>NC_051161.1:54676934-55024434 GCF_013339745.2 Dermacentor silvarum | reverse complement strand
CCTGAATAGTGAGGTTTGCAAAGCATCCGCCTACGTCGTCTAGACCCCGTCGTTATTTATCCCAAATGCTCAACTTGACTCATGGACTACATTTCCGCTCTTGTATTTTTTTGTTTTTTCGTTTTCTTTATACGAAAGACACGTCTTCAAAACCACGTGTATCAGTTTTTGTTATGCCGAAGGGCAAGCTAACTACAAGAACAAATAAGGGGAGAGGGCTAGGAGATAGGCCTAGGGAGGACATCGAAAATTCAGAAAAAGAAATTCTGTATAAAAGGAAGAGAATAACAAAAGGTAGGTAGTCCACAAGTTCACTACACAACTCGCCATATAGGTTTTGTCAACTATGAGTATATAACAAGTGCATAGATGCTCACGGGATTATGCGATGAGTTAGCGACTCACAATATAAACATGCCCAACTGTAAGTCGTGGCTGTCGATTTGCAGCACCTGCGTACTTGTTAGTTTAGTTAGAACTCGTTATCAAATTCCCATGAAAGAAGAAACAAAATTCAGTACGTTGAAGAACACTTAGTTAGTATCGGATCAGAGTTGGATTTCTTGTCGACTCTTTGTGGAGAACTGCGAGTAAGCGATTTTACAGCGTGTTCGAAAACTGCATTGATATAACAGTGATATGATATAATACCACAAAACCCAGACGCCATTCTATATGAAGGAAAATTACAACCGTTTAACACGTTTATTTCAGCCCAGGGGAAAATACATTTGCAGCAACAAAAACGCATTGAATTAGTATACTTGCGTTAAAATAATTATTTTAGTAATTAACTAATTAATATTTGGTGTGATGTTCTATCCGCCGCTGAAACTGTGCTCCAGCTTGACAGAAAATCTAATATCGGCATGGCGTTTAGTTTGCTGCGATAAAGTCAGCATTATGAGGTATTAAGCTCGGCGTACCACGAATGGCACGGGATATCTGGGGATCAGTCAAGCTAACCGTTTAAGGACGAGACGCATAAATACCCGGAGGAAATGTTTCTTCATCATCTAAATGTGCCAAACACACCGCCAATAAACATATTCAACGAAAGGAAATATAATTTGCGGAGACTTCTTACACCAGGCAGAACACTGATATTAAGCTTCACTTCAACCCAAGCCACCTGTGGTTTTGTTTGGAGCTTGCACTGACAGTTCTCGTCATATTTGAATCATAAGTGTACATTGCATTTTCTTTACTCTACCTGTATGATACCACTGCATCTGAGGACCTTGCGTCGTCCTTTCTCCTCTGAGCATGCTTGTTGTTGTTGTGGCTTCAAAACAAAAGAAAATGAGGCACGTGCCAAACTTGTTCCCCTTCCTGTCTTCCTGATCTAATCCCCCAAATGACGCCTGCTGCCGCCTGTCAATCATTGGCGGCTGAGAACATTTAGCCAGAAGCTCCGTACTCAACAAAGCCAATACCAAAAGTCAGCAGGAAACAAAAAAAAAAAAATTCTGATGGGTTGCCTGTAGGCTACACCGGTGCATAAAGGATTTTAAAGCTGCGTGAATGTAACGGTGAATTGATACAAAGTGGTCACATCTTTCAAAACATAAGCGTTTTCGCATTCCTTCTTTTGTCTATTTGGTGACGAATGCTTGGCTTCTCATTTCTTCTTTTAATCACGAGATTTTTCCTCGGTGTTTCACACACTAACGCAGCACTAAACTTTCGTTTGTTTACGATCATTTTTTCCAAGTTATTAACGACGCAAACGTAGCGCAAGCGACGTTGTCCCCACAATATATCACTCGTCTAAGCATATTATATAATTCCATTGTGTTTGCTGCTGCTAGACCTCACCACTGCGCAGTTGGCCTCACGCACCGGCTTAAAAATATTTCGTAATAGCCATTCCGAGCACGCCAATCTTTATTTTTCGATTTTAACCGAGTGTCACCGGAGTGATTAAGAAATATGGCGCTTGTGTCACAGTATATCTCTCGCGGACTGCGCCCGCATGGCTACGTATAAAGGACGTTATGCAAATTTATTTGAATGTGTTGCGGTTTGGGGTGTTGTTACATAATTTACGTTCAGCGCCAACAGCGCAGTGACGGAGGGTGTCGGCGTGATGAAAAATTATTTTCGTCGCCGAGGCGCCAGGCGCATATCTAGCTCAAGTGTTTCCGAGAGACCGTTGCCAATTCACTAAACCTCGACACCCCCTTTATTGCTTCTTATTTTCCAGTCGCCAGGTGCCTCGTTAGCGCTCCTTTGTGCTACAAGCATGCGACAAGTGGGACACACTTGTGAGTAAACATACGATACCTGATGCGAATCTATATAGACGCCGTCTCGTTACTTCCGTGCAGTGTTGCGAATGCTACTGTTTTAGCGAACGTTTAGTGAATCTTATTTAGTGAACGAGCGACGAGCAGCGGGTAGAGATTGTAGCTGACCGCACTGCGATGGTGTTTTTACGCTTGGTTTTACGCAACAGTGCTGCGCGGTTTGTGAAAGCACTCTGCGATACTACACCGAGTAGGCGCTGTCTATAGCAAATCTCGATTTCACCATCTGTAACTGCATGCGCGTGTTATCTCATATCTTGATCAACTTCGTGCGTGTGCGTCTTGTTATAGGGGAACCCGTCTGCACATTTATAGACTTGATTCGGGCCATGACGTCATTTCTCTCTCTCTCTCTCTCTCTAGACTCAGTGTATAGACTCACTGCTGCCTGTTCTTGTCTTTTACATATGTACGCCACTATGTATCTCGGACTACTCCAGAACCTCGTTTGCTGCTCTTATCGTGCTTGATTTTTTATTAACCCGCAACCTTTGTTATTATCTTATTGTCGTGTCTGGCGGAAGGGCAGCGCAACGGTGGAGCGAAAACAATACGGCTTTATTTAGCCATCAACTTAACACCGACGGGCGAACTGCCCGGTTCAATGTTACAGGAATGAAAGCACGCGCCAGCTTGAATGCCGGCGCTTTTAAGCACAACCAAAGAGTGATAACGCTGCGCCGCCACCACAGCGCATGCCTAGCTGTGACGCCTTATCGCCTAGGCGCGCGACATATCACTTATATAAATATTAATATTTATTTCTACAACGTGGAAAGGGGTAGCCGTGGGTACCCTAAGATGACAATCTGGGGCCAGATTCACAGTGCTTTTCGTTCGTAAGTGCTATTTCCCATTGGCCGGCCGCCGTAAATAATAATATGTCTTGCATCCGGATTGGCTGAAATTCTTCCTTTTTAACAATCCTAGCGTAAAAAGTTTTTGTGAATTCGGGCCCTGTTTCTTTTACTTTGATTTCAATCAAAGAAATGAACCTGACAGAAACCAGTAGAAAGCCTTGTTCATTGTTCGTAGCTATAGACACCTTGCAAAAGATTGCAAAATATTGCAAACTATTAAAGAGATGTATACAAAATGTTAGAATGCAAAACATGTATAGCATACCTGAATAACTCAATAGGCTAGGTGACTATTCGTCACCGCCCTGTTTCAAAGCGGATGCCAATAAATCATCATCATCACCATCACCATCTCCAACGTCGCCGACACCGGCCACTATTCAGGAATGCGAAGAAAAGTAGGTGACATTGCAAACGACAACGACCCGTGCTTTCATGGCTCGTCTGAGTATCACGCGCCGAACTTTGCCAACTCTGAGCAATGTTCTCTCTCCTGTTGTCGAGACAACGACCATGCCTAAGTCATGCGGAGCACGATTTCAAATCTTGGACGCATTTGCCCCGTGACGTGCTATCTGAAGCAGTCACGGCGAATATATGCATCGCGTCTCAGCCATTTTGCTTCCACCCCGTGCTATAAGCTGCAGTGTTCTAGCTTCTAGGTCTGCCGTCAACTATAAAAAGCTTCTGCTTAAGGTGCCTACTGACGCTTGTTCCTTCCCCGAGACACGTAGTTGACACGCGGGAGGGTAGGACGAGACTCGTAGCGTTCGCCACACTGCACGGAACTACAGCAAGTCGGCTGCGACCACGCCTTCTCAGCTGCGTGTACGGTGTGCGGCGCCGTTTGCAGCCCGTTGTCGACCAGTTGTGTACCTCGAAATTTTGAAGTTTTTGCTGGTTGCTACAAATTAACGGAACGTGTTTCATTTAGTTTTCATCAGAGACGAAGTTGCTTCCCTTAATTAGCCCTTTCATATTAAGCAAAGGTTTTTCTCGGCCTAGCGCGCCAAGTTTGCAAGGTTCGTTTAGTTTTACGAGGTATACGCGCGCGTTACATAAACGGGGTATGGTGCTCGGAAGCGGTAAAAAGCAACCCACCCAAATGTATCGCTTACACGTCACGACCCAAAAGGAGTATAAATTTTTTCGTAAGCTGCCTAGCCGACGGGAAATCGTGACCCCCTTCGAGCACCCGTGAATTCGAGAAAATTAATGCGTGAGCAGTATATATAGGAACAGAAAAAATAACAATATATTCTGAAATAATGCTGAGTTTTGCGAGTTCCACCTATAGGCGGCCAAAAGTTAATTCTTAATTCGTCAAATGGTTCATTGTAATGACACATGTCAGCAAAGGAATACCTGTAGTATACCTACACGCCGAAAGAATTACATTGATTTTTCACTGGCTTTAATGTAGCGAAGCAGAACGGTGACTATTAGAAGCGTGGATCCTCACATTAATTGCGACCAGTTGGGGTTCTCTAGCGGGCAGGTAAATAAGGTACATTAGTTGACCTGACGTCGACAGGTTTTGGCGACCGTGTGTAGACTTTGTGCGAGCCATCAAATGTGCGCGCTACTGTGCTCTTTCTATCTTCTCTCTCTCTCCCTCTCTCTCTCTCTCTCTCTCTATATATATATATATATATATATCTTCTCTCTCACCCTGTCTTTCCTTTTCTCTATTTCTCTCTCTCTCTTTCTCTTTAGTTGTTGATTTTTTTTCTTTTTCGTTTTATCGAAATGCGACCGCCTCGACCGGGATTCGAAACCGCGACCTCGTGCTTAATAACACGAGGTCGCAGTCCACAGCATTAGCCACGGCGCCACAGTTTTCAGGCCTCGGTAAGTTAGCACTGTGCGCACAATGTAGTGACGTTGTTGACGAGGAAGCGACTTAATTCGTGATCATTGCAATATGGTACTAAAACAAAGTTCTTCATCACTTTATCAAATATTGAACATCGATATTTGCACACCTGAGAAATAGATAAACAGAGCAAAGTAATGCAGGTTAATCTGAAAGAAAAAAAAAGAAAAAAAAAAAAGCTCAGTTTGTTTATCCTGCAAGAGTTAGAGGGAAATTATATAGGAAGGAAGAAAGACTGAATATGAGATAAATCAGCACACAACACTCTGAGGCGGCACGCGTGCCTGTCACAGTCAATCTCACAGGCCCGTACAGAGCGCAGGAAAAAAAAGATCTAGTGCTATAGGCACCTTTAGCGCACATGCCCTAATAAAGATCTTTAGATTAGGGGCGCAGGAGGCTCGCGTTCCGCTTACGTGCACATACCGCTTGGATCCCAGTAAAACCCAGACTTTGGGTTCCCGGGTTACGTAAGCCAATGGCGTCCCATAACCTAAAGCTGTCTAATATCTTTTCTTCTGGCAGAATTTGCACGTAAGAATCGGGGTACTCCGATGATGCGCTACTTAACGTTCCCTTCTATAGACCACACTGTAGAAACGAAGAGCAAGTTGTCCGGAACCATATTCTAACTTGGCGTGCTCGCGCGCTTGCAAGCTCCATCGACTGACTATATAACTTACAAACTGCGCGTTCCGATGATTTCAACTCAAGAGGCACTGACCAAATGTTCACGAGCTCAGCAAATACGTAGATACTGACGGCAAAGACGCAACCAAAGGCTAAAAAGGCACCGAAGTTAGTTAGCTATACATTTTGTTGAAGTACTATCTGAGGGGGGAAGGAAGGAAGGCAGCAGAGGCCGAAGAGAGAGTTCGCCCTTGTTTTGGCAACTTCGGTGTGTCTGGCCCGCCCGCGAAACGCCCGAAACCAACACGACAGCGCAAAGAGAGATAAGGTCACACGAGCTGCGTACAAACCCCGTTCCCCGCCACATCTGTATACCCGCCTGCGTAAGCGTCCGCCACCTACAAACAGGGGAGATAGGGGCGCGCAACGGCGGCGAGTTAGCTGGAAAGGGGGGCTTCACACGCGGGCGCGAACGCCGCCGATGCAGCACCCCAAGCCCCGTGCCTGTATCGCTAGCTGGCCGCGGCCGCGCGCTCGCTCGCTCGCAGCGCGGCATCGTCGCGTGTGCTCCCAAGCTTTCCCCGGGCTGGCGGGTGCGTGAAGCGTGTCGTTTGCCGCCCACGACTTTTCCTTTGCAAGCCCGCGCCCGCCCGCCGCAGTACGGGTCTCCTTCCCTCCTCGCGAGCCTGGTGCGTACATAGAAAAACAATACATGTATAAATAAAAAAGAGGGGGAAAAAAAAAAAGAAACCCGCCCGGGGCCGGCGCCGCGCGCGAGAGACAGGCAAACCCTTTGGCGAGATCGCGCGCGCGATAATAAATCGCGTCCGGCGAAATTAACGAGCGGTTTTCGCCTTTCTTTCTCTGTTTTCTTCGACGCCTCCTTCCTCCCCCTTCTTTTTTTTTTTCCTCCCCCGCCATTGGCGCGGGTGGCCCGCGAGCTCTTCGCTCTGTGCGTGAACGTGCGCGTGTGTGTATGTGTGTTGCCGGGGTCCCTTGTGTTTTAGTGTTTGTGTTTTTATTTCCCTTTTGGGGGCTCGGCCAGGACTGCAGCGGCAGCACGGCACCGCGGCCGTCGCGGGGACCCGACAATTAAAGGAGCCCGCGCATCGATTGCACGCCGACACGAACGGGCGTTGTATAGCTAGCTGCTTGCTGCTGCAGGGGAGGAAGCGCCCTATACTGGGAGGCTGGGAGACGGAAACCGTCGGTGGGCTGGCTGTGCCGCCGATGCCGTCGTTGTGCGCGTGTGGCTGTGTGGGGTGCTGTATATCTACTGTGTAGAACGGGGCCGTCGTCGAGACTGCGTGGTTTCTCTCTCTCTCTCCTGGTGCTGCCTTGGGTGATGCGCGCGGGACGGTGTGTGCGCGGCGCAATTTATAACTCGTTACTGAAGTCGTACGTGTGCCAGAGAGAGAGAGAGAAGGAGAAAGACTGATGGCTTTTCGCCGGAACCGCGAAGACGTTACAGGCGAACGCCTCCACTGCGTCACTGTCTCGGGCGATGCGCAGTGGCGACGCCTCTCGGTCAGTTTGTCGAACTAACGCATGTGCTCCGATTCCATGTAACACACTGCATATTTTTTAATTATTTTTTTTCATTTGCTGGAGGCTTTATTCCGCTTAGCCTGTGTGACGAAGCCTCCCACGTGCTTTCTGCAAATCGGTGGAGCCCCAACTCCTGTGTCTCTCTCTCTCTCATCTTTCTTTTTCATTTTTATTTTTCACTCGCACATCTTTTCTGGCCATTCCCGCCTACTCCCTGTCGATATCTCGGTGCCTGCCAAACTTCCTTTAGATATCCTGAGAATGATCAGTTGCGCAGTTTTGAGTTTATCAGTTTATTCCTGATATCAAATAGCCTTAATTCCCGGCTGCAAAATGAAATACAGCAAACGTATACTTGCACATCACACACTGCATATTTTTGTAGAGCTTAATTGACGTTTTACCTCATAAGAGTACAAACACGTACTAACTCGTCAACATCCGAAGCTAACTTGTGTTCGCGCTAGTGAGTGTGCGTGCGTGCGGTCCCAAGTTATTCTTAAATGGCACAAGAAAACAGCAAATGTCTCCTTCTCTTGCTTTGATATGTAAAAAAAAAAAACGTAGGTTGGTCGGGTATGTTTTCTGTGACGTGCTCCAGAACCAAGCACGTACGACACTTCCACGTATGCTTAGCGTTCATCTTGAGTCGTTCGTATTACCAAACGCACCTGACGCAGTCTATCGCCGCATGAATCCTCCGCCGTCTCGGTCCATCAGTCAACCGACTAGTGGACGCGTACACCGTTTCAGAGATGAATGGAAGCACTCGCGACACGTTCACGCAGAACAAAGTAACAATTGCAGTAGTGCACGTGGAAAAGGTTCGGAGAAGGTCGGGGCGTTGGAAGGGACGGAGGGGGAGGGGGAGAGGGGGGAGGTCGCTATCTGGAATTGGACCGTGAAAAATACGCGGGACGTGCTCTTTTTCTCAAGTTGCCGATGCTGGGACCCGGGTTCACGTGTTTGCCGAGGCACGGACCATGGTCTCTTCAGAATACGTGCTCAGGCAAAAGATATCAGGGTACTACCTTGTACACGACGACACCATGGCGGCAGGGGGAATCGGCACTCGCTGTATTTGCGGCGCAGATCGATCACGAAGATTAAAGACACTACGCCACCCTCGCCCAGCGATAGCAGGAGAAACTCGAAAATTATTTTCCTGCAGTACTTATTTTATTTATTTATTTTTTGTGGAGGGGGGGGGGGCGATTTTCGAGCAATGGGATCGAGGCTAAGGCAAAGAATAGAGTTCAAAGTGTCTCTCCTTAAAGTTCAAACCTGTTTTACAAGTTTAATTCATTTAACATTCGTTAGGTATCCATATTATGTGTTCGATATGTTCGTCCATTACTTTCCATTATTTCTGTATTTTTTCGCGCATGCTATTTCTTTCTTCTTGCTTTTGCTAGGTCGTTCTGCGCTGCTTTTTATAATTTCTTCTAAAACTGAACCTTTTTTTTTTCCGAGTGACACGTAAAGCACTGTTCTTCTAAACAATCTCAGCTCTGGTTTCCCTCCCGCTGACCCAACGGTAGCCACCGAAACGTGAGCTTCTCTGCAACACCCATGTGCGTAGGAAGAAGCTAGCAGTCAAGGAGGAGAAGGACGATTTCGGGGACGACGCATGTATGTGTCGCATACAACGTTAGGGTTACGGCACTGCGTCGTCTTGTTCTATATTGTTGACCACTGGAAGATTACTGACATTGTATCGTTGCAGCAACTACAAAACTCACTCAAATGTCCTGACATAGTGCAGGGGGAGGACAAAAAAATACTGAGCCTGGAGCCAATTTAGCCTTAAGCAAACGTTCCCACCCTTGTCTTCGTCAAGGAAACTTGGCAGTAGAAGCATTGGATTCTAGCCAAATACTCCCTTGTCCGCCCGCTGTTGGGCAGTTCATGTCTCCCCGTTTTCCTGTGACCCTTTTACCTGTGACCCTCTGTATAAAATAACCAGCTTAGGAACTGATTTCAATGCTGTTGCAGCACCGCTATGGGCGGCGGCGTGCTGTCAAAATTATCCTTTCTCCCATTCCTATCAACACTCTAAAATAGCGATACTACCATTACTCTAAAGCCGTAAAGCATTGCATACCCCCCTCAGCAGTTATAGTGGTGGTTTTCAACAGCTTCGCTGGACATCTACTGTCGAAGGGCCGGGACGGCGAGTTTTTTTAAAATCTTATTTCGACATTAACACATACCCGCCGAAGTTGCTTAGTGGCTTTGACTTTGCGCTGCTAAGCACGAGGTCGCGAGATCAAATCCTGGCCGCGCTGGCCGCATTTCGATGGGCGCGAAATGCAAAAAAAAAAAAAAAAGAAAGAAAAAAACGTCCGTGTGTTGTGCAGGTCATTGAACCTCAGGTGGTCAAAATTAGTCCGGATCCCCCCACTGAGGCATGCCTCGTAATCAAATCATGGTTTTTGCACGTAAAACCCAAAATTTAAAAATAAACAGTAATTGGCACATGTATGGCACAAAAAGCACAAGAACGGCCAACAGTTGCGCCCGTGTTGTCTGGTAGTGTGTTCTTTGTCTCTGTTTGAATTGCACTACAATGGGTTCACTGTGTATCATCAGCCAACAAGCCCAAGAACCAGTTATTTTTACGTGTATGTTGCCCGATGTCGTGAATGTCTCTGTTCTATGTGTTCGTAGAGCTTGTGAGCAGTAAATCCGTCACTGTCGTCCTTCCATCCGCGTTGTTGGACCTTTTCGTTTTTGTCAGCCTTCTCTTCGTTCATCCCTTTTGCGCTTCGGCTTGCTGCGCACCCGCCGTGGTTTCTGAGTGGTTATAGTGGTGTTGGGCTGCTGAGCACAAGGTCGCGGGATGAAATCCCGGCCACGGCGGCCGCATTTCGATGGGGACGAAATGCGAAAACACACGTGTACTTCGATTTAGGTGCCCGTTAAAGAACCCCAGGTAGTTCCAATTATTCCGGAGTCCCCCACAACGGCTTGCCTCATAATCAAATGGTGGTTTTGGCACGTAGAACCCCATAATTAATTTTTGTTTCTTACTGCGCGGCGACCACTGTTAATGTGTCCGCGTCTCGAGCTGCAGCGTACCTTGCGTCGCATGGGAACTGAAGTGGGCGCTTCAGTGCAAAGTGAAAAGAGAACAAGCAGCGTGGAAGACGAACGCAGTGTACGATGTGACGTTGTGGCAGTGACGTTATAACGCCCATGGCAGTGACTTTGTAGAATATTAGGCCGACGAAGCATTGATGCCAAGCTAGTAGGCAGACAGGAGACACGTCGCGCTAGTATGTTGGGAGGCCGCCAATACTCATAGGGGACTTATAATACGGCAAATAAATTGCGGCGCTTTAAATGGTTCTGTTTTGGCATGTTTCGTAAGTAACAAAATTTTAGCGTTTGATGTCGCAGCTGCCATTGCGACTATAATGCGCCAATTGCAGGCTGCCCAATGGAAATGTCGCCCTAGTAAGGTGACGTCATCACACACCGGGCTTAAGGTATACTCGTAGCGACCAGGAGTGTTTCATGCGTCGGCCTCTTCGTGTTCACTTAAAGTGATGCATAACACATTGACAAACGTTGTCTGAAGTTGACTTCTTCTTCTCGAGATGGATAGAAATACAACTCGATGTTCCACTTAAGCATTTCAAGGAACTGATACGTCAATAATACTATGCTCTTGATGTCATCTGCGGATTGCACTGCGACGCATACTTGCGTCATTCGCGAGGACATTTATTAATTGCACTGCAACCATGAGACAAGATCGACATCAACTAGCTCGTCACGTCTGCACGTGAAATTTTGTTCACGTTCTCAACCTCGACGTGCCGAGTCACACGCGAGCGCACTATCAATGCAGCTCTCGCAAGACTGATATCACAGACTGCTTGCCTTGACCTTTACTTGCCGACAGGAGGAATTGCAGCCATAAGAAAGTGGGCACGTCAGTAAAGTGCGTTATCGCTCGGTGTATCTGTTTCATAGCATCAATTAAACGGACATTCGGTGTTAGAATTGCCCATATGCATACATTTAAATGTGGGTTATAAAAGATTATGGCGCGACGAGAAGCTTCGACAACGCTCTCGCCGAAGATAAGGCCTGCTGTCTCAGCAGTTTGTTGCGTTGCCATTGGCTCTACTGAATGGTGTTCTTCAAGTAGTGCTTGCAATCGCGGTAACACTGGTTGCTTCAGAAAACGACAGTAAATGCCGTGGCAATCGCGCCGTAATAGCCGCTGAAGATGAAGAATCTC
This sequence comes from Dermacentor silvarum, assembly GCF_013339745.2. Lineage (NCBI taxonomy): Eukaryota > Metazoa > Arthropoda > Arachnida > Ixodida > Ixodidae > Dermacentor > Dermacentor silvarum. The sequence continues at coordinate 55,012,959 of NC_051161.1, read as the reverse complement.
ACGAAGATGATATGGCGAAATAACCGTGCGTTTGGATATGGTTACAGCGTCGACTGCGGTGTCTCAGTTGCTGGGTTGAGTCAATAAATTGTGAGCTATGTCACGTGTCTTGGACCACACTGTCCCAGGCGCGTGATTTTGCTCAATACTTATTGTTATTGCCACTGATGTTGTTTGCCGGCTGCTGTGCTTGCCCGTATGAATGGCCAACCCTTGTCAGAGTGCTTTATATTAGGCCCCTGGTGAAATTGTAAATATAGTCGTAGGCCATGCAGGCTTGGCTTGACTTCTTTTTAAAGCACTTCAGACTCATGGTTGACCTCTTCTATCACTCGATTCCTTTCTGTGTCGTCATTGTCCAGCATCATCATCCTCTTTCTTTGTTTGTTTGTTTCTTCTTCTTTCTTTCTTTCTTTCTTTCTTTCTTCTTTCTTTCTTTCCTTTTGCGCCCCTGCGCAGAGTATAGTTGCCTGGAGGAGTGTGCCTTAGGTCGATAACTATGACCTTCTCATCATCATTTCTCACGCTCTCTCTTAAGCTAGAAGACCACATGTTGCCACGAGAACAAGGAGAGCAGATGCTCCTTAACGTGTGGATATAATTTTTTGGAAGCAGTTGTAAGAAACCGGCTATTAAATTTTTCAGGTTGCAAAGTTCTTGAGCTACCGCCTTTACAAATCTAGATCGATTGTCGCAATCGCAGTCAGCAGCCAGTCATGGGTACGTTACCAGTAAAAAGTAACAGTGTTACAGTTACCTAAGCCAAAAAAGTAACTGTTACAGTTACAGTTACAGAGTTTACAAAAGTAACTTGTTACAGTTACAGTTATTATGAAAAATTAATGTCATTACTTTTCCGTTACTGCTAAAAACTTATGTAATAGATCACAAACCAAACCAAATGATAGAGTTTATTTAGTAGAAACGTACGGAGGCATGCGCGTGGTCAGAATTGCACGTGGTAAAACCCTAGACGAAGGGAACCTAAAAGGGGGAACTCTCACAACACCAACAATCGTTGTTTACGCCTCATTTTCCAGTCCGTGTTGTGGAAAGGTGAAAGGTGGAGAGGATATGGGAAAGAAGGAAGTCCGAAAAAGTGGAAAGCGCGAACTGCACGTTGGTTTTAACGAGTGTTGCTGTCGGATAATTTATTATAAAAAGGAAGTAATTAACTGTAACGGTATTTCCAGTTCCAGTTAATGTGTAATAAAGTAACAGTGTTACACTTACAAGTTCCTCTAATTTAAAAGTACCTACTTACAGTTACAGGTTACTGAAAAAAGTAACTAATTACCGGTAACGCGTTACTATAGTAACCAGTTACTGCTCAAGACTGTCAGCAGCACAGACTTGCGCACACTTACTCAAAAAATGATACCGTACATCTTGCACATAATCAAAATCCTCCACCCACCCACAGGTGCACAGCTTATGTGGTGTCAAAGGGTTCCCACAGAGGCTGTAACTGCAAGATCATCTGAAGGGCATCACAACGTCATCACATATCCACGACATAGTGCATAAATGTGCATAATGATCTAATTAAACCTCTATGAGTGTAGCTGGGGAGCTCCTGATTGATCGGCATTCATGATTGGACAAAATTCGCGCTGACGCCCCTCACGACATCGACTGGCACGAGAGGCGACCATCATTGCAGCTATAATCAAATGTAGACGGATTATACCGGCAGTCGACGGCAGAGAGAGAGAGAACGCAATAACAGGAAAGGGTATGCATGTAGGGAAGTCAACCAGACTTGCTACCCTACACGGCGAGTAAGGGAAAGGGTGAAATGAAAGAGGAAGAGAGTGAACACTGCACGCAGGCATGGTTATGCACAGGAGAACGGTAAAGACGGCCATTCGCGGTCAGTGCACATATAAAACTGTAGCATAGCACGCCAATAGCTTTCTCTGGGACTCTTCTGGGTGTCAGGAAATCATCGAGCACCTGTTGGACACGTGTGATCGATATGACGTGCAGCGCCACTCTGTCCGGCCAGGCCTCGTTATTTCAAGTGGACATCTTCATTATAAAAAGAAAGGGGAGGGGGTTATGATAGAAGTTTTTTGTAAGAGCACGTGCCAGAAAACCTTGATGTCGGACATATTGTCAACGTTGAGTGACCGATGGTATCCAGGAGTACAGATATTTTGGACCAGGTAGTTGGTTCGTTGCAGTAATTGAGGTCAGCGCTGAATTGACAAGGGCAAGAAAGGCGACGTGAATAGCGCACGTCCTGTCGTCATTCTTGTCCATGTCAATTCAGCGCTATGACCTCAATTACTAGACAAATGGTAAACTGTTCCGAATGACGAGCTTTGTCAATTCACCCCCAGGACATTTTCCGAGACAACGATCCATGGGGTCATGACCAAATCTTTCGACTGTATCCGAAAGAACCCATAAGCGGTGTCACTGTAAGATGATGGGAACTTTATTGGGGAATACGACGACGCGCTGGAGTGCGCTAAGTGAGCATAATAAACGCGCTCCTGTTCGCCCACTTTAAATTTTCGTCAGAGGGCCAAAATTCGTGGACAACGCAATGCGCCAAGCCTGCAGCAGCACGGGTGGTGCGCAAATTAGGGAGCTGCATGCAGAGCGCCGCTTATTTCCTTGTTTTTTTTTTTTTTTTCAATCTCATTTATCGAACTTCTTAGCGAAGCGGCGTGTACGCACCTGCAAAAACTTCGTTATCCGACCAGGCACTACAGCAGCGTGTTGATCGGACCGAGCTCTCTCGACCGTGCAAGAGGCCGAATTGAGTTCGATTTTCAAGACGTACGTTCCTCGGCGTTATCTTACTTGCTTTCCTTTTTTTATCTTCTTCTTGGCCCTTAATTCCGCGTGCCGCTCATGGTGCGAGCTTCTCCTAATGAATTGCCGCTTGAGCGGCGAACAATTAGCGATCTTTTTTTTTTTCCTCTCTCTCGCTCGCAGCCTCCACATGGGGCCACACGGCACTCATGTGATTTACGCTCCGCCAGGTCTGTGCACCTTCTGCCTGCTACCTTTGGGCCATCCGCCCACCAGGCGATGCGGCCCCTAATTTGTCTGGCAAGCACGGCGCCCGAAGGCGCACCCGCATTCTGGGTTGCGGACAGGTATTGGAACTCGAACACTGCTTCCCATTAGGGAGATTCAGCTTGTCCTATTGCCTATTGCGGAATGCTAAATCTATTGCCATTTGCGCAATGCCAGGCTACCGGAGACGTAAACGTTGGTGACCGGGTTGGCAGTGCCACCTGGTGGCGAAGTGTTTAACCAGAGAGCACGCGGGTTGCATTGTATGAAATATTCACCAAAATAATTTCCTGTAGAATCAAGGCAACACGACTTCAATCAACAATGAGAACAGGAAGGGGTAGCCTACAATGGATCACTTTCATGCCATCAATCAGGCAATTATTATTAATATTGTGGGCATCTCTTAGTCACTTCTTCATGGGCTGCACAGTGCTCATCATCACATCGGCTTCTTCGTCTTCATCCCTTGTGGGGACTCATCTTGAGATTGATCTGTGCCTTGAGTGTGAACGTGCCGCCGCGTCTTCGAGGCGTATTAAAGGTTGTGTCAAGTGCTACGTCACAATATTTGTTTTGAAAACATACATGCACTTAACAGGAAAGGGAAGGCAAGGAGGCAGGCTGGCAAATGCCACCGGAAGGGGCACAAAGCCTGCCTACTCTTTGGAAAGGAGGAGCCAGAAACATAAAAATATTCCGCTTAACTGCTAGCGTTGGCAGGGACGCAATCGATGGCGAAAAAGTATGAGTTGACTCGACGAGTATTTGGAGGTTGGGCACGGAGGCTATAAGGGCAAGTATGGCTAGAAGCATAATTCGCGCAGCTCCACAGTTAGCAGTGACAACCCGTGGCCGGATGAGATCGATCTTCGAAGGACGTCAGCGCATTGTACAAGCGCCTTGTCAAGGAGCGCGCTTAGTTCTTCGCAAAAATTGCTACTCTCAAATGGAGTTTCCGTTCGCTCATTAATAACGTTTCCTTTCTTCGGCTTACGGTTTCTGGTTCAGTTCTGGTTCGACACCCTGCTTCTGAGTGCGCTCAGTGATTATCATAGAGTCCCTTGCAATAAAAGCAATGTTTGCCTGCACACAACTACACCAATCGCTGCTTCCAGCATGTTCCTCAGACAATGTCGGCGAAGCGTTTCACTAACCGAACAAACAAGAAGCACCGATTAATCAAATGCAGTACCCTTGGGCAGCTTCCAGAATCATGAGCTGAAAGCGAGACACTAACCTGCGGAGTAACTAAAACAACAACAAAAATTAGAAAGCAAGGCACCGCGTTAACCAAACTTCATTAAGCGTAAGCGAGAGAAGTGGGGTCGTATTTTTTCCCTCCCTACACGTATATGCCGACCTACTGGTTAGACAAAATGATATAAAATAAAAGACCATTACGTGAGCTCAAGTATAGACATCGTCGGGACGTGATCAGGTATATGTGAGCCTTAAATTGTGCAAACCTATAACTTAATGCCTGGCGTTCAAAACAGAACAAAATGTAACAAAACGTGCAACTTGTGTATAGTCTGCGGTACATCCAGCAGTCTGGTATATCGTGCACAAAAGTACGAACTGTTTCTTTTTCTAGTGGCCAGAATTTTAACAGTTGGCGCGCAATTTGATGCTGGGCAGAGTGCAATGTCGTGTACTGTGTAGACTGATTATAGGCGTGGTTGCACAACGAATAAATGTAACAATTACAATGAGGAATCGGTGACATTAGCACTAAGCTATCGATGTGCTGTTCTCATCTACGAAAGAGCTGTGTTTCTGGTATATCGTGTCCGTAGTGTTGTGACGTAGCCGATTTCTCACTTTAAGTGCTACACGGTGTATAGCGTTTGGTGCCAGTTCCAACGGCCAGATATACTTCGGTGTAGGTGCGTAATGGTTTATGACGAGACAATAAAACTGCCGTTCGCACGTCATGTTGTTTGGTTCATGCGACCTGGCGCGACAATTGGCTCCCTCTTACAATTGTGCTCCACGTTTCGGGTTCGATTCTCAATGCTGTCATCAAGGAAATTTTTTCGTTTTATTGTTTTCTTTATATCTTGAAGCTTTTTCTTTTTCACGCACGTACGATACTTGCCTGAAGCAGTCGCTCTACTCAATAAATTGTTTTCTTGTAAGAGTCTGTTGTCATCTCCGTGTGCTTGTGCGTGATAACCTGATTGCAACAGGCGCCCGCAGCACCGTATCTGTGTTAGCTTATTCAAATAAAATTGTGAGGCGTAGCGTCGTTAAACAGCTTGATAGTTTATGAAGGACATCGTAGTTGGGCGTTCTGGGTTAATTTAGACCACCTGAAGTTCTTGAACGTGCGCTTAGGTATAGTGCGCGAGCACTTTTTTTTTTCCACCCTAGTGAAAATGCGGCCGGGAATCAATCCCGTTAGCCGAACCCGCGAACTTTCACTCGGCAGCAACACGTCATATCCACTAAGCCACCGAGATGGTTGTTGATTTATTCCCATGAACTGAAGAAAGTTTAGGCGGAGGCATAGTTGTTACCGCGTTACGCTTAGAGTTACGTAGACCTGCCTCTCTATATGCATGGATCCGGCTGCTTACTGATTTGCGGCTCTCTTTCACAATCGTCCAGACACAACTATCCAGGCGCGTAGCCAGGGGGGGGGGGGGGGGGCGGGGGGGGGGGGGGGGGCTGATGGGGCTTCAGCCCCCCCCCCCCCCCGAAATTTTTTCGTGCCGGCATGCTCCGCCGACCAAAACTACCACCGACGCCGGGAATAATAATAATATAATAATAATAATAATAATAATAATAATAATAATAATAATAATAATAATAATAATAATAATAATAATAATAACTTACTTCCCATGAAAAGAATGACATGGTGGGGTTCTGGATAAAAAGTTGCACGCAGGCAACTTGACCAGCCCAAAAACCCATCAAAGGCAACAGAGGGCGTCGGGCGCTCACATGTGAGTAAACAGATGGGAAGGTGTCAATTAAAAAAAATGTGTATATGAGACAGGTAGTAATACACTTTAACAATTAGAAAAACAAGTAGTCTGCATTAACAAGGAAATATTGAACTTATACATGAGCATTATACATTACATAAAGAAAATCTTATTATACGAAAATAGGAAAAAAAAAACATAACATAGCACTATATTCAGTGCAGCATAAACTAAAGCAAATAAAGGGGGGAAAGGTCATACAGTATTGCATATGAACAAACTCATTTAACAACACGGATTAGTTTGACTGAAAGTAGTTGTGCAGGCTGCATCAGGACAGAAGGTCTGTTTCTCGTAAGGCGAGGTTATTGAGTAAAGTCGGAAGTGTATGTCGAAGCATTTGTTGACCATAATTCGTTCTTGAGTGCAGAATGTTCCATTGTTCAGGTGTCCTAGTGTCATAGGCTGCGACATGTTCGTGTAGGCGAGCTATGTTCAATCATTCTGCATTCTGTCTACAATGTCTTTTTCACGCTCGAAGTCATTTCGGCACGAACATTGCGAACTCGGGCTGGATTTCGTGGCACCTGTGGTGGATTTCGTGGCACCTGGGGTCACGTAACGCATCCGAGCACAAACTTTCAAGGGCTTTTCGATAGCGAGCGGGCGCGTTCCGGCATCTCGCAGCGGCCGCGGAATCTACGGAGTGCATGGATTTCAATTCCGAAATTTTATGGGTGTAAAGTTCTCATAAACTTTTGACGCGAAAGGTGCACTGACATTTCCAAAGGCGTGCTTCAAAAGATTTTCAATTCTGGAACTTTATGGGGTTAATGCTGTTATAAACTTGGACCAACATGCGTGCACTGGAGCCCTCATGTCCAAGCCGTTCCATAAATGAAAGCACGCGCTTGCAATCTTCCACACACACGAAAATACTAAATATTACCGTGACTGTGAGCTAGAAGCTGATAATTTTCTCCAAACATTTTCAGGACGCGTGCCCAATGTGATCGATCAGCTGGACCAGGGCAGTCAAAGTACAATTTGAGAAAACAGGCGAAAGGAAATGTCCTATTATTGAGGAAATTCTTTTTGCGGGCTACAAGGTCTGGCTCTCGTTGGCCACAGGGACAGTGGCCCTATGGATTCAAGCATAGGCCCCCTGAAAATACGGGTATTTTCAGAGCGCTTCTTCGCATGCGAGCTGATTGTGGAGATACATATCTGAAGAACCATTTGGAAAGTTGCCCCAGTAATGCCTCGTATTTAAGCCCAGATGCACAAAACCAAATTATAGGAATTTGTGGCGAAATTATCAAAGAAAGCCTAGTTGCATAAGCAGGCTGCTTCTCCACTTCCTGGCGAAACGACGTATATTGCTGGAAACTAACAGCCTACTGTTTGTTCGAAGTACCTAAACAAGGATGCCAACGACATCGAGGGAGTGTTTTAGGTTTTAGCACCGGAATAGACGCCCATCTCTCATTGCGACTGCAGGTTCTATGTAAATGTGTACAAACCGTTCCAGATTCTAGTCACCCTTCCAGTGACCACTGCCAGCGCAGAGAGAATATTTTTTTACAAGAGTTTACTAAAACACTACTTGCGCTCTACAATGTCTGTGGAACGCATGGTTAGACTGGTGCTTCTATACACCCACAGAGACGTCGACATCAACGTGTCCGAAGTCATTGACCGCTTCGCTCAACTTCCCCGCCGAGAGAAGTTTGTCCTTTAGATAGCGAAGCAGCAAATAAATGCAAGTAAAAAGCTCTATTCTTTCAGGTACATAAGCTCGTAATTATGCAAACGTATGACTGTTCGTTGGCTTTTAAAATCGCAGAAATTTTAGCCGTTTATTGTAGCAGTTAGCATCATGATTAAAATTATCATGCGAATACGAAAATTACCAGGACATCAATAACCAATTTTGACCGACCTTGCTCATTGAAAGCCCGGCCCACGCGGCGTTTGCAAAAAAAAATCTCGGATATTGGGTATAGTTCAACTTGCAGCATCATCTGTGGCTTTCGTTTGGCCTTCCTTTTTAGCTACCTGCTTTTATTTCTTTTTTGAAACGAAGCAATACCCTCCTTTAATTTTGGGTGCAGAATAATGGTTGCCGCTGTGCAGGCAGTTAAATTACACATTTTCGCACTGATTTCTGCATTATTCCTCTATTATTCTACCCATATGGCGCTGCCGCGACCGCCGCATGGCCCGAGTACATATCACGATTTCTGCGATCATAGTTTTGTTCTTGTTTAGATTATCTGTCTTTCTGTGCGCAAAGTTTACAATCTGTGACAGCGCAAAATGTTTATTTGTCTTGTTTGACGCATTATGTACAGTGACGTTTGCTTAAATACGTAGATTTATTGGAGACTTAGATGTACATTTAAATATCTTGTTGCGAGGTGTTGTGTATACAAGCAGTTAACTTTGTTCCTAGCGACTCTTTTTTGCCCTTAGCGAGTTGTATCTTCGCATTTGTATATTCCATTCTATCTTCGCATTTCTAATGTATATTTTGCAGAACTCCTACTTTTATGTGACTGCCACAGATACGAAGATGAGAGGATTGCCCTTCGGACGGCTTTGGGGCACTTAGACGAGAGGTTTTTCACGGAGGAAAATATCCTGGGCGCGTGGCCTCGTGCGTCTGCTGTGTGCAGGGCTACAAAGGCGCGGCTGTGTTTTTTGAAGTGCACAAGCCTGTATGACCGCCTGTGACGAAACTCAGTGATAAACGCTTAACTGTAAATGTGCAACGTGTGAACTCGGAAATTCTCTCTTCCTTATATTTTAATCCCTTCTCCCCCTTCCCCCGTGCAGGGTAGCCTACCGGGCTCAGCATGGTTAACCTCCCTGCCTTTCCCTTATGACTTCTCTCTCTCTCTCTCTCTCTCTCTCCTACTATTTATTTGTACTCACTGTTGCGAGTGTAATCTCGGTGTAATTACAATACACGACCGGTAACAGCTGCTCCTGCGCAATCTATTGCAACGAGGGACAGCGTCATTGAGGTTTTTTCTTGGCCGTTGCATATGTGCAAAAATGTAAACAAGGTTCTTGAATGACGAAGATTCATCAAAATATTTGTCCTCAACTTATTCATTAGATGGCCTTTACGTTCTTCATATCAGCTGTATAAACTGCTTTGCTGGTTTCGAACTCATATAGTTCTAATGTCCGTGTGATATTTTCTTTCCTTATTAAATAGACAAAAAATGCGGCCGCATTGATATCAGTTATTTCTGCCAGAATTTTTAGGACATACGAATATATTCTTTTATGAAAAAATACATATTTTACTTGACAGTGCGTAGCGTTCAATAATTCGTTTGCAGCATCTAATATACAATGGCATTGCAATCATTGGCAATGCAAATTCATGTATTTGATCCCTCGACAAATTCTATAAGGAGGAGGCCGCGCTGCAACCTCAGCCCCCCCCCCCCCCCCCCCCCCCCCCTGAACAAAATTTCTGGCTACGCCACTGCAACTATCCTTCCTGTTGGGGCAATAAATTCGTTTGAATGAATTGGCTATGGTGTCTCCGTTGAGCACCTCGTTAAGTTCCCTTGCACTTAGTGCCGGTACTAAATGTATGATGTGTGTGTTTAACGTCATTACCGCAAAATGACTGCCGCCATCACATAATATCGGCCAGACTGTCACAAGCCGGACTATACTTGGAGCATGATGCAAAAATAAACAAGGCCGCAGAAAATCCAGCTATCATACTGGCCAGAGTGCATACCTGTATACAAGGAGGGGGGGGGGGGGGGGTTGTGTAAGAGTTCACCTAGTGGACTGTCCATTTCGGCTGTCGTTTATTGGCTCCAGCTGCACGAGCGAGAAGAAGCCAGCCAGTCTCCTTCTCGCTCGTGCAGCTGTAGCCAATCAGCGACAGCCGAAATAGACAGTCCACTAGGTGGACTCTTACAGAATACCTCCCCACCCTGTTGGTCTTATCTGCGGTGTTCTTAATCTCTAAAAAATCATAAGAAATGAAGGAAGAACTCCTTAACGTCCTAAAGATGCACAGGGAGATGTGACAGATGTAGTAGCTAGTGGAGAGTTCCTGGTTAGGTTCGAACACCTGGCGGCCGAATTCAGGAAGTTTTTCAATCGTAAGTTATCTTCGCTATTGACCAGAGGCCTTCGCTCATACGTCCGGCATTAGGATTGGCTAGCATTTACTCGTACTAAAAATTCCATTAAGGGTTTAGGGAATACGGGCCCTTGGGGGCTATTATGTAAGCGTCCACCTAGTGGACATGTCCATTTCGTCTGTTGCTGAACTGCTGATTGGCTGAAGGCGCCTGTCTCCTTCTGACGCATACCCCAGCCCAGCCAATCAGAACTTCAACAGCAGACGAAATGGAGATGCCCAATAGGTGGACACTTACAGAATAGACCCCCCCCCCCCCCCCCCCCTCTGTCTCTTTATGGATGCACCTGAACCTATATAGTGGAACCGGTGTTGTTGCATTCGGGCCCCAGCGGAACAAGAACGTCGAAGCAGGAAATTGAACTCATGACCTTGTGTTTAGCGTGAACGGCCCTTTTCAGCTGAGCAAGCCACACCGGCCGAGTGCGCTGAATTGTGCTTAAAAGCAGCATTTACACTGGATAGATCCTACAAAATGTATGTATTTAATCTAGAATCCTATAGTCCGGGTATCCTGTTCAATTGCGAGGTCGTGCAAGGCGCCCGAAACGCGACGGATGTTCCCAACGTCGGTCTTCAAATCCCGGCTCCCGCGTATTCACAGATTCCAAGGTAAGGTCGACATGTAATTCTACATAGACTCCACGAAGTAGAGCCCGGCGCAGCCTCGCGACCGAAATAAAATTACACGGATCCCACGCACTATGGAAATCTATGTTAATAGGAATAATTTGCCGCAGAAAGTACGCGCGTGATCATTTTACCATTTCGGCTTATGTGTATTGTAACGTCCGATGTTCGGACTCTCCAAGGGGCCACCAGAAGCAGACTGACGCATACTCTGTTAGCGCCCGGTATTATGCAAGGTGATTGTGACGTGAACTTTCTTTAAGGCATGTGTACCATAAAACGTATCGTCATATCGAGTGCAACACACTATACACATCACCGCAAAGAGAAAGAGGAAGTCAAGCCGCCGTGGGATCGAGTTTCAACGCTGTCGCCCACTATACCCGTGTATAGCGAACTCATCATAAAGTTTCGTTATGTGCCGGTTCCGATATATCGAATTACTCGGTATATTGAACTATTTTTAGCGCATCATAACCAGTTCGCTAGAAAAACGTTTTACCGCAAAGCACAACCTTCAAGCTGGTTATTTAGCGGAGCTTTGCGTAATCGAGCCCGCTTCGCTGAAAAAAAAAAAAAAAATTGCGTCTCAACACTTTTTTTTTTTTTTTTTTTGCCCGCGCGCCCAACCGTTGTTTCGTCGCGAGTCTCGGCGCAGGCTCCCCGCGAGTGACGTGCATCCAGTCAACGTCGGGAGGCGATGCCACGCGCAGGAACCAAGAAAGAGCAAGCGAGCTTTATGCCAAAGGCGTGCGTGTGCCCGCGGCGAGCGCTATGGAGTGTGGCAGCTTCAGCCTTGCTGCAGCCGCGGGGAAAACTCATTAGCGTCCGGGCTCTTTAATATCGCAGCATCGGACGTCAGCAGGCGTACCGTGCTCGGGTGTGCATGCGCGCGGCTGGGAGCGTTGCGGCAAGGGATGGCGGCGAGCTGTGGGAGGGATAAGGTGGTCCGGAGACGGCGGCGGCGGTTGGCTGCTGCATGGCTGCGACCGGGGGGGATTTATACCGCCTGCCGCTTGAAGCTTGCGCGCGAGCATCCCTGCGTAGCAGCAGCAGCAGCAGCAGCCACGGTCGAGACTCCTTCACTCGAGGCTTGCGCCCCGAGCACACCGGCGTGTGCCGCCAGTCCCACTCTATTTTTTTTTTTTTTTTGCTTGCTACAAAGTTTCAGCCGGGTGGCGGAGTGGCAGCCGGCGCTGCCCGCGAAGAATAACAATGAAAACGTGTGTGTGACGAAAGAGACACGAAACAGTAAGAAAGAGACGAAACAGTATAATCCTCTCGAAGCTGCGCGTCTGGGTCGTCAAATTTGCGTTACCTGCGGGCCTGGATGGATCGGGCGCCCGAACTTGATTTCATGTTTTATTGTTTCTTTGTCAAGCCGCTGTAAGGTTGTGTTAATCGGAGGCACTTTTTGGCCTGGGACGCGGCAACGCCGCGGGCGTGTGTGTTGCGCAGGAAATAGTTACGTTGGTAGAACGAACGCAGTTCACAAATTGACGAAGTTCAGCACCGATATACTCAATGTGCGTATTTTTCTTGCCTATATGGTTCTAGCTTTCCCTCGGTCTTTGCACTAATTATGGGTGAACAACTGAACATCCGTTCTATTTGTGACGCCCGAACTTGACGTCTCGCAGCGGTACCACAGAATCCTTTTTTTTCTTCCCCTTCTGGCATTGAATGGACGGCTAGAAGTTCTGAACTTAAACTTACAGCGCAAACACCTAAGACGGACCACAAGAGGAAGATACGACACACACTGGCGCTGACTAACAACTTGAGGTCTTGTAACAACTCTTGTGCTCCGTCTTAGGTGTTTGCGCTGTAAGTTTCAGTTCAGAATCATGTACCAACTAGGCCCAAATGAAATTTTACTGAAATTTTACTCGAAGTTCCCACGCCGTATGCAACCGCGGCAAAAACTATCATAGTGACTTAGTTCTGCACCGTATACTGCACATACTGCTTGATGGTAATTTTTAATTTTTATTTGGCGGCCTGCACGTCTTTCATTTGCTTTTCACGCTTTGCGAAGTGAAGATGACGTAGTCTATGCTTGCAATGAAAATGCCCGTCGCAAATCCTCAATCGACGCGCTCAGCGTATACATACTTTGTATGTGCAGGTGTTTGATGTATAGTTTATTGATTCGCGAAGTCCGAGGCCTCGGCTGAACCAGTCTGCAAGGCAAGCAGTCAGCAGACTGATGCGATGACTGCCTGGCACAGTTCGCTCGGCTTCGTCTCGCTTCAAAATCGATACGAGAGGCGGTGAGGGAGAGAGGGAAAGGAGGAGGATAAATGCTCGCGCGAAGCACGGGTCTCGAGAGGATGAGAGAGGTTGGTCATGAAGGATGAGAGAGGGAGAGAGATGCACAGTGTGGGAAACTGCGGTGCGCTCCCTATATATGTATTATAGCGTGCAACGTGGAAAAGTGCGGGGGATATTTCGGCTGATGCATCACGAAAATCTATCCTGACATCTTGAAGGAAATGTGTATGGGCGATTCCCTACGTAGTCTACCTAATATCTGTGATAGCGTATGGACTTATGGCCTTACAATTATTGTAGACCATTATCTATATAGGCTTTTGGATCAGCCGTTTCAAGAATGTGCGAGCCATAAAAAGACATGAAGAAACAGCCTCGCTACAGTTGCGTACAGGAGACCGGTTGTACATTTTTTGAATATACGAAAGTACAAGTTGTAGAAAGGCGATGCCGGACTCTCAGAGGCCTATACAGTGCGTGAGCTGTAATTTCTTTTTTTACAAGGGATCGGGATCTGAATTCTCACGCCGTTGTAACCTTGAAAGCGCTAGTAAGGTATCGGCGCCTTGATTTTTGTGCACTTTGTCTGCGCAATCGAACCAGTCCAATCACATAATTGGACAGCGCAGAAGCGCCGGCCGGCTTACGCTCTGAGACTCACAAAAAAGTCTCTTACGCTAGACTTTGTTCGAAAGAGCTAATTCTAGCCAATCCTGTTGCTATCAGAGAAGACGGTCGGCCAATGGGAAGGAGCACTTAACAACGAAAGTCTCTGTACGTCAGTTCGGCCAGCTGATATGTTAAATATGTTTCTTTGCTCTTCGATGCACATGCGCCAAATGTATAGTTTCGTCAACGTTGCACGCTTTGTTGAGGCAAAGTGCGTTTGCTCGCAGGTGAGTGTTTGCGCTTTCTTGCACTCTAAGAACCAACGAGGCGGTGGAGTAGCTGCTTGTCTTGCAGCTGACTTTATTTTCGAGGGTCCTGGTAGACTCCTTGCCCTTATAATGGGGTTCGTTTACTCTCGATATATATATATATATATATATATATATATGTACACGTGGGGTGTAGCGTGCTTGTACTCCGCCTTAAAAGTCGTACTTACTGCCCGAAGAACAAATATATACCTGCTTTGTATGTCGCGCTAGAACGTCAGCGCCGGTGTATGCGTCAGTGCAACGTCCGAGATTTTAAAGTATTTGCTTGCATCTGGGCCACTTTGGCGCAATAGAAAGTTATCGAAAGAACGTCAAGGAGATAGCTGGTGGGGAAAGCTCATGGGGTAGACTTTAGGTTCTCGCGTATTTTCTGGCTTTTACAAAACCTCGACCTTTTCATTCATGGCAAAACCGGGCTTCTTGCTGTAATTGTAGAAGGATCAACACGCGAACGTAAAACATTTCTCTTTAGCGTCCTTAAGCTAATAGTTTAGGGCGCACTACGTGGAAAAGCGCCCGGGCTGTATTGTGAATGTGTCCATCCAGGATACATTTACCTGGACTTGCATGTACCTGTATGGTAAGTGCATGCGTCCAGGATACATTTACTAGTTGTACGGTATAAATGTATCCGCGCAGCAGTTGCAACAGAGAATCGCAGCATTACCGTTTGCGGCGGATGCGTAACGCGGGCAGTGTTAAAAATCTAAACGGTTAATTTATGCATACGCCTGCGGCGCGCATACGCTGCCAGCTTCATCAACTGGGCTGCTCATGCTGCGGAACATTCAGCCATGGCCTCTGGATCGGGTGGTGCACCCGCTGAATACCTTGGAAGCCAAGCTTTAGGGTCAACTGTATCGAAATTTTATTTTTGGCTTGATTAGTTATACATGAGCACAGTATATATTATATTCCGTCTATTTACCCACACTTCCTTCTAACGTTGAGTATTGAATATTGCACGAACAATGCTCTATTTGTACACTATCGGTAAGTAGGATTTGTACGCCTAGTTTGTTGGCGTTTGCGCCACAGATTTTGTTGCCCGGTTGGCCTTTCAGTCAACATTAGTTAGTCCTTCGCAGATGTATGCCAATTTTCGTGCTAAAGTTGTTTAGTTTCATCACATTTGATTCATCAAAGACGGCGACGCTGTATAAGCGATTTCTCGCGCCCTTCGGGAGTACTAAGGGTTTGTCAAGACTCGCTGTAACGAGATGAATTATAACGAAATAATGGATATAACGAAATCAAATTCCCCTTGAAAACATCTAATAATGGATATAACGAAGTAGTGGATATAACTCAGTAATTCTGGCTCCCCCTTCAACTTCATTATAACGAGGGTTTACAGCGAAGCTGTATATGTATGGCTAGGCAAAACCAAAATCTCTCCGTCCGATGTGCGCAGAAACTATCATCATCAGCAATGGCTCGAGCGTCGTCGTCGTCTTCTTCCACAGCTGGTTCTTTGGCGCCCCTTGGCGCAACCACGAGAACGCGCTCGCGCCCCTGATCCCGCTTCGTCGTCGTCTTCTTGCGCAGCTGGCTCCGTTGCCGCTCATCATTCCAGAGCAGAATTTCACTTTTCTTCTGTCGTCGTAATGGGGAGGCCGCGTTTACGAGGGTATGAGCAATTGCTGAAGCTGGTATGAGCCATTTGTTGTCTTGCGTGACGGACAGATTTAATTTTGAAGCAATTTTATTTTGAAGAATCGCAAGCGGCAATGCGACAACGGCGGACTGCGGGCATACTTCATGTCAGTGACGTCGTTCTCTCCGTCGCAGCCGAACGTGTGTGTAATCTCATTAAGAAACACAAAGACGTAACCAATTATTGAGAAATACTTCAATGAACCGTCGGTATTAACCCAGTGATAAACACCGGGGTCGCACGTTTCAGCTTCGCTGGTTAACCATCTGTACGGAGTGCTTGGACGGTGATTTTTTTTTTTTTTTTTTGCTCTTTCGCTCCCCTGAAAGGCGGCATCGTGGATGAAAGGCGGCATCGTGGACATAGGAGTCGAAGAGACGACACGTATAATTCGGGAGCGCGTGGCGCCTGAGATGCGAAGAAGAAGATGGAGCTGATGCGGCATCGCCTCACCAATCTGGAAGCAGGGCTTTTTTCTTGCGACGACGCCTTTGAAGATCTCGAAGAGCGCTACTGCTCCAGTCGCAGTTCTGGCGACGAAGACGACGGTTTCGGCGGTGCCGCGGCGTACCGCGAGCAGCACGACGACCGGCACTGCGTGCAGGCGCTGATATTCTTCACCGTCATCATGTGCCTGACAGTCATTCTACTGGTCATCTTCGTCGACGTTGTCGATGTCACCAAGCCGCCACTAAACACGTCCTACCAGCACGGCCGCGGCAGCGGCAGCGTCCGCCACTGGCGCCAGTGGACCTTCGAGCCGGGCAACAGTCCGGAGCGCTTTCTGGTCTGCACCATCGGTGGCAACGAGTCACCCGAGTTCAGGGCCTACCCTACCGACGGCGTCTGCAACTGGATCATCTACACGCACGTCGGTTACGAAGAGAACGCCCCGAACGGAACCAGACTGGCGCCCAGGGACCCTGGCTCGTGGGCCAGCTGGGAACACTTCCTCGGGCACAGGGCGCAGTACTCGGCCACCCGACTGCTGCCTTCGCACGCCTGGAGTGACGACCTGGCGCTAACGACGCGGCAGGCGCGCTCGCTGAACCGCACTCTGCGGTCGCTGCGCATGGCCGGCCTGGCGTTCCTCAACGTCCGCATCCCCGTGGAGCGCGTGCCCGCGCTGGCCGAGGCACTGGCGGCTCTGGCCTGGGCGAACCCGGGCATGTTCCTCGCGCTGGGCGCGTCCTTCGAGCTGCTCGCAGATGCCACGGCGCCGCGGCTGGTGCCTGCCTGGCTGCTGGACCAGCTGGTCACTCCGCTGAGCCTGTTCGTGCTGGAGACACACTTGCCGCCGCCCGGTGGCGGCTGCACGGCGGGATTCTCGACGGCTCGTCAGCCCTCGTACTACGCGGGTGGCGGCGAACGAGATCGCGTCGGGCGGCTGACGTTCGTAGGCGCCCGCGCATTCCTGGCGCAGCCGGCGTTGCGCTACGCCGACCCGAAAGTCCTGGCGCGCTGCGTGTCCGTGCTCGCTGGCGCGATCGTGTTCCACGTGCTCGCCAACGAGAAGCCGGTGCCTGGTGCCCCGTGCTCCCACTGGTCGCTGGCCAAGGTCGCGTCCGTCTGCAGGTTGCCCAGCGTGCGAGACGACGTCGAGGCCGTGGCGGTGTACGGCAGCAGCGCGGACGGTGCCTTCTTCAGCTACGAGTCCGCGGTGCACCTGTGGACCAAGGTGTTAACCGTGCTGCAGTCGATGCTGTTCTCCGGGATGCCGACCTGCTTGGCCGTGTACGCGCTAGACCTGGACGCGTCGCCGGGCCTGTGTGACATGCACCAGGAGCGACCGACGAGGCTGGTCTACCGCGCGCACGAGATACTCGCGGCGTTGAGAACAGACTCGTCCGACAACTCGTCAGACGACTCGTTAGAGTGACGAGCTGTCATTAGTTTCCGGGGCTGTCGAAGGTGGCCGGAACTCATGATGTTGGGGACGTTCTGCATGTGCTGCGACATCGCAGTACTGCGCATGTAGCTGCGTTCTGTAGCTTGATTTGTTTTATTTTAGGGGCGTATCTTCTTTTTTATAAGCGTTGTTATAGTATTTGTTGTTTGCTTTCATTTGCACTCTTCTCTTCCCCTGCCTTTTCTTTCTTTTTTTTTCTTTTGACGAGACAAGCCCTCACGCCTAGAAGATAAACTATAGCTGTTGCTGGAGTATGACTACACCTAAATACTTAGGACATTGTCAACAAGTTCCGTTGAAGAGGAGGACAGCGATGTCCGATTTTCAACGACACCATTTTTATTATTTCACTTATTTCTTGTCCCGGCTTTTCCGCAGCCTCCAGTCTTGGTATGCCACAAGAACATGGTCGTTTCTGAAAACTGATGACTGCACACTGAATTTTATTTGCTGGATCCATCCCCAACTAGAAGATTTTTACGCAGACTGCGTTGCTGTCGGCTCGTGACTATACCCCGTTCCATACATAGCAGTCAACGCTGTGGAAGCTAGAGAGACTTCTTGCCAGTGGCTTCGTTTGCACTTGGATATAGTTCGATGTTTTTTGACCGCAATTGTGCGCAACTGTTTATATATATATAGGCTCAGTATTGAATTAAAGAAGATTTAATCCTTAGAAACAAACACACTGTCGTATACGGCTGCTAATGCGTTGTTTTAGGTCATTTTTGGTTTTGTTCATTCCGGTTTTTTTATTTGCAACCCGTCGCCAGGAGCCTCACTTGCATGCTCGCGCGAGTGAAGGCTGCTGGCCTGCACTCGATACTTTGAAAGAAAAAGATACTTTGCAATCCATGACGTCACACTGACTTGCCAGTCCTGCGGTTTCGGTGCGAAACTCAGCAATGGAATTTTGACCGTCGGCGTTCTCTTCTAACAATCAAACTACTGCCGCGAAATCAATGAAAGTGTACCGTTCCGCATCGAATACTTTTATCAATCTAAACTGATTCAGGTTTTCTCTTTAGTGTCCCTTTAAGCCTGATACCATATAGTCAAGCGGGGAGGAGAATTCGTTACAACGAATACCTTTGAACATCACAACTTCGCTATAAAAGAACGAGAGGACGAGTCGGGTAAGAAGGTGAAGGGAGAAGAAAAATCCCACGCCTGGCAATCCTAGAGACAGCGAGTGCGAAGGAGCTGAGGGTAGGCAGCGGCGGCCCAACGCAAAGGGCGGACAGCAACCACGATTATCCGCGCGCTGCGTTGATTCCCATATGCACTGGTCGCGCAATGCTCGCGCAAGCCACAGACGCGCTTCAATGTCGAGGGGAAGGAGTGGCTGAACGACCTGCCGGTATGTAAGAAGAGCAAAAATAAATGAAGACTATAGTGGCGGCAAGAAGTCTTCTTTGCTCGCACCGCGCATCTGCAGACAGAACGCGTAAGGCGAGCACAAGGGAGCACACTGTGTTGTTCAATGGAAGGAGGCCCTGTCGCAACATGACTTTCCGTCTTGGGGCAACTTCCGGCTTGGTATACTGCTGTCTGCATTCGCGTCTTGTTCTTATTCTCGGAAGAAGAAAAAAAAATCGAGGAGTCACCCACGTCGCGATGTACCGACTGCTCTTCTGTGAATGCCGCGATTCGCTGTGTGCAAGCTTATTTCTCTTTTGTTTTCTTATTTCATGTCGTGACTGCACAGGACAGTGACTGTTGTGGTAACGCACGCATGCGACCGGACATTCGTTCGCATGTCGCCAATGTTGAGGGCTCTGACTGTGCATATTGTATAGCAAGCTATGCCGGAGCCTATAGTATTATTGCTCTGTGTCCAATAAATATGTATTGCTTTCTACCTTTTTTTTTTCTTGCTTTTTCCATAAGTCGCCGGAGTTTATTATTGACGATTGGGATAACCGGCCCCTCGGAGGTCCATTTTCCTGTGGTCTCTTCATTTAATAAACAACAACGGTGACGTCAGTTTTGGCTAGAAATGTCAGTAGAATTCATCAACATCACCACGTCTCTGCTTTTCCTGGATTCTGTTAGCATGTCCTTGTATATGTATTACCCTTCACGGAATACCGTGTTACTGAACGCGTAAACCTGAGCAGCCGCCTTGGTGACGCAATGTTTAACCTGAGAGGACGCAGGACCTTGGTAATATTGCAGTGAGCTAGCATAGTCCAACTTAGCGCAGGTAAAAAGCAGCGATAGCGACGTAATTGTTGACTTGCCGTTCTTATTTTCCTGTGACGCGGACTCCCATGCAACACAGAAACGCTTACAACGCAACGTAGTCGAACAAAACGTCACAAGGTGGCGGTACCTTCGTTGGTATTGCCGTCCACATGTCGCCTAACCTGGAGTCCAATATACAGAGCTTTTTGATCAATCGTAAGTGGTGTTTACCGTTGGCCAGCAGTTTTCGCTAATGTTATGTCCCACATCATGACTGGCATGCATCAACAGTTCTAGAGTAAGGCCGTTTTTGTGAATATGGGCCCTCGCACTTTTTTAAGGGGCATTACGTACACGGACAAGCTAAATGTGTCTCAGCCTTTTTAGAAACGCGTTCGATGCGAGGCCATATATAGTCATCCCTGGCAAACCTATCGCACTACAAGCAGAGAACACTATCGACCGCGTGCCTTTTGCGTGCCCGCTGTACCTGCGAGGCAGAAAATCAAATTGCAAAATCTTTGGCACGCCTCGACAACCGGCCGTTTTCTGGAACTCATCTTTTAGTAAGTACATGGGCAAAATACTATGTGTCTCAGGCTATGAAGGCCATTGTAGCTTTTTGGGAAAAGTAAACTGGATGTGAGACTGCAGTAAGTATTTTCCGTATTTTTTTTTTTTTTTTCCCCACTGGGCATCTACTTTTCTCTGCGCATCATCTCTCTCTCCTGTTGCTCCCCTTACCCTTATAGATAGATAGATAGATAGATAGATAGATAGATAGATAGATAGATAGATAGATAGATAGATAGATAGATAGATAGATAGATAGATAGATAGATAGATAGATAGATAGATAGATAGATAGATAGATAGATAGATAGATAGATAGATAGATAGGATAGATAGATAGATTAGATAGATAGATAGATAGATAGATAGATAGATAGATAGATAGATAGATAGATAGATAGATAGATAGATAGATAGATAGATAGATAGATAGATGCGCGCACCTGTGTAATGAAAGTCGTCAAGTGCAGAGAGCAACATTCAAAAGCATGTGCGTGTGAGGCGGCGCGAAAGGGGCTGAAATAAGACAGACCGGCAAAGCTTTCAAACAACGGTTTAGGAATCGGGGCCCGTGGCTTTGGAGTTGAAGCGGGGGGAGGTGAGGGGCGCAGCCAGAATTCCCGTGGGCTCCTCCGTCCCCACTGTCATCCCACGGCTCGCATCTCTTCTTCGTCCGCAGACTCTCTCTCTCTCTCTTGGATGCTATCATTGTTTTCTGCGCCGGGCAGCCCCTTTCTCTCTGCCTTTTATTGCCCCCTTTACCGGGCTCTCTATCGCTCTCACCCTCCCTTCTTTAGCTTTGTGCTGCTTCTGACTCGCTGACTTTTCAGCAACGTCTATTTTCTCTGTGTACAAAAGTATCTGTATTCGTCCTTCTCTGGCTTGCTTGCTTGCTTGCTTGCTTGCTTGCTTGCTTTCTTTCTTTCTTTCTTTCTTTCTTTCTTTCTTCTTTCTTTCTTTCTTTCTTTCTTGAGCAACAGGAAAGGAAAAAAAGAACATGAAGTTTTCGTTTTGGCTAGGCACCATAAAAATTCGTTCGAAAGCTGCGTCAAAAAAGAACAAGCAATATGGAAGGTGGGGAAGGTGGGGAAGGGGTGGAACAAAATTTAAGTTAGGAGCGCGACGAATTCGTAGTTATCAAGCTGTCGTTCGAACTAGGAAGAGAACATATGTATTATGGGGGGAGGGTGGGGCTGGAGGAAAAAGAACAATCTGTCCTAACGGGTGAATAACTACAGAAAGAGAGAACGTCTATCAAATGTTAAAATATGTGCGAACACATCGTTGAAGAACAGAAGTTCGCTTGAACAGATCGAAGGAAGTTAATCTTCTTTGGTTCCAAAGCTTGCAACGTCAGCCTGCTGTCATCCACGAATTACCCGTTATCTGTTTTCTAAATCTGTTACCCGTTATCTGTTATCTAAATAACATACTCCCACTATTTCGCAACTTCAACGGGACTGCCATGGTGCAGTGGTTAGAACATGCAACTCGCAACCGAAAAGTCGGGTCATAGAACCCCGTCCCGAGGATCTATCAGTTCTGTCTAGTCCAGTCGAAGGAAGACACTATGAATAGGCCCGCACCACTGCTAGTGATTAGTGAAAAGGCTGTCGGCATTAAAATTCGCCGGTGGTCTTAAACCTCGGCCTAAGACACGGTGACCGCCTGATAACGCTACACCCGTTGCTTGGGCTACTTACTTTCAGACTACCTGTCACTTTCAGGCATCAAAAGGTGTTAATCGAAGTCATGAAAGGCTTAGGGTGCGCCTACAGTATATAATACATGTATGCTATTTGTTACATGTCTTCGCTAAGGCAGCACATTATTCGGTGCTTTATAGAATGGAAAGCTATAAGGAGGCCTTCGATGCTTCTCTTTCTCTGCTAGCCATCTACTTATCACACAACAGTTGACAACGATGTGCGACAGTCGTCCAGGTAGATAAGTCGTTCGGGCCAAGCCATACCTGCAGACTGGTGACTTTCATCTCACCTTTAGGGAAATGGACACGTGACTGTCCAATCATGTCCTCCATGACCAGAAGGCTTGGTGCCTTCAAGCCGCAGTAGCTTCCCAGTGCGCATCAGGTGGTCACCGCTTCTTTAATATCGCCCCCCCCCCCCTTCTATTATTGCGGTAGCAATTATATGGACACTTCAACCGGATTTCTGCCGTCGCCGTCGCCGTGAGGTTCCGCATAGAGTCCAAGGGCGATAAAATCGTCGCCGCGCGCCGTATGCGCGAGCGAAAGCGCGCGGGGGACGCGCGCTATCACGGAGGGCGAATTGCCCCGCGCGCTATCACGGAGAGCGAACACACGGCGGAAAGCAAACGCGACCGTCGCGCGAAAGGCCGTGGGGATATGGGAGGGAGGGAGGGAGGCGGGGCGACGCTGTGCTCCGGCACCAAAGGCACCAAAGGCGTATCTTGCAACCGGGTGTAAGGGGAACTTGCCACTCAATCTCCCACGCGAAAGCAAGAAAGCGGGAAGGCAGCGCGGGAAGGAGGGGGGGAGGCAGCTTCTCCTCTGCCAACAACTCCTCTGCACAACTCCTCTGCACTTTGCGCGGCGGTGGTGGTCGCCCGTACCGTCTCTTATCTCCACACGGCTCTGACCTTTTTATGCGCTGTGCATTCGCCGCGCAGTTTCCGTTGAAGCTGACACCGCGCGAACCTGCGCCCGCTGCGGCAGCTGAGCTTGCTGCCAGCGTTTTGACAGTCGTTGTCTGCGGTCATTCAGTGTGATCTATTCATGTTTGCTTGTGCGCGCTGACACCACGCTTGTTAATTCATTTAGTAAGCGAATGTGTCCAAGTTTATGCAGCCGATAAAACTACTATCCCTACTCCGAATAACTCTCTGCTAATTTGCTATCGCAATTGATGCTTCAGCTTTCGGGCGAAACTGCGACTTTTTTTTAACGGTGACGACGTTGATGATGATGAATAAACTTTATTGTACAAAGAGTGGTGTGATTAATCTCGGGTGGAGCCCTCCTGTAGAGCCCCCACTGACCGAACCGATCACAAGCAGTGGGTATAGGCGTCTAGGGCCATCCTTTGATTATTTGAACGCGCTCTGAAATTGACTGATTACATTCACAATAATGTACTTAGACAGCCTATACAAATCATATAAATGCTCTGCTACAAAGCCTAGTAAAGTCTGTAGACAGCCTCCGGGAGTATAACTTGCCATTCCCATTGACTACTGTCCATAGACTTTCCACAATCGATTCATTTCGAAATCTATGAACCACCTTGAGAAAACACAAAAGTAGAAAGAGAAAAAAACTCGCTTGTTAACGATTTTAATGTATAGGGATTATCTGCGTAGTATATATGACCACAAGGGCAATCGTGCAAGAAATCCCAGTTGCTCACTTGAATTCAGTAGGGAGCCCAGCATTTGAGCATTTATTGAGCACTTATTGAGCATTTATACGGTGAAATGGGGCAACGGTGAAATGGGACACTCAGATGATCATGCTACAATAAACAGAAGTCTGGCAACGCCCCCTCAGCTTATCGCCTGTCACACGCGATACGATACAGACGACCTCAAACCATTTGCATAAGGTAAAGGTCTTAGCGAAAACTCTAACGCTAACTATAACGCTATGCTGCCTTTCTACGTTCGACCTGCTCTCATCCGTAAGCGTATGCACGAGTTCGAGTAGTACCGCATATCTAGACAAGCCCGGCGCTCCATTAACCGCATCGGCTGAAGAGAGGGCCGCGTTCATTTCGTCCAGCCTCAATATCTCGAACGAAGCCTGCTTTTTAGCGAACACTATACGCCAACGTTAGCCGGCAGCTATCTTGGACCGGCCGCGACTCATATATTCACACTGCATCTCACCAATTGCGCGCAGTGCAGCGTAAGCTATATGGGTCCTATCAACCAACCAGAATGAGAACCAGAATAAGCAGTCCTCTACGTTGACCCTCCATCGCCCTCAGCGTGACGGCGACTCAATGGAAGCCTGACAGAAGGCTTAGCGGTGCACAATAGATGTACCCTTTCCTGAATTATAAAATAAAACTGGCTTTCCAATGGTGGCATAGTCAATATTGCGAAAAAAAATCCGCCTCCTATTCCACCCTGTGAAAGTGGATGTACAGCAAAGCTGTTGCCGACGTTAGACAAGTACCACCACCACCAACGACGTACATGTACGTCAAGCGCGCGCGCACAGTGTGCGGAAGTGCAGCATACATTCTCATTCTTCTAGGCCCTCCGCCAAGCGCAAGTGCCTTATCGAACGATTTGAATTCTTCAAGGTAAATTGCGTCAAACAATTAGTAAAGTACGACTTACACACAAGCTGCAAACATGATTGCTTACGATTGTAATACGAATATACGCGAAAACGTATTTCTGTTACGCGGAAACTCAAAGGCAAGGCCCTTTTCCAACTGCCGTTTGAGGTCAATATCAGTGGCCGCGACCGCTAGGTGGCGGTACTGTTTTTGGGTGAGTACAGAACGAGCCCACGAAAAATATCAACAGAGGCTAACAGATTCGCTGTAAGAGCGTGTACAGGTGCGAACAATAGAAATTGGAACACAGGAGCTAAAGCCAAACTGCATCCCATGATCCAATCACTTTTGTCCGCACCTGTACAAGCACAGTTTGCTTGTATTATGAGATGGAAAATGTAGAGATATGGCTGTTTTCGTGAAATCAGGTGCAATTGCCAAGCCCCATCATGCGCAGGTAAGCTAGAACTTTGCTTTCATTTCAACGGTGATCTGGTGCAGCCATTAGTTATGCAAATACGCAGTGCAGAGAAGCGCAGTTGCGAATTATGAAAAAGGTTTTTTTTTCGGTGAACCGTGTTCCCTTTCTTACTTTTCCTTGTGCTTCGTTTATCGAATGGCCCTTCGTCTGATAGGCTGCACTTTAACGCTGTCACCCACCGGTTGCTTTTTTTATCCTTCTTTTTCATTCTCTTGCTTGATGACCCGCCAGATGTGACGTCGGCTATCTTTAATACCATCCCGCCTTTTTCGTGTATACATGTCCTTTCTATGAATAAACCGTGTCAGTTGATAGCCAGCGCCTGTGTTGTTGTCATCATGGGGTCCTGTATAGTTAGCGCTGTGTTTTCTCGGAATGTTGCTCAACCAACTGGCCCCCAACTTTGCACACTTGTACCGTGTGTTTTTTTTTTTCCCTTCCCTCAAACTGGCAGCTTGCTTTCGCTTCTGATTGGCTGGCCCAAGCTTCGTTTCACCGCGCGGAGTTTTTTTTTTTTTTTTTTTTTTTTTTTTTTTTTGCTTGGTTGGTTGGTTGGTTGGCCAGGCGGCATAACGTCATAATCGAGTTCTATATAGGCATGTAGGCCCGTTTCATAGAGATAGTGCAACAGTGACTTTATACATTTGTTGTCCATAATCCATCTTTCATAGTCTTCTACTTGATCACTCTTTAATTTCACACCTTTAGGAACACTTTCTCGAATTGACTTTGTCCCAGGACGCGGAGTTGGTGGGACGGTCCACAGTGTGCCGAAGTTAGGTTATAGACAAGTCTCGGCGCTGAAAACGAGAGAAGCAGTGCGCTATCTCTGAACAGCGAGAAGAGGCCCGCAGGCCGTGTTGCGTCCTCTCTCGACCTTCGGTTCCGCGGACACGACTTGTCCCTGTTGCATCAGCGATTTTGGTCAGGACGCGCCTGCGCTTTCTTTTGCTTCCTTTTTCTGGACTGGGCGTCGCCGCCCCTGGCGTTGGTAGATACAGCAAATGGGCGCGGTCGGTCAGGCGGCTTTTGGAACGCCCCGGCGGGCCAGTCGTGGACACGATAAGGGGAGCGGTCGCCGCCGCGCCGTCGTGTGGAATCACCACATGGCGACGAAGGCGCGGGGTGCTGCCCCGCGGCCTCGAAGACACGCAGCGCGCCGAAGACGAAGGGAGAAAACAAAGCCTCGTGTTTAATTCAGTTTACATGCCGTAGTTCTTTGTTGGGTTGTTGCGGTAAGTGGGCTGGTGTAGAGCTAAAACTCCCAGGAAGCAAGCATGCAGTGCTCCGGTTGTTCAACATAAAAGGCCATCGCTGAATGGAACTGAGGAAAAAACATATTTGATACGCAATCACCGGATAGTACGTGTATGCTGTTCCAGCAGGGAAAAGCCAGAGGCAGAAAGCTGTATTTAAATGTAAATTGGCGAGAATGAAAGATGGATATCATAAAGGGACACTAAAGAGGGAAATAACTTGAGCTGGGTTAATCTTAAACCGCAAGGCAAAATTCCGAATTAAAGAAATTAGGCTGATCCCAGGCCCTGTGGGATTCGACGTATAAGCGAAGCACATTTCTTTTCTGTTTTCTTTGATTGACGATAATTAGCGGCGATGTTGACGGTGAATGTTTAATTTCTTCAGCGTTTAGTGCAATGCGAGAGTGGTGAGTGGATGGTAAATGTTAGCTTGCGTGTGCCACTGCTGCTTGTCTGTGCAGTACACGGAACACACAGTGAGGCGTGTTTGCTTGAGGCGTTGTTGTGTGGCATTGTTCGTAACCTGCTATAGAAGGTTAAGTATTGTCATTCCCCCACCCGGCACATCCCATCGTGGCAGAAGTGTTAAACTTTAATTTAATTATGGGGCTGTATGTGCCAAAACCACAACCGGATTATGAGGCACGCCGTAGTGGTATATACTACGGATTAATGTTGACCCACTGGGGTTCCTTAACGAACACCTGAGTCTAAGTACACGAGCGCTTCACAGCGACGCTGTTAACCTCTAGTTGGTCGGGGTTTTTCGTGGCGGGCTCACCCAAAAAAACGACAGCTGGAAAAGGAGCTTATGTTTGAGTTTCCGCGTAACATGATTATGTTATCTCGTATATTCGAATTACAATCCGATGCTATCATGTCTGCAGGTTGTGCTAAAGTCGTGCTTCATGAATTTTCTGACACAATTTACTTTTAAACGTTCACTTAGTTCAATAAGGCACTTGCGCTTGGCGGACGGCCTATAGAAGAATGAGTAAGCATGCTGCACTTCCGCTCACGTGCGTGCGCGCACGACGCACGTCGCTTGTGGTGGTGGTGCTTGTTGGACGTCGTCTGACGTCAGCTGGGGTGGTGGTACTTGTCTAACGTTCGCACCTGCTTCGCTCTACACCCACTTTCCCAGGGTGGAATGGAGGCGGATTTTTCTTTTTTTTTTTTTGGTACTTCGCCCCCATCAAAAATGTGGCGGCCGCGATCGGGATCGAACCAGCGACCTCGAGCAATGTCATAGCCGCGAAGCTACCACGGTGCATGGGCACAGAAATGTTGAAATGACGTGCGATGCCTAGGCGCTACGGTGCTTTTATGCGGCTTTGATACTGCAAAATCTTGAATACTGTTCCGTCCTTTCACCGCCGACGGTGTATAGATGGGATGCGTCGGGTTTATGGCGTCGAACTGCTGAGTGAGTGATCTCGTTTCGCGTACGTATGTCGTCACAGACCGTGTCGAGAGAGAGAGAGAGAGAGAGAGAGATATTAGCAATATGCGAAACGCGCGGAGGTTAACGGGAAGCTAAATACCCAGTTTGCTACTTTGCACTGCGGAAGGGGAGGCAGCAAGTTAAAGAAGAAAAACACAAATAAAGAGAGAGAGAGAGAGAAATCAGCCTCGAAATTCTCAATACACACCGCGCTCTGCTATCGTTTTTCGATATTTCATTACAGCAGTAGGTGCGTTCATTCAAATATGAAGTGTACACAGTGGTTGGCTCAATGGCCAGTATTAATTTACTCCTGTAGCTGCTCTGTTCGAAGAAATAGATTACGCACTTCAATAGTTAGGTGATATTGACAAAAACAATTTATTGACAAAGAAAGCCACTTATGCACAAAATAAGCAATTGTGCATGTCCTTAAGTTCTTAGGGCTAAGAGATCGAAATGATGCCACGATATCGTTTACCCCCTCCCCTCTCCCTCACTCATTAAGAAGTGCTTTGCAGCACCACCCCACTCAACCTTATCACATTTATTACTGAGAGAATACCAAGCAACACTCAAGAATGCAAGGACGCGCGGAACCAGCGGAAGCAAGAGTGACACAGGTTTAATTACTTGCTGTTTAAAGCCCTTGCACACGTCAGAAGAGTGAACAACAACGCCACACGTTGCTGTCTACTTCGAGCTTTCTTTGTTTGAGCTCACTGACTTGTGTGAAGAGAAACATTCTTCAGAAACCCAAAACTCTTAGGAGCACAACATGGGAGTGTCATTAACTTGCTGTCAGCTCTGCACGTAGGAAATGACGCAGTAAGCACGTGACACGCGTGCGTCACCATGTTAACCACGTTATATTAACTTTGTTAGACAAGAATCAAGCGCATTGAAATAATTTTGACATAACAGCCAAAGATATGTACTTAAAGTCAGACGAATTGCTATAAGTGCCAGAAAATCAGCGGAAGTAACGCGAACAGCCGGGAGAAGGAAGTCGCGGTTTAGCCTAACGTTCCTAATCTCAGCCAAGGTTGTCGTAACCCGCAATCATCACTTTTGATTAGATCTCTCGCTTAATGGAAATCAGTGTGCCACGTGAGTTCATCAGATTGGTGTCCTACACAAACACGCATTTTTTTTTTCATTTGCGCTGAATTGTTTTGCAAGCAACGAAACTGCTTTCTAGAGTGGTATAAGCAACGCAGATTATTTGCGCAGCCGTTCATGTAGTTATACCGACGGCATTAAAGAACTAAAAACATATTTCGTCGCATTGCACGCTGTTATTTCAAACGAAAACAAATAATGCTACCCTATAATTTCATTTCCAAAACGGCATTCTTGGTGTTATCGCGTTTTCATGCCCCCTCGAAACGAGCTCTTTCAAGAACACCGCTACGGGGCGTGTGAAATTGCTCTCCCGATAAAACAGAAAAAGAAAAATGACCGTTACTGCTTAAGCAAATGCGTACGAAGCAGCTGAGCTAGCGGCGATGCGACTGAAGCACCGAAAGATATGACGCCTGCAGCTATCGGCCAGCACCACCGGGGGCCCAGATTCGAGCCGGCGATACGAGCGCCCTCTCTGTAGAATATACGCGCGAGCTTTCTCCTTCTCCTCAATGGCACCTGAGTGGCAAACCCATCGAAGGGCGCCGGCGTCGTCGGCGCACGTGTCAGGGCGAGAGCTAGCCGCTGCTTTGAATGATGGCGCGCAGCTTTCGGCTCGCTTCGAGTACGGCACGCATCAAACAGCCTGCCGCCGCCGACGAAGGCGGCGGCTCTGTCCCTCCTTTGTCTACGCGCGCTGTTAAGTGCGGCACGTCGAACGTCGTCCAGAGAGAGAGGGTTGTCGCGTAGAGAATGAGCGAGCAATCGGCCGTTCACTTTAGAGCCAAACAGAAGCCGTAGAGTTGATGGGGGAGGAGAAGGAGAAAAGCCGTTGGCTGAACCGGCGACGGCGGCCATCGTCGTGTGGCCTGACCAAACAGGACAACAAAACGCCGCCCGCTACAGCGCTCGGGGAGTAAAAAGCGCGTTTCGTGGCTCATCTGTTTCCGTCACTGAGGCTCCCGAAGAGAAGAGAAGACACAGCAACCGGGGCTTCCGCGCGTGCGAAGAGGGGGAGGGGGAGGGCCGCAGAAGAACCGGCTTTCGTTTTTCAGCCGCTTTTCTCTGCTTTTGAGCGCCGAAAAGAAACCGGCGCTCTAGGCCAGGTCACACTCGGAAAAAGCGGGAGTGCGCCGTTGTTGCCGCTCTCGTAGTGCTTGCCCGACCGACGCCCTCTCTGAAAACGAGCCAAAAAAAAAGTGCTCGAGGTGGTGGTGGTGTTGGTGCCGTCCCTAAATTGCAGCCCTTCCTTTCTCTCTCCGAGCCCTTGGCTGCACTAGTGTGCGGAGGTTAAGCTCTCGCTCTAGTGTTGCCTTCCTTCCGCAAGCTTTTTTTTTTTTTTTTTTTTTGGTTCCCTCACAGATACGAGGCACCAGCCACCCCGGTGCGCCTTCAAACTGTTTCGCCCGTTCCTTCAAGAAAACGAGATTAAAAAAATGAAAAGAAAGAGCAGCGAAGAAGCTCGAGCGAGCGACGGTACTCCCCTCTTTTGACGGAAAAGAAAATGCCGGAGGGGAACGCACAAAGGCGGCAACGTTGTTTGAAGGCTGCCGGTAGTTGTGCGATTTACGATCGGTGCTCGCTAGCGCCTCATGTTCTTTGCCATTTTGCTCTGCCACGCGTTCGCGGGATGAGCTTTCTTTCTCGGGGCTTCGAGATGAGGCTAGTGTTTCGTGATTGGTTAGTCCCGGCCGCTTGAGGCCTCAGCGCTTCTCCTTCTTTTTTCGCCTGCAGATGTTCCTGACTCCGCCATCAAACTGGTACAGACGGTGACCCAGAGAGTACTGTACGCGTCAGAGGCACCCTGCACTGTTTGTTTGTTTGTTTCTTATGTAATTCTGTGATATGACTGACACCATCACGGCATGCCACCTATACTCCGGAAACCGTCTCGGAATCTATGAAATGGACCATTC
The DNA here is from genome assembly GCF_013339745.2 of Dermacentor silvarum. NCBI lineage: Eukaryota > Metazoa > Arthropoda > Arachnida > Ixodida > Ixodidae > Dermacentor > Dermacentor silvarum. The sequence goes on along the minus strand of NC_051161.1, from coordinate 54,982,143 downwards.
ATCGGATCCCTCGCGGCCACCAATCAGTCTCGACAACGACGATTGCAACGACGAGCGAAAGTGGTGTTGCAGCGCTCCCGCTGCAAGCGCCTGTGCGTGTACGACGGTCGTTAACTTCAACTGGGACGGTGTCAACCGCGGAGACGGCGGCTCGTTGCCGGAGAGTTGTTTCACCTCGCGTCGCCACTGGCCGACGGCAAGCGCGCGTTTCCGATGGTGCGCGCAGCAGTTCGCGTTCGGCGCGAGAGGATTCGGATTTCGCGCTTTCGATCCGCCGGCGCCGCGCTCCTCCACCGCCGTGGCGCACTTTTTTCCGCGCCAGAAAGCGAAAAAGCGCGCCAGAACGCCGTCCAACGAGGGCAGCCCGGAGCGGATCACGTGGTCCCCGCCTCGTGACGCGCGGGGCGTGCCGGGAAGGAGGCGCCTGTCGGCGTGCATCCCTGCGAGCTGGCGCCGCCGCCAGCAGCAGCAGACGAACTCGGCGAGCGGCGGCCGGTCGCGACGAGCAGCAGTAGCGGCGGCGGCCTCGGCGGCCGACAGCGATTCGTGCTCGCCCATGGAGACGGCGGGCTCGCACAGTCAGCCGCACATATCGCGGCTCTACCCGGAGATCCTGGCGCTCATCTTCAGCTACCTGGACGTGCGGGACAAGGGTCGCGTGTCGCAAGTGTGCTCCGCGTGGCGCGAGGCCGCGTACCACAAGTCCGTGTGGCGGGGCGTCGAGGCGAAGCTCCACCTGCGACGCGCCAACCCGTCTTTGTTCCCGAGCCTGGTGCGGCGCGGCATCCGGCGCGTTCAGGTGCTGAGCTTGCGGCGCTCGCTACGCGACGTCATCCAGGGGGTGCCGAACCTCGAGGCGCTCAACATGATCGGTTGCTTCAACCTGACCGACGCGTGGCTGAGCCACGCCTTCGTCCAGGACGTGCACTCGCTGAGCGAGCTCAACCTGAGCATGTGCAAGCAGATCACCGACAACAGCCTCGGTCGCATCGCGCAGCACCTCAAGGGCCTCGAGCGGCTCGACCTGGGCGGCTGCTCGAACGTCACCAACACCGGCCTGCTCCTCATCGCCTGGGGCCTGCAGAACCTGCGCTCCCTCAACCTGAGAAGCTGTCGCGGCGTCTCGGACCCCGGCATCGGCCACTTGGCGGGCATGACCCCCGATGCCGCAATCGGCACCCTCAGGCTAGAGTCGCTATGCCTGCAGGACTGTCAGAAGCTCACCGACGAAGCGCTGAGGTTTATCAGCATCGGTCTGGACGACCTGCGATGTCTGAACCTGAGCTTCTGCGCCAGCGTCACGGACGCCGGCCTGAAGCACGCCGCTCGCATGCTGCGCCTGCGGGAGCTGAACCTGCGCTCCTGCGACAACATCTCCGACCTGGGCTTGGCGTACCTCGCCGAAGGCGGGTCGCGGATCAGCACCCTCGACGTCAGCTTCTGCGACAAGGTGGGCGACCAGGGTCTACTGCACGCCTCGCAGGGCTTGTTCCAGCTGCGCAGCTTGAGCCTCAACGCGTGTCCCGTCAGCGACGACGGCATTGGACGCGTGGCGCGATCCCTGGGCGACTTGCAAACGCTACACCTGGGCCAGTGCGGACGCGTCACCGACAAGGGTTTGAGCCTGATAGCGGACCACCTCAAGCAGCTACGGTGCATCGACCTCTACGGCTGCATCAAGATCACCACCGTCGGACTCGAGAAGCTCATGCAGCTGCCCAACCTCGGCGTGCTCAACCTCGGCCTCTGGCAACACCAACTACACCAACAACAGAGTCCACCACAACAGCGGCACATCCGGTGACGCGCCCACGCAGTGCCTCCTCGTGTGTGATGCTGTTCTTTTTTGCTTGCTCAAAGTGATGACGACGTCCGTCGCCTTCTTCGCTGTGCGCGGGAGGGACTCGGTGACGGCGGTTTTTTTTTTTTTTTTTTTCTTTTTTTGGTCTTGCTCAAAACGTGCACACTGTGAACACAATGTGCGGGATCAGAAATGGATTAAAATGAAGTGTGCCAATCGCTGCACCTCCGTCGTCCAGAAGCAGCGATGTTCAGGCCTCGACCCACACCTTTATTGTAAGTACTACGATGCGTCAAAGAACCCGCCGCAAAAACGCGAGCTTAGCACGTGTATAGCGCTGTGTACAGGACTGGTCCAAATATTCTTCCTGCTCGTGCCACAAGGAGACGTTCGCTCCGACTTTTGAAGCTGTAAATATACTGTGTACATAGCTATTTCTCTTGTACATGTTGCCCTGTAAATAAGTTATCCGAGAGAGACAAGCTGTACATACCAGTCAACGAATCGCAGCGTTAGTAAAGTTTGTTTTCAGAAAAAAAGAACATTGCAGCAACCGTGTCTTTCTTTCGCCGCAAGGCTCTATTATAATGTTAATGAAATCTTGCCACGGGGGGTTGAAAATACTTTTGTCCTCGAACAGGGGGGAGGGGGTCTTTCAACACCTGCAGCATAAGCTTATACATGTCCCGTTTTGACAGGCTCGTGTTTGAAAAGAAGCACGTATGTATGTAGAAGCATGTATGTATATATATGTAACGCGAGGCTTAGCAAGAACACCAACACTCTTCTGCCAATGACTCATGTCTTATGAAAGGGTCATACATTTTACACAAACTATGAACCTTATCCTGAACGCGGAATCACGTGAACGGTTTACCAGCGAACTTCGCACCGTTGACAAGCATCGACCGGATTCCCCCATATCTGCCGTTTTGCCCCTAATTGGCAAAGCAATCTTTTTTTGCATTCCGTACTTGCCTCGCGCACTGTTTCCAAGAAATCTCGATATCAAGTGTGCGGCAGGAAGCTGCCAGAAAACACGTAATGCCGAGAAATAGAAAAGACAAAAACGCGTTTGACAAGCCGCGGAACGGAAAGAAAAACTACTCGTCCGACTGTTTCGCTACCGAGAAAGCTGGGTATTTCCGCGCTGCACCGATGGTCAACACGTACTCGAGAGGGCCTTGGAAACAGCTCCCGCCGATGACAATGGTCCCGACGATCTCTCGCGGCCAGCTCGGCTGAGGCCTTGGCCTGGAACGATTTCGCAAGCCTTTTTTTCTTCTTTTTTTTTTTTTTTCCCCTTGCGCTCATTGCAAGGGGCCGCTGCCGTTACCGCTGCTCTCAGAGACGCTAGCTAAGGCCATCACTGTCCTCTGCACCCATTGCTACACGCTCATTAAACCCAACCGTCTCTGCGAAAGAGGGCTCCGGTGTAGCCTCGCTAGTTGTGTGTGGCACGTCGTCGTTCCAATTGGCCCAAGTCGAATCGCGAGGTGTCTTGCGAGAAGACGGCTCCTAAGCACAAGTTTCTCGAGTGTTTATTTGTTGCTTGGCAACGTGGACCAGAAGAACCTAAAGGTGGGGCGTAAACTAGAGCTGAGAGGTTAACCAGGCTGCTGCACTGGAGGGCATGATAGAGAAGAAGGCGAGAAGTGAAGAGATGGAACATAGTTTGACCGCGCAAAACACGATGAAAGCTCCTGAAAACGTTTAGTCTTTCGTAGTGCCGGTGCTCAAGGAAAAAAAAAAAAAAAAAAAAGGAAAGAAAGCACTAGTACTCTTAAACCAACTTGGGCTCACATCGGCGGGGACCAAAGTACAAGCATACTACTTTCCGTAACGGTATGGTTGTCTAGTTCGTAGAGCGTGGCACTGAACGCCGTTTTTCGTGGGTTCACTGAGAAGTGATGTCTACGACTTTGTGCTTTGGACTGTAGAGTTGTCTTACTACATCGCGCGTGGAGGTTGCAAAGCGAAATCGCCTACGGTTGACATTCTCTTGGGCACAGCTTCTCCGTAACCGTGTATGTTCTAGCCTTCCGCTTACCATTGCGTCTCGCAGTTTCTAAAGCTTGTTTGATAGTGTCTTTTCGATGTTTGTTGCTGTGAATTCGTGGCATCATGTTTACGCCTGACGACACGGATCTTTCAAAGCGGGGCTTATAATCCAGGGATCGGTGTGACGTGGGGCGTCCGATGACATTAGTCGCGCTGTATCGCTAACGTAGTAACCCCTAGAGAAGAGATACTAACATCCAAAATTGATGAAATTCTCTAGTTGTTTCACGATCTGCATCAAAATTTCGCACCTTGCACATCTTACATGATAGCACCATGAATGCGGCACGTACAGTCAGTCATCGTACACGTTTGCTTAGATTAGGATTTTTCTGAGGGCAGACAGTGCCTTAGACTGAAGGCATGTATCTGTTTTAAAGGACACTGAACAGTACTCATTCTTTGTTTAAACTGTATATTCGTTCATTTGACTGCAAAATGTATATCACTAGTGGCTGAAATTAAGGCCAAATATTCAAAAGCTTGACAAAATTTCTACGCCGTTGCATCATTGTGACGTCATGGATTACAATGGATTTTTTTTTTTTTTTTTGAGCAGTTTCGGCTGAGGAAAACGTTCTCGTAACATCCTAGGTTAAGCATGTGATTCCTTTAGAAAACAGTGTAGTCATTCTTTGAATATCGATAGTTGAATTAGACCAGATGATACTCTTTATCAAAATGCAGTCTTTGAATGAACAGGAAACCAGCGATCAGACGCTTACAGTTATTCTTGAAGGATCTTACGCAGGTTCCGTATAGCGCACGCGCAGCATGATTTTGGACCGAAGAAAATAAGGTAACATGAAATTGATCATTGACATCCTGCGCCGTGCAAGCTAAACGAAATTTTAATTCTGGTGTGTTATGTGCCAAAACCGCGATACGATTGTGAGTCAGGCCGAAGTGCGGACACTCCGGATTCATTCTGACCATCTCGGTTTCTTTAACGTGCACCTAAATCTAAGCAGACGAACGTTTTCGCATTTCGCCCCCATCGAAATGCGAACCCGCGGCTTCGAGCTCAGCTGCGCAATGCCATTGCTACTAGGCGACCGCGGCTGGTTCCGTTCAAGCTGTTCAGCATGTGTGCACGTGTGTCCGCAAACCGGAACTTCCGACCTCGAAAGTCGAACGCAACACGGCGCACGGCACGAAATATGTAAATGTACCACGCGTGATGTCTACAAGATCCCGCTGACATATGAAAAGCTTTATGTAGGCTATATATAGGTCACGCGGGACGTAGATTAACGACATACTGCGTGAAAATCGGAACTTTGTCCCGTCGGGCACGGATGGTAATATACCACTGCATTGTAAAGAGCGTTGTTGCGCTCCCACGTGATCAGTAAAGTTAGCGTTATTGGACAAGGCAAATTGCCGCACGAGCGTGAGATTGTCGAAGCGAATAAGAAATCACGGCCACGAGAGATCTGTGAACGCACTATCGTTGTTTTTGACTGGATAAGATGGATGTAATTATTTGGACAGTTCGGTCGGATACTGTTCTACTTTCCAAATGGTGTTGCTCATGCACTCTCCCGTCCACTTTTTGCTTCCTTGTGTAAGTGTCTGTTCACTCTTCAATCGTGCGATTGTACCAATTCACCCAGCAAGAAACTACGCTCAAAATTCATGACGTCACAGCGTGCTGGTGCGGCATCTTTTATGGCTTACTACTCCTGCTGTCACGGTAACAGTGGCAGTTTTTGCTATTCCGGAGGCATAATTTACTAATAAACTTTAACTATAGCATTCCTTTTAATCGTCTCTTTAAAGGAACATCTACAACAGCTGCAATAAATCTGTTTAGAATAATTAAGTATTCTTTTGACACTGCGGTTCCATTTATTTGGTGAGCAAGGATTTTGTTACTAGTGGGGAAGTCGGTGCAGGCTAACGTTTCCCTTTCTGAGTTCGCGCCCAAACCGCACCACCTGTACGTCAGCGTGACGTCATTGATTTCTATGTATTTTCAATGTTTGCGTCGTTTTTATGGAGCAGAACGTTTTCAGAACTCGCTGTGTAAAGGAAAAGTGATCTTTGGTTGTCGATAAACTCTTAACTATTCTCGAGCAAACTCTGTAAACATACATGACGTCACAGTCAACTTAAAAGTGGCTTTCCACAACTTTGTCGTTTTGGGTTCTTTTCTGGTTTACTGAGCGTATGCGCATGACAAGAAGGGATATTTTTCTGTGTCCCGGAAGTATTTTTCCAATCGAACTTTACACTAAAGTAGGGTACCTGCACAATCGATTGTCACTCGAAAGAAAGCCTTTCTGTTCGATGACCTAGAAGAACTTGACTCATTTCAGTCGATGCAATTTTTCCACACTGAGCAACCTGTACAAATTCATTTTTCTCATCTCGCCTATAACTCATCCACGTTGTACTTACCCAGCGACTACACGCAAACAACCGAGATCCCCTTCGAGGCTTCGTGTTCTAAACATAGTTTTCTCAGAGTCATCGATTAACGTCATACGCCGTCCACGTACATGTGTAGTTCCAGCTGGACGGTTTTCATGCCTGAGGAAGGGGCTGGCTTTATATACGCTTGCATAGCAAGTACTACCGACCCGACATCCCTTCCAAGCTTTCTTCGGACTGCCCCCGCGCCAAGCTGGCAAAAGAAGTTTCAAAGAATTAAAAACGAGTTGGCAGCCGAGGCGGGGGGAGTGTTATAGTCTTATCCCATGCAGGACTGACCGAAAGCAGACTTCCTCGTCGTTCGCCACAGCCTTCTATACGGTTTTCGTCGAGGCCGTGGCGAAATGCCGTAATACGACGGCGCCCCACTTACCCGCCTAGGCCTTCGCTCATCTCGAGAGACTGGACCCTCGCTCCTCTTATCGCTAACGTTATCGCGGTTGCTGCGCCCGGCACCCAGTCACCGCGGACTGCGTGTGCCTCCTTATCGAAAGACGGCTCGAGTTCGTTTTATTTTCTCGAGGTGGCAAACCACTTGGGGGTCCCGGGTAAGCCGCGCTGCCGTCGTCGTACTTTTGTGAAGGTAAAAAAGAAAAGGTTCGGCGAACTTGTGTTACTGCCCAACGGTCCAAAGCTTGTACAGTGGATTCGGAGCAGCTTCTCGGTAGTGATAAGTGCGCGCGCCGCGTGCTGCTCAGAAGTTTGTTTAAACCAAGGAGCATAGATAATGGCGCCCGATCAAAGTGGGCCGTCCCTTCATTGCGCTGCTCTTCTGGAAATGCAGCGACTGTCATATCTGCGCGTCTTGGGAGCTTGAGCTCGGAGCGTACTCTTGGTTCACCGATAGCCGCATGCAAGAAACGTTCGGGAAAATGCTAAGGAGCTTCTCCTTAAAGTAGTCCGTTGCAGATAACGTTGCCGTAGGACTTCCAGCGCAATACGGTTGATTTTGATGCTCTTCGTTCAATGACTCGAAAAAGTACTCGCGTTTTGTGTGCTTGTATTGAGCACGCAAAAGCTTATTTGCGTAAAATCAGTATCAAACATGAAACCGTCTTGAGCTCATCCTGTTTGAGGTTTAAGGAGGGTGCACATCGTGGGCGCTTATATCCCGCTTGAGTCGCTGGATGCAAAATTCGAGGCCTCTAATGTGGCTGAAACTGTCCCAGATGTCAAAGATAGTTCGTGACGGCGAGGTGAATGTGGGAGTTTGCACCTATATTGGGACTACGCAGGCATGCAAATTTTTATTCAAAATGCTGTTAACTACAGCTGTAAGGGAAAATTGAAAATGTTCGCTTCATGTGCACGCAGAGCGTGATATAAGTTCAGGAACCCGAACACTGCAATGCGACTTTAGAAAATATAAAGCGGGCGGGTATGCACAGGTATGACCTGTGAGCATGCTGTGAGGACGGCCAGTACTTGTATTCGGTACTTGTAACCCGCAAAATTTTGACAGTTAGTGCAATTTATGATCCTACGACGATAAATTAGCTCAGACCATAGATGTAATGCCAGCTTGTATACTGCGTTACACAATCTGTTCCGTTAGGTATACGTGACGTTCCAGTCTGTCGGAGCAGCAGCTGCGACTGGTTTTCCCGTATGACAACTTTTAATTGGTGTTGTTCTTCAGCGCTGTGTACACAACCCTACACGACGGAAGGCACACCGTTGGTTCGTCTAGCCGGAACTGTAAGTTAAATATGGGTTTGCACGCGATGGTATAAGGACCAAACATCATCGTCCGATATTTATGGCGGGCCGTAACGTATATCATTGTATCCGGTTTGACTGTTTCTAAACATGTGTTGCTTCTCTTTCGTCGTAAAGAACCACTGTCTTACCACTGTCGTAAAGAACCACAAAGATTCCGCTGAAACATTCACTATACGCTTAGAACTTTCTAACTATATTGGTTATTCCGCTACAATTTCCATAGGAACACATTCAACAAAGAAACAACATGAAATGTTGGAAACCAACAATCTTAAAGGATGCAACTATCTAGTTTTCCCTTTTCAACGTAGGAAGGACAAGTGGCACATGTTTCGTGGTGTAACCAGTGTAACGTATACGTTTACGGTCTACAGTGCAGTGCCTGATGAATACATCCAAAGTTAGTCCACATGCTTTATTAAACAGATGTGCTGGGAGGGTTGTGTGAAGAGAGACATGTCATCGTAGCATCTTTGTTATCAAAAGCAGGTGTTGACAAAAATTATTCTGTGGCACGAAATCGCTCATGCCACAGCATGGAAATACCTCCGGATAGCCAAATCCGCTGAAAAATTCGCTATCCACCACTGCATAGCAACACCGAACCAAAGACCACTAATCATTATTGTTTTCGTGATGGCATTCTTCACAGAGAAAGTAGTTGTGAACTTTCGTATAGGTGTATAGTATTGTATAGAACTTGTAATCGGTATCCTTATGTGCGCTGAAGACTCGGAAGCTGTGTAAGCGTGTGCGAAGCGTCTACAGTTGATATGTTCAGTAACTAAGTAGCTAGTCTAAGTTACGCCAAAGATGTCAGCAACACCGTTTAGGCCATATTTCAAGTCCGATGTTGCGTTTTAACGTAGACGCAGTGCAGGTTTATATGCGCGAGCTTTTTTACATGGACTTTAACGAGATATTCCTAGCCCATGGCTCATTTTGTAAAAGCTATTGCAATGTGAAGTGCGGACCTTTACATAGCACTATAGTGTTTTCTGCCTTTCTTGTCTATCTGTGTAGTCTCGCGCTATGAGATTACGAAACTGCTACGGAACGTCGCGGACAAAGAAAGAAGTCCCTCTTTCAGCAGAGAAGCGTTGGGTTAGTGGACACTTGAAACAATTGGAAGCACATTTACGGTGTGCTTCGCTGTTCCTTGGCCCATTTTTCGCCGAGCTGAGCGAAGTGTATTGGCTAGCGCATCTTGTGTTCAGTCAACGCCTCCTAGATAGCAGGCGTGTAAACTCTGCTTGATGACGTCACGCTACTTGGACCGAAATTTCCGCTGTCAAGTCCATCGTGACGAAAGCTGTGACGTCAAAATCGCCGCGGCTTACTCGGAAGCATCCCCATTAGATTCTATGGCAGTCGGGCTACCTAGCATGACGTCATGGATCGAAGGGCAATGGTCTTGTGCTATCTTGTAGGTGTTGGTTCAGGTCGCATATAGCCGACGTTATGACGCATCACTTGTGATCATTTACGTGTTGTTTCTTTTTTACCATTCCCTTTACCGCAGCGAAATTTGCTTTACTACCGCTGTATTGCGCCTGCAAAATTTATGGAACTGGTGTACCCTAGGTGTGGGCAACGCATGAACTTATGCGTTCCAGCTTACGGAACATGCATACAGGTGACAGCAGTGCCGGTGTTCGTGATTTCAATACTTGCAGGCTGGGCGCCAGTGTAAAATGTTGGAAGCTATGCTTGTCACGACGCATTCACACGAATACCTTGACATGGTCTTTTTGCACTTCCAACTTGATTTTCGAGAAAGTTCTCACACTCCCCCGTGGAAGCACATTTGCACTGAGCATGACCAACCGAATCAAAACGTATGTGGTACATCGGGGAGTAAAACAATTGTCTGTCGTAAGTGGAGTTAACTTTGGCACAGGCGTTTACTTTTTTTCCCAAAAAGTAAAATGGCGGCAAAATGATTTGTCTAAGCACCCTTTACTTCTAGTTTGTATGCGGTAAAGAACTTCCGCGCTTCACGACATTCATGGTGAGTCGCGTAATTTTCTTGGTTCCATGAGCATAACATGGTCGGTCCTTTGACGTATCACTATGGGAGAAAGCTATGGGATCTATATTAGACGGTGAAAAGCTAAGTTGGGACACTCATGTTCAACTCAAAGAAAATGAGCATACATGCGCCAGCCAGTTACGAACGCTCATGCCCGTAACGTCTCGGCGGAGGCGAACGTGTTTCAATATCGGAGTCCCTCGGAAACTATGCTTTGGAGCGCGGAAGCACACACGCCAAGGTGAAGTGTCGCTTTGTTGCCGCAGCCTGAGCTGAATTCTTAGGTTGTCACGCGTACCGAGCATAATTAGCTTATATCACGGACACCGAGCGTTCAACTTTTCGCAGAGCAAAGGTTGAGGGTGTCACACGAGAACGCAGGTGTCGTCCTCGTAATCGGGTAACGTTTATCATCATCTGAGACGGGGCAATTGCGGTACTATTGTTATGATTAGTATTATTATCATTCCGTAATATCTCCTCTGTCGACCGTCGGCGGCCAATGTCGGTTCGTCGACCTCCATTGCAAGGCGCGAGGAACGGGTCGCGGCAGTCTCGCAACCGCAGATATAACCGAATCACCTGCGCTGGATCCAGGCAGGTGGTACCGAAGAGCAACCCGTTTTCACCTGCGGCATTTTTTTTTTTTTTTACGACGTATGCATATACGGACGACGCTTAGAGCTGCAAAGCCGACGCACGTAGCCACACGTCTCTCCGGAGCTCTCAAGCATCCTGCTGCAACGCATAAAGTGAAAAATAAGAAAGCGCTATCTGGGAGCAGCTGCTGGGTTTCAGGCGCGATGCTTAAGAGTAGTGAAAATAAAGCGGGATATCTGAGGCGACAGGACCAACCGTGGTGGTTGGTGGCTAAGTGGGTATGGCATCTTCTGTTGCCGGACACTATAGGTCCCGTGCTCGATCCCCGGCCGCTGTCCCGGCCACGTTTCAGTGGGGGGTGGAATGCATTGACGCTTATGTATGCCGTAGATTTCTGCACCTGTTAACGCCAGGTGGTCAAAATTCATCCGGGGTCATTCACTGCGGAGTATTTGGCGTCCCTTATGTTTCATTGGGATTTTAAACATACTGAATCAATCAAGCAAGCAAGCAAGCGAGCAGTTCAGGGAACACAGGGAAAAGTGAATGTCTTTCCCACCAGCTTACGGTGTCTTGGTCCAGATTTCTATTGCTCTGAGCAGACGTCTGACGCAGCGTGAATCGTCCGCTTATAAAATTGGGCATAACGCTCGCAGCGCGGCACAATAAAAAGAAATGTTAGCATACACGTGAAAATAGGAATCCGCAATGAAAATTTGGGTGCAATTATTACAAATAGCCTCCAGACACACGCACGATGTTAAAGCTTATGTCAGTTCAATTCAGCTTTATTAACGAAATCCCGACATAAATTTGTGCATATACCAGGAGGTGCCAAGGTACAAAGCCGCGTGAACAATTTCCTATGTTGATGAGTACGTTATGATAGCTATCTTCTCACATTCAGATTACGTATAGAAATAATCCACAAATTTATCAAATTCCTTTATATCCTGCATTATTTACAACCATGTGTCAATACACTTGTCCAGCAGGCCGTTAACTTATACATAAATTAACTCGGAAGAACTTCATAGTCAGCCCATTAAATCGCCTCTGCGGTGTAACGCTTCCAGCATTTCGAGCCGTCATCTTAGTACGCACATTGTTCGTATACCTCCTCAGGTATACGAACAACATATTGCATCTGAAATGAAGTGATACGAAGCATCGCCTGCCGCAGTTCAACTATACTACTTGTCAGCTCACCTGTCATTTCTACATGACTGCTTCCTTTGAAGTTAACATTAAGTTTCCTACGTCCCTGTCAGGCTGTCGTGCTTCGGCGTGTTCCCCTGATAGGTTCACTGAAATACTGATTCTGAACTTTTCCCATTAGCATACTCTATACTCCTTTTGTTTCAGCCCAGTTAAACGAGTAGACTCAGTTTTCGCTGCCTATGCATTTGTTCCTTTTTTTGTATATGTTTTGTTTTAAAGGCAGCATAGTTCATTTCCGAGTTGCGCGATGGCGACGCGAAATGAGAGCCTTCTCGAACAGCACGGCGGGAAAGTGGCTTGTCAGGTCGTGTTCAGCAATTTCGCCGCACGCGGGATACAAGCAATCAGTTTGAAACATCTCGTGCTCGCCATAAGGGAGGCCCTCGTTCGCTCAAGAACACTTGCCCGCGTCGTAAACGTCAGTATTTTTTTGTCCCGACACCGGCTGCTCCTGGCTCTAGCGCGCTTTAATGAAGGCAAAACAACGTGCCTGTTTACTTGTTAGCTATATACGTCGCTGCCGACGACAGCGCCATAACCGCGTAGCGGCGCGGGCGTGGGTTACGACGTACGCGATATCAAAATAAACGTATTGTCGTGCCGTAATTTTGGTGAAAAACCATGAACACTGCTAAAGGAGTGAGTTACCAACCTAACGCTTATGTTCTGGGCGAACAAGTATACAAAAAGGCAAACGAAACTCGAATCAAAGCAATGGCGGCGGTCACGTACGGTCGTCAGATATGAATTAATCGGTCAAATTCATCCGCAGTTTATACATACGTATTTCACTACACATTCTAGAATCTCGAGTAATCACTGGCTCTCGCGTACCGATAATGCGCAACAATATTCGTATCGCGCGCGCCATCAGATTAGACAAGTCCTTCGCTATATGCAACAGGGGACAACTTTCAAGAAATTTCGCATACAGAATCGGCGCGTCTAACGTCAGTGGTAACTTTAATGAATTGATAATGCGATGAAATATTGGCTTTCGGCAAGAAAAAAATAATATACGATGCACGCGTGGCAATATATTGAGTGACATTTTAGAACGGCAGCGTTGAATACATGTATCCGGATTGCAAAGCGAACAACGAAGCTGTATGGGATTGTGGTATGTAGAAATACAAGCCCGCCTCACGAATAAGAAGGAGAGACATACAGAATAAAAGAAAGAAAGCTAGCCAAGCAATATATTGAAAGAGCCCGTGTCTGTGTCGTCATTGGCAACCGACGGTGCTGGCGCCCACACGGGCGTGGCGTGGGCCCCGGACGCAGAATCCTGGAATAGTACATGCGTAGCGGCAGCGCGCCGACGTACGAAACGTCCTTTCCACGTGCTAAAAGTGCGCGAAAACATCTTGTGTAAGCAGATGCTGCTCGGAGAAGCTGTTGTGTCAACTTCAGTTGGTATTCACGAAAGTACTACATATGGCAGTTGGCATTATAGTGCGTTCCCGGAGGTTTGAAATGTGGCGTGCTTTAGGCCAAACGTAAGCTGCGGCTTGACGTTTACGCTTCTACTTAAGTATGGCTATAATTGTTGCGAGAAAGAGGGAAGTGAGGTTCCTGTCCCTTCTTCCTCTGGGAATAGCGCGAGCTTGCATGCAACAACGCTACTGGTTGGTTGTTCGTCTTTATGTTCTTCGCATTGTTTTCGTCCAGGCACTACAAGCAATCTACAACGTATGGCGTCGGAAGGCAGACCGGCGATCAGGCGATCCCGAAGTCTTTGTTCTAGGAAGTTGCTCCAGGAAGTCGCAGGCAGCCACCAATTTTCTGAGATCGACCACAACGTCCACGACCCTGAATTCGTTGGGTGCTTGCTTTCTTACGTTGAAGCGACATCTTTCGGTTACCTTTCACCGCCTAGGAGTGTAGTGCTTCTGTAGCGCTGACACTACTTCCTCGTACGTTGCTGTGCTGGGCGTCTTCGGAAGGTGAAATAAGCTTTTTTTTTTAAACGCGACTTACTCCAGAGACGGAATTCTTCCGCGGCACGAAATCTGAGGACAATATGGGAAACAGCAGAGACGAAGGGGCAATTGACACGAACGGAATAGTCGCGCTATCAACTGATTTTCATTCGCAGTCACGCATTATATAAGACAGATGAAACAAAAACGTAGCACTATCTTTAAGTTGCTTGGCAGGCCGGCAACATATAGATGACGAGTTGTACGTATGTTCACCGGGTCCTTTTTTGCGCGTTTCGTTTCCCGTGCTCTCCGCAATCCGGCTTTTGAGACTACTGCCCTGGTCGAACAACCTATCGATACCGTAGTGCATTTCTGTGTAATCTGCCTTTTATAATGCACAACACCGAACAAAAGATCGGTATAATAATGTAGAACGTGGACTCCCTCCGGCCAGCCCAGCTGAGAACTCTCCTGCTGAGGACAGTGATTGTTGTTTGGAAGGCTGTAACTAATTTCGTTAAAGGGACACTAGATAGCAGCACTAATTAGGTCAATTCTGATTATAATGCTTTCAAGAGTTAATTTTCATTAATTCGGCGGGAAAGGTTGATAACTTGTCAATGAGGTGAAAGCCAGACTTCCGTTTTCCTCATTTCACCTGCGCCGGCGCCGACGCGCCTGTAGGACGTAACGGATTTCAAAGCATGTTCTTGCATTTGGAGCGTTTCTTGTATAGGAAAAGTGCTCTAAACTTGCTATGTTGATTATTTGGTTACTTTAGAGTGCAATGCAATCCTCCTCTGTCGCCAAACAAAACTCGAGTAGTCGCTGTATTAATCCATGACGTGATGACTAGCTGGTGCGGAACTTGCAGAGTGACGTCGCCACTGGTATTTCGTTTTTGTGTATTTTCCCAGCCTACTAAGCCTCCTATCAATTTAGCAGTGACCATATTATAGTGTCCCAGAAGCGTACATCACTAGTGTAGCCGAAATACTGGTGTAAGTGAGGCAAGCCAATGTGAAGAAACCAGAGGGCAGGAAAGAGCATCGTAACATCAACTTAGGCATTTGAGCCATCGGTGTGTAAAGACTTTGCGAAAACCGCACTATCTGTAGAGATTTTATTTTACAACGAGCAGATCGTCCCACCCAAACACGTTAAGATACCTATGTCGACAACGAATAGGAGTTTATTACCAATGAACACACTGCAACGAATCCGTTTGCTGTAAAAAAGAACTCAGCAGATGTATAAATTGCAGTTTTCGAAAAGCTCTTCACACAGGTGGTTCAGCCTTCGCAGTTGATGTGGCACTCCTTTCTGTCTTGGCCTTTCTTCACATCATTTCGCGTTATTTGCACCATAACCAAGTATGAACGAGCTATATATAGCAGAGACGAGTTCTGATAGCATAACTAATATTCCCCTTTGGTGTCTCTTTAAGGTTTCAGCTTCTCAATAATGTGCGAAAGTATCGTAGGATCGAGCCCAGTGTTTGGAAAACTGTTACTGTATACAACATTGGTTTTAACTGGTAAGCTAGGGGGCGGGGCAGAGGTGGTGAGCGAAGATAACGGCTGGTTTGGAGAATAAAGCAATGAACGTTGTTTGGTCACGATTCATACTCGAGCTCGAGCATTATGTTAGCCAGCGCTGTGCAGCCGCTATCACTTCGTGTCGTTATTGCAACCGAGCGGTTTAATTCTGGTGTGCCAGTGTATAGCTATCTGGTGCCCAAGAATGAGGTTTACTGGTTGAATGTTTCTCTGCTAGTTACCGTTCAGCTGACTTGGATTGCATGACGAAGTGCTTATTTGGCTCGTAATGGGGCAGCGCATGGACTGCTTGCTTGGATGCGGTCGTCCTTCAGCGTGCAACTCTGGCAGGTCATCCGGGCACCGTTCTTGGGAAGGCGGCTATTACGGTGAGCGTATAGTGGCCATCAATCTTTCAGATGCGAGATGCGGACAATAATAAGCGCAGGGACACACGCCAGAACCTCCAATTATGCGAAGTCCATCAGCGGCGATTGTGATGGCGTCTCCGTCGCGCGCACTGGGAGGCCCAAGCGGGTGATTTCGCTGTGGTCTATAGCGAGGAGAAACATAGTGCTGTGCTACAGTATGTCAGTCCTAATTTTGGTTTTGCCTCACTTAAAGGGACGTGCCAATTTCTCCGGAACATGGCTGTGAAAATGAGTCACCGGTGAACTTTCGGCCTGATCTTCGCTGTGCGATGGCCGTGCGGTCCAAAGGCCAAACGTCTAATTTCGTTGCTACCGTTTTTGTCGTGGGGTGGTTGTTACACGCCGTTTGCGAAACGGCTTCGTTAGGGCGCATGTGGAATTGACGGTGCACAGTTTATATGCACGGCAGAATTTCATCTACGTAATTCATTGAGTGCTGCACAGAAAACATGCAGGTCTTGTCACTGACACGGTGTACGAAAAGTTCTCACCATGTCGCAACGACCTTTACAGAGAACGTCGCAAGGAACTTGATCGTCTTGTTTACGCTTTCTTGAGCTGCGCAGCTACTCGATCAATCAACGTCTTCGTAAAGGACGTCCTCTTACACATAGAATGAGGTGCTCGCGTCGCCAATTTGAAGTTTAGAACGCAGGAAAATCGACGAGACATTTTCATCATACGAAGGTCAGGTTGCCTTTATAAAAACTGTTTACTTTCATGTCCTCTTGATGTCAATTCAAACACGTCGTCAGAAAGTAGCAAGCGCTGCATATGGTGGGGATGACATCTACGGCTTTCGTTGAATTTCTCTTTATCGCTCTCTAATTTGTAAACATGGTCAAGTTGTATTGTCTTGTTCCCACTTCGATGTCGTCTACGTCGCGATCGTATTTCGGGGGCCGCACCAGGTGCAACAAAGGATAATAGTGCGTTGTCATCCTTGAAATCGTTCACGTCGATGCCCTGAGACTCTCACTTAGTGACTGTGTAGACAAACTCGTTCACTTTGCGGAAGCCAGGTCTCGGTGCGTTTGAACAGTTCCAGCGAATGGTCAGAGCAGACGTAATTATCTCAGTCTCACCGACGAAATTGTATTCGTGCTGTGCGGAAAAGCATTTACGTATACGATGTTTCTACTCCAAGAATTCCAGAGACCCGAGTGACACTCTTAAACTTTCCGGAAGCCAGGTTTCTCTGCGGGACGGAGGCATGCCATTGTTCATCCACTAATACTAAAGGCTGGAATGACCATCGTGAAAACAGTGCTCACTGTACTTAAACGCCCTCCCGGCCATGCGGCCGCATTTCGACGGGGGCGAAATGCAAAAAACACCCGTGTACTTAGATTTAGGTGCACGTTAAAGAACCCCAGGTGGTTCAAATTAATCCGGAGTCCCCCACTACGGCGTGCCTCATAATCAGATGGTGGTATTGGCAGGTAAAACCCCACATATTATTATTGTTGTTGTTGTTGTTGTTGTTGTTGTTGTTGTTGTTGTTGTTGTTGTTGTTGTTGTTGTTGTTGTTGTTGTTGTTGTTGTTGTTGTTGTTGTTGTTGTTGTTGTTGTTGTTGTTGTTGTTGTTGTTGTTGTTGTTGTTGTTCTACTTACGTGGCCGTTCCCAATAGTCTACAGGCGTGCTCCTATGATTTGAACGTTGATGAGTGGTTGTTGTTTGTCTTGCGTATCCGCGCTCCGATGCTCTTGGAATGAGCATGAGAACAATTCCGTCTTATGTAAGAGCTCAGAGTGGCTGTCTGCAAAAGCAGTACCGACACCTTGCGAAGAGTGTCAATCTTACGTGTGCAAAATATCGACCCTGTGCAAAATATTATTGCGGGGTGTATGAGAAATTATACAGTGCTGAATATTCAGCAAGAGTAACGCTACCTTTGAGTACACAGCTTGCTTTTTTTTTGCTTTTTTCTTGAATCCACACTTTTTTTAACGCTCCCCAGACTGTGCGCGGGAGTATTCAAACGCACCTATTGATCCCCTCCCTCGTCTATCGAACAACTTTATTGAGCTAAAAATCACATGACACGACAACGTCGGCCTCAAGAACATTGCTGTAGTATAGCATAAATTTACGTCCGCGCCAACTGCCTGCAACACGACGACACTCGTATACTACCTACAGCCTTTCATCTCTACGCCCATCAGATTCCACCTGCGCATGCTCCGCGCGTACTCGCGAGTTAAAAGCCACAATTAGCGTTTTTGACGTCTCTCGGCCTCGTCGAGAACTCGAGCTCCTTGCATCAGCGGCATCAACAGCGACAGCAGCACGCAACCTTTGGCAGGAGAAGTAGAAGTGTAACATAAGCAGAAGTACAACACAAGCAGAAGTACAACACAAGCAGAAGTACAACATAAGCAGAAGTACAACATAAGCAGAAGTATAGAAATCAGCAGAAGTGTATAGCAGACGATTGGGTGTATACTGGCAGAAGAGCAGCGCAGAAGAGATGGTTTGCTCCAGGAAGTGATGTCTGTCGATGTCGATGTGACTGCTCCGCATCCCTTTCCTCCCCGTTGTTCAGCGCGGCAGGTACATGACAGCCGGACTCGCCGTCGGTCTAAGTTACGGCTTCCCTGGCTCCCAGGCAGCTGCCAGCCGCGCGATGGTTTATGTCTCCATGCGAGTATACTCGAAGCACAAACTACTAGTCGCGAGCAACGGCGACACGCACACACGTCTTTCCTTCTCTGCACTCTCGACGAAGCCGCGGTCGTTGCATGAATCGCTGGCAAAGACAGCAGCAGCAGCAAAGGCAGCGTGTCTATCGAGAGAGAGAGACCCCCTTTTGTCTCGGAACTGTCGAACATGTCAGGCCCGTTTCTGAGAGGCAGGAATTCGGAGCCGCCCCCGTGTATAGCTTGTCGCGAGCGGCTGGCGCGACCGTTATATACCATTTTGTTGGGAAACGCGCCGTTTAAAGATTTCGAACGTTAGCATTCGAAAACCGCCCTCGTTCTTTTCTCTCCGTCCTTTGTTCTTCTTGTTTCTCATTTCATTGCTGCCTTTGTGCATATACGTCTGTCGCTGACTACTGAATTCCCTTGATTTTATTATTATTTTTTTTTCTTGTTCTCGTGGGAAACATCCCGACAAAGTGAGCCGTGCCTCGCGTTTGTTCTTGTTCGATTTGTTTTTGTTTTTGCTTTCAATAATTTGTTCCGACATTTTATACAGCGTCGGTCGTTGAGGGTTCGTCCACGCCCTGCCGTTCTCCGTTCGCTTGATCTTCGGTGCCTATATGAAGGAGTGATATTAAAAACAAGCTATATAGGCAGTAGGCACTTACCCGATACACGAGTCGACACACTGACTTACAAATTTGCACTGAATCACTGCTTGAACTCGGATTAACTTTTTCCCGTTCATATTGGCGCAGAGTGTGCACCCTTTAGAGTGTAATTTTGTTACGTGACAAAAATGGCAGTTAGTTCAGTCATCTCTGTTCTAGGTTCACCTGACAAACGCTTGCTGATTTCTCAGGACTGTATTGTGCGCAAATTCTACTGGTATTCATGTTTTATTCACTCACTCCATACCCCTGTGTTGAGTGACCAACTGGTAAATTAATCTAGTTAACCTCTCTGCATTTCAACACTTGTTTTCTCTCTCTGCTAAAGATTCGCAAGGACCAAACCATCTGTAAATTTTCATGTAGACTATATTCCACTATGAGCGCCTTTACGCGCTAGAAATAGTTCTGTATCCGCAAAAATCATTGTATTTGCCGTTAATCAAGCTTAAAGTATGCTACACCTAGGAATAAGTGGGCTCGAATGGCAAACACTGCATAGGCAGCGAGGCGTTCCATAGGCTTCACGACAGGAACATAAGGCACACATAGCCTCAATGAAAAAGAAATGCGCACAAGATCGACGACACTTATTGGCCTCCCACAGAAATATACAATCTAGAGGCTGTGCAACCTTTCAGGATGCATTCCTGGCGGTCATAATCTGCGGTGAGTGAGTGAAATAACTTTATTGAGGTCCAGAGAAGACGCAGGGGAGACTGCGGTTTCCACAAAACAAGAGCGTGGACCGTGATGTTTTCTGTGAAATTTATTTTATTCATGTTCATTTGGGGCGAGGCGGGAGGGGGGGGGGGGGGAGGTCCATTCTTAGTGGAGGCAATAAAAGCCAAAGTTTGCTGTTTTTGTATTATAGAAATTCAAATGAAATAAGCAATTTAGTCACATATAATGGTGACAGCTACTTCTTTTCACACAATAGTAATAACAATAAGAAGGACAGCAAAGTACGAGGTAACGTCACAAGTTCGGAAAATCTACGACGGAGTTATACCAGAAGGTAAGTGAGAGGGAAAGAGAGAGCGAGCGAGAAAAGGAAGGCAGGATGTTAACCAGTCAAGAGTCCGGTTGGCTACCCTACGCGGGGGGAAGGGAGAATGGGAACATAAAGAAGGGAAAGAGAGAGGGGAGGGTAGAGAGACGTGCACGGACAGCACTACAGAGCCAAAGGCGCTCGCACAAGGCAGCCGTTCTCAGAAAGCGCAAAAGGGCCTTCACTGCCTTCTGAGCCGATGATCGGTGGGGACGGTGTTCTAGATGGTAAGTGAAGTCGAAGTCCGTGTTCTATAGACACACTGCATGATATATAAAATAGGCGAGGACAGGTTGCACCACACACTACAGTGTGTCTCCCGACACGTACTCGTATACTGATTTCCGAACGCATACTCGAGGTCACAATGCGGTCCAAGAAGAACAGGCGTTCTTCTTGGACCGTTTGGCGAAGAACAAATGAAGATAAAAATACACAGATAACGTTACGCTCGCACAGAGACACAACAGTCAAAACCGGGCTTCATCACACAAGGCGCATCAAGATGAATATCATGCGCATTTTACACAACAAGTGCACATATGTATACGACTGAAGCGCACATAAATACAAACAATGGAAGTGGGTTGCGATTACACATTTGCACCGAATGCGGCGCCTAGAATACGTTTAATATTCCAGTTTATTCGAATACTTGTTTAAGTTGGTTCTGCTGCTTTTCGCTGCGCCTTTCTTTCACGGACAAGGGACAAACAATCTTACGATTGTGAAAAGTCGGTCCTGAATCTCGCGCACGAACCTTTCTCGTATTCAGGCCATACTGGATCCGCAAAAATAAGCAAAAATGTTCTCGAAACTCGCTCGGTTGACTCTTCCGTTCATATAGAATGAAATGTAGTTGTGCCTGTTGGGCATAAACTATGAACTAGACCTGTGACGTCACGGTGACGTCACGGTGAGCTTAGTGCACGAACTTCAAGACGTTGTCGCCAGTTGTCTTTAGTTTTTGCTTCTGTTCCCCGCCCCACTTTCCAAGTCTCATGTCACTGTAATAGTGGTCATTTTCTCTCTCTCTCTCTGTCTGTCTGTCTTATTGCAGAAAACATAGCTACTAATACAATTCAACTTGATACGCAGTAGACTCCGCGTAAAAGGAAATCTAAGTAACAGAAGAAAGTGTTTCATCTATCCGAAGTTTCGTATAAGCGAAGAACACAACAATCATGACCAGCCCATTTAACTGAAGTACCTCAAGTGCTTTAATTTTGTTGTGGTGAAAGAGAGAGAGAGAAGAGGTTATTGTGCTCTGGCTTCGAATATGGCAGCTTTGTCCGCACTAGGTATATATGTACAGCCAACCGCAAAAGTTTAGGGTATGCGGTTTCCCCGGCTAATGTGAATTCCTGCACTGTTAAGGCGTGTCACTTCTAATTTAACGAATCACTGTGAACGGGGGCGAAGGCTACTACTACATGCTGGAACATTTCATTTGAAGCTGTACGTGGTAACCACGCTTCGATCCTGCGTCCCGTAAACGTTTGCAGTTGACGGTACGTGCTCATAACCATTGTCCGAAACCTTTCCCAAGGATACCGTGAAGCCTGCGCGTTCAAAATAGTGCTGTAGACTTTCAACTGCATCTATTTCCGTCTGGCCTGAAAGAGTAACGCGCCCTGGGACATATCTGTGTCACTGTTGCTTTATAATAAAGGTCTTATCTCCGACGGCCTCCCCATGCACGGCAGGCGACACTTTATGCAATTCTTCCTCACGTTCGAGCGCTGCTCCTGTTTCATATGGGACATCACAGCCGAATGATGCAAGTAATAGTTTCGGCTCCAGTTTCAGTTTAGCCTGAGTTCGCAGTAAGAGGCTTTCTGTTTAACTGAAGTTTTGTTAACATTGTGCCTTTGGGGCGGCGGTAACCTAAGTTGGTGCACTCGTTCCGTTTATCCGGAATTCCCGTTTAAGCGAGTTTCGTTTATCGAGCTTCCTCTATATTCCCCTTCAGTGGCGCTCCTTTTAAAAACTGATCTTTCACATCGCAGCGCGTGCACGAGTACGTCACAGAATGCAAATCATTTCGTCTCAGTTTGCGCATGTGTACTGCGTAGGCGGAGTACTTAAATGTTCACTCGCTCTCGAGATATTACAACAGGAGTTTAAAAAATGACGCCCGGGGTATCATCATCACAGCGATAAGAACCAACACGTGCCTTTCCCTGCGCTCATTTTTCTTCGCTAGTGAAGAGGGAACGCCAGCAAAAAAAAAAAAAAAAAAAACTCTGGGAGAACCGAGGGATAAAGTTTATGTTTATCTCGCGTCTCCCTTCTTCCTCTGCAGTTGCGGGAGCGCGGATGAAAAATGGTGACGGCGTTGTATAAATTCACCTCGGGCTATAACTCCGCCAAGCGCTCGGTCTCCTGTTGCGTTCGCGTAATATATGAATTTCACTTGGCGGTTGGCGACTATATGCACGTTGCCTTCCGACGCGTGGCATTCAAATTTCAATTTATCTTTGTCTTTACAAATCTATAGCTATATAGTCGAGATCGCTTATGTTTTCGATGGAGCTGGTTCTCTCTCTGGCAAAGCGAACAGTTCCGGACTGCCACACTGACATGGCTTCACGCATTTATCTTGGATCGGGACAGGGAGAAAATTAAGGAAGGGCTAATGGTAATTAGTAGCGCTTTCACTGACCTTGGATTACATCCATGGGTCACATGCATACAAGCAAAGTAATGACTGTATAAGTGTACCGCCTGCGTCTGCAAAGGATTTCTCAGATTAATAAAATAAGATATGCGATTCGGGGGGAAATAACATTTACTGATTACATGCTTCATAAAAGCGCTGGACATCAAAATCTGCGCTATAAATGCCAATATGATCTTAAATTAACAGATGTTCACCAAGTACCACTTTTGGTAACATTGTGGCCATGCCGCAAAATGCAGAATTGAATCGAGGCAGTGCTCAAAGCATAACCATTTGCTGGGAACTCGGCAAACGAAACGCGAATTGTCCTGTTTTCACGTAGTGCAGTCAGCCGTTTATAGTGTTTAGGCAAAATACGAAATGCAAACGCGCTTCATTTCTTTGAAAGGTTGACTGGGAGACCCGAGTCACCGATAACTGCTTTTCCGTGCAATACTCCATACATCCGACTCAGCGCTAGTTCTCAAAAGTCAACTGCAATGAATGTTTGCACTGCGCAAGCAATGTTTGTCGTTATAGTGTGGCTGCAGAGAAGTTCCGGTGCGAAAAAAAAAATGAGCACGAAATGCGAGCAGGTGCATCAGAAATAAGCTGCAAAATGATTTTTTTCTTCTTCATATGGAAACTGGAAAAAGAGTCCAACTACCGGCAGTTACAGCGTCGCCGGAAGTAACCTAGAACCGCGACTCGAACCGCGACTCCATCTGACCTGAACCGACTGCTCGGTGCCTCAGGCGCATAGTGTCTGAGCTGCATGCGGCTGTAGTTTCGAGACGTCTCCGCATAAATAATAGAAAATGACATTCAGACAGATTCCAGGGTGTTGCGTGCGAATCTGGGAATGACGTCGTATCCGCCATATCCTCCTAAGACCCTTTGTACAAAATATTGCCTGAATTTTCTTTATTTCAATATTCACTCGGAAGCGATTACTCAAGATACTCACCTTGGATATGAAGGCCGGTACACGTGGAACTGTAAAGAAGTGGTTTACTCATATTCTGCTCATCAGACTCCGAGAAATTTGGATGTAAATTTATCTAGACCTCCGTGTTGTCACATACGGCGGAAAGCAACCTTGCAATGTGTTTCAAAGTCTTTGAGATTGCGTGAAAGTCCAGTACCACACTGCCGCTGCATCTTCATCTTTGCGTTTAGGCAACGAAGTGCAGTTTCTACCATAGCAAACACGAGGAGATGGTTACTTGTGCCAAGTGCATGGGGATGGAGCTTTTGGTATTTAGCCGTTGTACTTAAATTCTAAAAAAAAATTTCACGTGCGTAACGTACCAGTAACGTACGTACCGTAACGTAACGTACCAGTCGACAATAAAAACCATCTTGAAGAGCGACCGTGTCCCATAGCTGTATTCGGGTTTCAGGAGGTTATCGTGTAGCTTCGCAGCACACTGCTAAAGTTATCTGTCGTCTTCTACGGAGGATTCTGAACCTTGCTAACTGAAAACGAATGTTTGCTGCATGGTTACGACAGCACCAGAAGAAGAACCAGCTGTCGCGGCAAGATAAGCGTTTACGCGTTTGCCGGTTCCGGCAGAATCTTGGCTTTGGATCCAAGCAATTATACTTTTGCGACATCTACTAACCGTATATAAAATATCGCGCTCAAGTGAGAGTTCCGTTAAATTTGACTTTTTAAAGCAAATTTTATAGCAAATGCACGGGCCATATGTGGTCTCCTCTGCCTGTTTTGTCAGTCTCGACGTGATCTGCCGATATTGCCTTGCGCCGCTTACGGTAAAAAGAGGCAGTTGCATATAATAACATAGCCTCCGAGATTGTCAGATGTCCGATCTCAGAGGACATTAAAAAAAAAAAAAACCTTAGAGATCCTGAGCCTCGCTAATATATTATCTTCCCCGTAATCTTAAGTAACGTAAACTCTGAAAAACTGCGTTATACTTCACCGTCAACGTCATATCACCGTAAACCACGCGAAGTTTCATTCGTCCAGCTGTACTTGTATAAAAAAGAAAAAAAAAAAAGAGAACACATTGGCACAACAGTGCGTCCGCCGGAGTAAGAATTATACGAGCTTTCGAAGTCGTTTATTTAATTTATTCGCGTTTTGAGCTGAGGCAATGAACTTGCCGCGGATCTTCGGCCATCGCTTCTTCCTGCCTGCAACCGGCGGCGCGGTCTGCAGAGCGCATAAAAACGCATAACTCCGTCAGCTCCGCTGTATGTTGGACGCGAATGGCTCACGCGTATTCGCGTATAGCACCCATCACTTTCACGGGTATTTCGCGTGCCTGAGAAATAAGCCTCGTGGCATCTTGGCAGCGAACGATCGGCTCTAAATTGAAAGTCCGCCAGCGAAGCGATCGTATTTCACGAGCGCCAACCGCAGCCATAAAACAAACAAGCACGGAAAAAAATAACTCCGAGTTGCTCCTCGTGGAAGGCGTTCACGTTTAAGAGTTCAGAGAGATACCCCACCCTCTCCCAGCGTTATACAGGCAGTGCGAGAGATCTAGAGATAGTATGCACAGGCCAACTTTTAAGAAAATAAGTGGCCGTATAATGAAGCCATTGTGATGATCATTTTAATACAGTCGAACCCGGATATACCGAGTCTGAAGGGGGTCAGAAAAAAGTTCGATATATAGGTATTTCGATATGTAAAATAAAAATTTTATACAAACATTTTCAAGCGGATTTTACTGCTGTTCGTTATACGCAATAATTCGTTATATCTGGGTTCGATGTATCCGGGTTTCGACTGTACGACCCCGTTGTTGTCATTGTTTCCACGACGTGTTATAACGGGCTTTTGTAACTCGAAAATAACCAGTGTGGCTTTCTTGTTCGCACATTTGCTGTAAGCACCAGGCCCTAAGCAGTATCGTCTTCGGATATTGAGTGATTTCTTAGCGGTGGCAGCAGTCAAAAGCGCAATTTTTCGCATTGCTTATTTATCGACGATAAGCAGTTGTTATGAGCTGCGAAAGTTCAGCGCTTAAAGTGCAGCCTATGCACTTCTCAAAAGAGATTACTTAGTAAATTTGTCAGCTACGTTTTTGTAGCGATTAGCACTTCGCGTAATTTGCTCGTCTGCCCTATACGGTCACGCGTATATACATGCAGAACAAAAATCGTCAGGAGTACGCGCTTTTCTGCGAGGAACATCGTGTGCATCCCAGCGTCCAATTTCATTCCTGATAGGAAATTATCATGCTCGTATTGCTAACACACGGAAATGTAGACGTCATCGATGACGGTTCTTGTTTTGTCGCAATATACAACCTAAAGCGTATAAGCAACTGTTAAGAGTGTATGCAGTACATTTTATGGAAGTGTACGAGTGCTGTCATCTTGCGGCTGTTAATGCTATTGTTTATGCGAGGTTCTACAAGGCCGATTCATAAATGGTCGTGTACGGGTGCGTTCGGGTGTCTCACGGCTATGTCAATTTGACGTCACATCCCGCAAAAACTGAGCAATTGTTCCTAGAAAGAGCCAAAAAGAGGGCGGCACCCGCGAAATCGGTCGTCAAATTGTCTATGGGAGGGGGGGGGGGGGGGGGCAGAAGAACGTTGCGCGTTCGAGCGACACACACACACACACGCACGCACGCACGCGGGTGACCGGCGCCACGAACGTCAGCACGTCGCTTTCTACGGATCCCCGATTCCACGCCTCCTGACAAACGCCTGGCGGGCGAGGCGCGCCGGAGATCTTAAAAGCTGGCTCGCGATTAATCCTTACCTCCAGATAACTACACATGCAGCCGTGGGGCCAATTACTTCATTACGTGCAGTCGGGCGCCGCCACATAGCATACCAAACTCGATGTCAGTGTCCGGTCGGCGTCGTTTTTGCAGCATACAGATAAAGAAAAAAAAAAAAAGGGGGGGGGGGGGGGAGGGGGGGCCTTGGGAAACCCTGTTGCAGGAAGAAAGGCGCACTGATATAGCGGCGGCGGCCAGCTGACCGTCGCTCGATCGCTGCAAAACCGGCGACGCACAAAACACGCCACCGCCGCCGCCGATTCCAAAGGGGGCCAGGAAACGGCCGACGCCGCCGCATACAAACCCTCAGCACCGTACCCTCAGCGAGCGGCTGAACATCGTGCGAGAGCGGCTGTTCCGTAACTCGGGCGTTGGTTATTTACGACCCCCGGACGGCGGCCGCGACAGAGACGTCGGTGGCAGCAGTACGTATAGCGCGGCGGCGGCCAATTCCACTTGCCGCGTTATAGCAGAGCGCGAGGATTTGAGCGTTTTCTGTGCACGGTCGGACGTGAACTACAATATATATGCTAGCGCTAGACGAACGGCAGTGGCCGGCGCCTCGCGTATACGTAGTTTGCGGAGCAAATAAGAGAAGCGTTGCACAGCTCTATACGAGCAAGAAAAAAAGGGGGGGAAAAGAAAGAAAAGAATGCTGGGTCCGAAAGGCTTCGCGCTTTGATCCGACGCCGCAGGGCTCTATATAAGGAGTCGCTTTAATTTAGACAAGATCTCGCCTATCACTCGGCACGCTGTGTCCCGGGATAATTGTTCTTTTATTATTTGTTATTGTTTTTCCCTCGGGACATTGCCGTTGTTTATTATTTGGTTCACTCTGCCTGCATTAGAGAGACGTCGAGATAACGAACATCGCGGCTATACTCCGTTTCGATGTGGTCTGTAGCCTGAAGAAAGAACCGAAATGGTCGACGTCTTACCACGCGGTTATTGGAATCGAGCACAGCAGGAGAACCATTTGTCAGATTTTTCTTTATCTTTTTCTGGACGACTGCTGTTTCTTGACGGGGAACGGTGCGGGGGTGTAGGCCGATCCTGTACATGTCTGAACAAGACAAGTGGTTCACAAGAACGTGGAGACTAAGGGGTCAACAGCAGCTGAAGAACGGAAATCTCGGCCTATATATAGAGACAACGTTTCTACAAAGGGACTTGCGTCCGTCGAATCCTCCGTCATCAATCGATCGTCAATCAAAGCACTTGATGGTTGTTTTGTTTTTTTCGTTGGAGAAAGCGAGCGATTGCGTTTTTCGTGGAGCTGCTCCTCGGTATATATACTGCCCACAGGTGGTCTGTGGAGTAAAGTGCCGCGTTCAATCTTCCTGAGAAACGAAGCATAACATGCACCCGCCGAGGTAAAGGTTGTGTGGCGTTTTAGTACTGAGCACGGAGAGTGAGTGCGCAGACCTATAGTGCAACGTTGCATAGATATATGTGCACTTGCTACTGCTGACCTCTGCGTGCTTTCATGATGTTCGGCCGTCCGCTCCTGTAGCCTATAGCGTGCCAACTGGGAGCTCGAGGTAAGAAAGTGATATTAATTTCATGAGCACAAGGAAAAAAGTGATGGTTCAATTACGCGTACATACTAAAACAGCCCCCTCCAAAATCGGGTTGGAGTGCATACGGCAGACATTGCCAAATCCTGACTGCGAGCTTACCACTGTCGTTGAAAATAAAAGTGTACAATCATTGCATTCTACCGGTGCTAACATATGGGGCAGAAACTTGGAAGTTAATAAAAAAGCTCTATAGAACAAGCTAAGGACCGCACAAAGAGCGATGAAACGAAAAATGTTAGGCCTAACGTTAAGAGACAGGGAGAGCGTGGTGTGGATCAGAGAGCAAATGGGGATAGCCGATATTCTAGTTGACATTAAGCGGAGAAAATGGAGCTGGGCAGGACATGTAATGCGTAGGGTGGATAACCGGTGGACCATTAGGGTTACAGAATGGATACCAAGAGAAGGGAAGCGCAGTCGAGGACTGCAGAAAACTTAGTGGGGTCATGAAGTTATGAAATTTGCAGGCGCAAGTTGGAATCAGCTAGCGCATAACAGGGGTAATGGGAGAGCACAAGGAGAGGTCTTGGTCCTGCAGTGGACATAAATATAGGCTGATGATGATGATGACTAAAACAGCCTGCAAATCTGATGACGTGCGCACCCTTATACACTTCTCCTGGTCTTTGAAAGAGAGTGAGTGAGTGAACGTGCGTGCGTGCGTGCGTGCGTGCGTGCGTGCGTGCGTGCGTGCGTGCGTGTGTGTGTGTGTGTGTGTGTGTGTGTGTGTGTGTGTGTGTGTGTGTGTGTGTGTGTGTGTGTGTGTGTGTGTGTGTGTGTGTGTGTGTGTGTGTGTGTGTGTGTGTGTGTGTGTTGTGTTGTGTGTGAGAGAGACATAGAGAGAGACGAATCGATCAAATCAGTAAACTGCAGCAGCCACTTGTCCTTCTGTTAGCTGTGGTATAGTATCGCAAACCAACTTGTTTAAAAAAAGCACCGTTGGCGTAAATGAACACACCGAAAATCCGTGAGATGATTACATCTGCTTCGCATGTAACGCCGGATGGATTCGGCTGATATTGCAGCAGAACACACTCACAATATGACACCTAGCAGTACGCGAGGCCGCACAAACCACTGCAGAGAAACAGCAAACGCACCACTTGAGCAGGAACAGCGCAACCTCGGAACAAGGACGTAAGACAGGGACAGCCAACGCCACTGTCATCTGTTTATTTCTTACGCCCTGTTACATTGCGCAGTTTTGTTCGACTCGCGAACCAACCAGCCGAAATACGTACGCTTCTTCAGCAAAACCGAGGCACCACGGCGGTGTGGACCACGCAAATGTCCTGCAGGGGGTCTGTACATTGTAACCGATACAAAGAAACAAGTGTTTTCAGAGCTGTTATAACCTGGCTTCACGAGTTCGAAACAATTTTTTTTCCAACAAAAACAGTCCCAGCTACTGCGTCTCCCGCAGACGGACGTAAGCAGAAATAGAACTCAAGTTCTGGAGAACGAGCTTTGGCACGCATGTCTGCCGCGTTCTTACGGCGGTCCCACCAATACACGCATTCGTTCCGACACGCGGAACAACCGTCGTTGTCCCGCAGGAATGGGTGTGTTCTCCCCCCGGGGTTGCGGTGGAGGTCGTATAACCGACGCAAAGGAGCATCGACCAAATCGTGCAGCACGAGCAATCCACGGCCACTTGACTCCGGGACTCATCCTCACAGGGTTAGCTTAGCATCGCGAACGGGGCCGAAGAAAGTAATGATCACAAGAATAAGGAATAGGAAAGGCGAGACGAAAGCAGCAAGGAGCAGCAGCAGCAGGAGGAGAAGCAAGCTCTCCTCCGACAACACCATCTTCGCTGCACGCA
The DNA here is from genome assembly GCF_013339745.2 of Dermacentor silvarum. Taxonomy (NCBI): domain Eukaryota; kingdom Metazoa; phylum Arthropoda; class Arachnida; order Ixodida; family Ixodidae; genus Dermacentor; species Dermacentor silvarum. The sequence continues at coordinate 54,952,175 of NC_051161.1, read as the reverse complement.
GCACCGAGTATATAGGCATGCATGGTGCTCGCGTCTTTTGGTTCGGCCGAAGCTCGGAAGGTACCAACGCCGGCGCAAAAAAAAAAAAAGCGAAGAGGCGTCACGGCATCTTTTGCGAGCACAATTGGTTGCACGCCGTGGACCGCCCAAACGACACGCCGCACGCGAAGGAACACGAGGGGGCCCATCGGAGACGCACGAATGGCGATGTGCGCGCGCTGAGCCTCGCGAGTGAGCCACTTTGCCTTCTTAGCGAATGTGCAGGCTGCGTTAAAGCGTATCGACTGCGTTAAGGAGAAATAAAAGTGCTCCGCGCGCACGTGTTGTCTGGGTGTGCAGTAAAAAACGGCGTCCGTCTTGGCAACGCCCCTTGGCCACGCTTTTTGCTTCGTTTGCCGTCGCACGGTTCCAATGAATTGGGGTGCGCCGGTTTAACTAATGCCGTTGACTACGATTAAGGTAAGTAAACGTCGATTCAAGCGGGGTTTGCATGTTTGCGCAGAACTCGGAAATGGGTGACAGTGGAGTTCCGACCGGTGCCTGACCAAAAGTACGTATATGTGCCATTTCATTTGACTTGTATTTGATTCTGTCATGATTCATTCACGGAGAATGGAGGTATCTGGTATATGTATGTCTGGACCTCAAGCAGCAGTTTGTAGGTATCTGAGAGGTCAAAACGGCTTTGCAATTTTGACGGCGCAACGTGTAAACCCTTGCAGGTTCCTTTCAGACTCTCTTGGCGCCTGTATATATAAGTTGCTGTCAAAGCGCGGTGGTAGAAACGTGATTTCAGGTTGTGTCACGTGATTTAAACGTAGCTTATATGACAGTTATGTGTCACTGGTACCTGTACTCCGTTAAAAAAAAAACTGCAGCTCTGGAACAAGAGTCAAAAGGTATGAGATGCGCGCGGTCGAGGCACGACAGACGACGGTATAAACATGGAGGAACAGAGGGGGTAGGGACACGTTCCTTGTCCTGTTGAGGCACCTGATTGGCCGACCTCATTTGGTACAAGTACTGTCTTATTGTGAAAACAGAGCCAAGCGCTATGCTTGTACTGGGTAACGTTGTTCTCCGTCATCATTACTCGCTTTTCCAATGCGGCTGCCGGGCTTCACTCGCCGCCTTCGTTCGTTTTCCGAGCTCGGCGCGCTGTCGCTTTTGTTGCCGCTTTCGAACCTCGCCGCTCCCACTGCTGGGAAGGCGCTCGTTAAGTCCTGGCTGCACTCCACCGAGCATCGTTACACTAGCAGATGATTATCCTCTCCCCCACCCTCGTCGTCCCTATTCCCTAATGAACCACCGCAGTGGGTGATCTTCTGAACCTAGAATATACCGACGGAGTTGTTCAGCCGCCCCGCGTTTGAAAGCTCTAACGTGTGTGGGCGCTTTACCGTTTTACGTTGCATATTTTTTTTTTCTTTTCGGGAACGCGCGAGCTTGAGACGAAATGCCAGGCCGGGCGTGAGACGCGCACAGCTCACAAAAGTTCGTCGCCCGCCCGGCCGCGGCCGAGACCCAGCAGGAAGTCTCGACGAACCCCCGCCCCAACCAACGGGTCGACGTGTCAGCGTGGTGCCAGGAGAGCGAGGAATGAGGAGTTGAAGGGAGAGAAGATGTGAGCGTCCCCAAGGTACCTGTCTCGACCTCGTCTTTCCTCCTTTCTTTCTTTCTTTTTCTTTCTTTCTTTCTTTCCTTCTTTCTTCAGTGCTTTCTCTTTTTATTCCATTCTTTTACATCCTTTCCTTCCCTACTTTATTTGACTCAAGAAAGGTGAAAAGACCCGGCGCCGACGGACGGGAGCCTTCGCTCAGCGGGAGAAGACGTCTTCATGAAAGCCACTAGCGTGACACAAGGGCACGCTGCTGCGAGCACGCCCCCCCCCCCCCCCCCGTCCCTCCTCTCTAGTCTCGCGTGAAAAAAGGTCCATGCCGGCTGATGCCATTCCCAGATATACACTCATTGTGCTCTCACCGTATTGTCGCGCCGACGCCAGCGCCCTCTTCGGACTGCCCAGCCTTCTACGCTGTTGTCACCGGCTTCTTCTTCTAGAGTGGGCAGTTGGCGTGTGCTTTCGCAAGACCGAGTGTTAAAGGACTCTGGTTGCACAGGCACCGCAGGGTTTCACCTTTCCGACACATCACGGTGTCGTCCGTCACTTTCCGTCTTGCGAGCTACGTGAGGCAGAAAACGCGCCGCGCTCTCGTTGTGGTTTCATTTATAACCCTCGCCTACGACTCAAAATACACGATACAAAGTGCGCAGGCGCAGAATGCACTGGAGAGCTTTTTGGGGGTTCAGCCACGGAAACGTGCGTGGGCTTTCATAGCTATAGCGTAACAACAGGCCGGCGCTCAGGCAGCACCGCTTCGATCCGAATTCTCCCTTGCACCTTATGCGTCGTGACGGCGAGAAATAAATAGTAGAATGAATTTTCGCTTATTTTCGTATCTATGTGAGGGCATGGGGCGCACTGTTAAATATTTCGCTATTACTGAGATCTACAAGGCGGCGCAACCGAATTTAACGTATGAAAGTCGGAACACACTATTAGAGAGTTTTAGATCCCGTGTCGGCGCATGCGAAATACCGTGGTCCCAAGCACTAAGGGGAACCCAACGCTTGCGTCCCCCTAATCTAAAGCTCTCTATTAACAGCCTCCTCATAACCGTTTTGTGTGCTTCTGCGTAAACGCCCGAAACAGCGCTACCAAAACTGTCTCCTGCCTTGGCACACACTTGGTCTCACTGCGATGGTGCGAAATCGGTGCCTAGCGTCGCAAGCAGCGCGGAATCTTGGCGTGAATTATCTCTCTCTTTCTAAGCTCGATGTCAACAGTGCCCATCGGCTAAGCGTATACTGCTGTTGCAACTGACTTGACGAACCCTCACACAAACTTGAGCTCTGGCCCCCGTTATGTCAATGTGTGTCGGCGGACTATAGTGTGCATGTGCCGAAACTCTTCATCGATTCGCGCTTTTTGCCGAAGTGAAAATACCAAGGTAGCAGGAGATCACAGCTTTTACTTGAGATGAAACGATGAAGACACGGTCGAAATTCGAATTGCAGAGCTTAGTGGGGCGAACCTTGACTGAATGCAAATGATCTTTAGGAGCACTGGACGGGAGAAACGAAATAATATGCTCGCTGGAGGTCATAGTTATTAAGATTCCGAAAAAGGTCCCATTGGTGCGGTCTGACAACGTTAGGTGAACGGAAACAAATAAAGAGAATAAATTAACTTGGGCGCAGAGTGGGCAGTTATTAAGAATGTGACACACCTGAGTTTCTCTGTAGAGTGTCCTTCCGACAATTGTCCTAACCTAATGCCTTCGTGCTACACTACTTACGGCTCGTATTCACAGAAAATAAGTTCTTTCGCTAGAACTGTCCGTAAGAGCTGATAACAGCCAATCACGACGTTGGACGTATTGGCGAAGGCCAATACGTCCGGAAATTTTTCTTTGAATTCGGCCTGAGATGGGTATTTGACATCCGCAGTTTAGACATACTTGTTTGCTGCACTTGAGAAACAACTGTCTTGATGAAATAACGAAAAGAAAATACAACCAGTACGACGCAAACCAAGGAAACATTCAGCAGAGTCACATATTACAATAGGTTGGAGCGAATGCAACGCAGTGATTTCAGAGCCTCGGTCATGCGACGATTGATTGATTGATTGATTAAGCTGAGCATACAGCATAGACATGCAGTTTGCTCAACATTTCAGGGACGAAGTGGAGTATTTCCCGATTAGTAAAGTTCTCTCATTTCACTCATAACTACTGGCCCCTCATCAAGATATTATCGCACCATCTGCAGGCCGGAGCATAATCATTCTTTCGAACGATAACAATCTGGGCAAGTTTGTATAGCGATTCGCGGTGAAGCGCAGCACGATGCAAGAACGCCGTGACAACCGTAGGATGCTTCGCCGGGACTGCTAACTTCATTCTTGCCTCCCTGTTCGCGCCTTTAAGGCGTTCATTATAGGTGTTCTCGTTTTTTTTTTTTTTTTTTTCAAGTAACTATCTCGGGCATCACCATCGCGCTGCTGAGGACAAGAACGTACCCGCAACACCACCCACAGACAAGCTTCCCGGGAAGCAAAGCAGCCCAGCCGCGGGAACTTGCGCACACAACCCGTCTCTTCAGCCACCAAGGAGGCTCGGCTGCCGTACGTAGACAAGAAGACCGAGAAAGAGCCGCCCAGGCCAAAGAGCTGCGGAAGAGGGGTGGCGAGCGGGGTGGAGGACGAGGGGATGCACAACACTGAAAAGAGTGTCCGAAACGCGATGGGGGCCCCCGGCCGTGGCGGCGGGGAGCGCGATAGAGAGCGACCCGTTTTTCTGCTGCTGCCGCTGCTGCTGCTGCTGCTGCACGCTGGCTGCTTCTGCAGCCGCTTCCTGCTCCCTTCTCTTCGTCCGGCGCACGGCGGAGGAGAAGGAAAGCTCCCAGCTTCGCCTCCTTGCCCCCAACTCTCCTCTCTCCGCTCTTTCACTGCGACCGGGCGTCTATCTTCTTTCTACGGCTCGCTCCGAGGCGCTGTTCCGTCTTCGCTCGTTCTCGTCACGTCCGTTCATTCAGCGATGCCTCTCCTATCTATCGCCGGGGTCTCCTACGAGCTCCCTTCCTCCTATCCTACCTCTCTCCACTCCTCCTTTCCACCCTACTATGGCTTGTTGCTGCTGCTGCAGCCTGCCGCCTGCTTCTGTTGCTGCTGGTGCTGCTGCCGCCGCTCCTGCTCTTGTGGGCTTCCTCTCGGACCGGAGAAGCCAGCGCGCGGGGCTGTTTAAGCCACGGGCAGTCCCAGTTATCCCGCCCGCTACCAGTACGCAGTATCGCAGCTTTTGGCCCTAACCGGCCGTGTCGTTTCTCTGGTGTTCGAACGCGGCCCGGCCCTTGCAGGCCGCCTTATCATTAGGGTCGTTCTACTTCGAGATAAATAACAGCGGCTCATTTCTATTTCCCGCCGCCGCAGCAGCAGCAGCGGTGCTCAAAGGCTCTTCCCTTCCTCGCCGAAAGTTAGCCGCCTCGAGGCGACCTCGTTACTGCTATTACACGGGGGGCTAAAGGTTGCGGAAGATAGAAGTAAACGAGACGTAGCGCCTCTTTCTGGTTTCTTTATCTTATTTTCTCTTCTTGGGCCTGTGGGGCGGGAGGAGGAGGGGGGGTTCGAGGTGAAGCAGATCGCTGCAGATACCAGTGGGAAGACAACAACGCCCTGCCGGCGTTTTGGGAGCATAGTCTGCGTGGAGAAGAGTGCCGAATAGTTTAGAAACAGGGAAAACCAGGGGATGGCTGTTCCACGGTTTTAGAGCTTTCAGATAGAATCAGCCATGCCGAATGCAGTCGGTCGTCAGTATATCTGGCCGTTAAGTGGCTCAAGGAAGAAGCATATGAAGAGCCCAGCGACCAACCTAATGTCACAAGAACTCGTGGAAACCCACGAAGGAACAGAGCAAACTTATGCAAGGGGAACATATGCTCGCCTAATCGCGCTGTACTGAACATGACGTTTAGTCACTCCCTGCGCATCTCACGTGGGCACCTTTACAAAAACCTGGTCGCGAGTCGGGTTGCTGTCAATTGTTCTTCCGACTCTACCCTCGCTTACTGCCACTGAAGTGCAAAACTAAACCGAACTGACGCGAATAATGCTTGGTATTTTGAACGACGCAGCGTAGTGTCTAAAACGCAGGGATGTCTCCGTCGCAGGTTTTCCTTCGTCGCAAGAAAAATTGAGCTGCTTGTGTATGGGCGTTGCCTTCCCAAAAGAATCGCAGAATTTCGTCCGAGTGCGAGGAGGCTCCTCGGAGATAAATTGAAGTGCCTCCCGGATAGCAACAAGTTCTGCTGATGTTAAATGACGAAGGCTGCAGTGGAGGCATAGGGTGTGACAGATCCATCGGTACACACGTGCACAATTGTCTCCGTACTCTGCATAATTGGGAAACCGGGTAAGTTGCTTGAGGCCAGTAGATGAAACGGATGACTTTTTTGCAATTCCAGGGATCAAACCATTCACTGCATCCACAGACGGGGCCCGTATTATTCAATAGCTCTAGAAATTACAGAGCATCTCAACCATGCAAATAGAAATAGCCACAATAATCACCTTTCAGTGGATATCTGCGCACTGTGGCGTGAAAGGGAATGAACAGACAATCGTTGAAGCGAAAAGTGGTTTAAATAATGCCTCTGAAGTACTCATTGCGTTCTCACGAACAGACACAAACGCACTACTTCGTTGCGTAAAACGCAACTTTACATTGGAGCACTGGACCCAACCAGATCGACGACACAAGAGAGTGCATAAGTGCGAACCAGAAATGAAATTCCCACATGCCTCAAAAACTGAAAAGAAGACAAACAAGCGTAGTGCACCGGATTCACCGTAGTGTCGCATTCACCAAGTATTTATACATCTCATAGGGTGCAGTGATGCCAGCCCAAATTTTGAATACTGTCAGGTTCCAGAAACACTTGATCACATATTTTGCGTTTGCCCCGCGTACGCCCAAGAACGACAGCAACAGCTCAGGCCGACCTTTTTGCCATTTTGTAAATAAATTTGTCTCTCTCTCTCTTCCCAAAACAACGAAACATGTTCCTTACACTGGCCGCAAGGGGCACACCAAGTTCCATGTTCAGGTGAATCCTCATCGAAGCCAGTACTTGTCCACTCTGAACTTCCGTCATGGGAGGCCAGCGAGAACCGCTACGGAACCATCCGTTAGTGTCGAAACATGCGTGCTTCAATGACTCTCCACGCATCAAGTCCTAAGGAGACGGAAAGAAGTTTGTGCTTATTTTCTTTTCTGTCACCTTTTTTTTTTTTCCACCCTGTCGAGTCTTACAACGCAAGTGTGAGCTTCACAATCTTTCTTTCAGTTTCTTCCACTGTTGGCTTGAAAAGCGCTTCACTGCGCGGCTCTTCGATGGCAAAACAACAGTTCTACGACGCGAAGCGGACACAAAACATCCAGCAGCGTCGCAGTAGGGTGCACATCTCGTATCCTGTGGGCTCTCGTCGCGGGCTGCTCACTTCTGCAGCCGCGAAACACCTAGCGTATGTACCACTCGCAGCTTGCCTAACTCATCAGTTCTGTCACCGCAGGTTCCCGGAGAGGAAATAAACCCAAAGGCAAAGCAAGAAAACAAAACGAAAAATGCAGACCGCCGGCCCCGATGTTGGCCAACGCACAGAGACGCCTGCATCAGCCGGGGCGAGCCCAATATCTCTGCCCCCCCACCCTCGTCCTCCAGCCCTGCTCCCCGACTGCCTCGGGCGCCAGCAGAAGCAGCAACACGGAGGGTTCCAAGAGGGAAATAAAAGTAAGTAAAGAAAAATCAAAGGCGGTGTTGGGTCTGGTGAAACCCGGGGAGGAGTATAAAGGTGGTTGGTGGGTAGGCAGGGGAGTCGAAGAGGTGGTAGCTTAGTAGGAGGTGGGGTGGGGAGGGGGGGGGGGAATGGGGGAAAGGCGATCGGGGGGGGTGAGTTGCATTGAGGTGCGCGGCGGTCCGACGGCGGGGGCTGTTTTGACCGGCGGCATTTTCTCCGGCCGCTGCTGCTGCGGCGGCCCCCGTTTTTGGATGACGGGCATTCCTCGATGCGTGCTCGTGCGCGCCCGCGCCTGGCTTGGCTCGGCTAGGCTTGCCCCCACGCTGAACCTGCCCGCTGGGCTGGAAAAGAATGCCTCCTCCGCCGCCGCCGGTGCCAGCCAGCTTCCCCGCCCGCCCGACCTGCCGGGCCGAGTGGTGCCCCCGCTGTGTGCTTCTACTGCTGCTGCTGCTGCCGCTGTTTCTCGCTGTTGTTGCTGCTGCTGCTGCTGCTGGCGCGTACAAGTGCGTCCAGACATGACGCAGCTGCGTAGTTCCCTCCCTGTCTGCCTGTGCAACGCTCTGGATCGCTGGCCGCCTTCCGGAGGCGCATGCGTGGTTCGTTGATGACGCGAGCCGTTATAGGGTGCCGTTGCGCGGGCCAGAGCACCCAGTGTGGCGCGGTCATTTCGTTCGGGCTGGAACAGTTCTCGGCCGCAGGGGGAGGAAGCGAGCGAATTCCATTCCGAGTCATTCCTCTTGAGAAACTCCTGAGAGTAGTCACGGGTCCGTCAGGTTTCGGATCGAGTTGTAAGCGCATTGCTTGTTTCTTTCGAATGCGATGCGCGGACGGGAGAATTTGTCTGTCACTAGCGAGGCATTGAACGACTCTGCAGTGGCGTACTATAGGCCACAGTGTTTCTCCGAGGTTCTCTCGTGATCTTATGGATTCTTCCTGACGTTTCGCAAATAGTCTGAAGTTGATTTTACTGCCTCCGGCCTAATTTGGCGATAGAGGCGAAAATAAGTGCGCGAAGTCTTTCCGTGTGCGCAACACTTCGATTGGATGGGTATAAAGAAAATTACTATTGCGAAAGAATGCCTCTGAAAGGGCCGCCGCATGACCAAGAAGCACGCGTACGAGCGCGGCGTTTCGGAGTCTGACTTCGTCTCATCCGCTTCTCACCGTTCTCTACAACTCGATCGCACATGTCTGCTGCCCCTAGAAAAAAAAAAATCAAGCGATGCCTTCCTTTCGCATATACGGTATATTCTAGAATATGCAGGCTTTCCAGTCATCTAAGGAGCACTTGCTTCCAATTATTTATATTTAGTGTGGATCAGCTCAAAAAACAAATAAAGTATCTTGGTTTATTTGTTTCTGCCACAAAAACCTTCCTGCATTCCTCCACGTTGTGCATAACGGGCATGGAAAGAGGCTTAATTGCTACGGTAATCGCCCTCTCGGAAATTTTTTTACGGGAGTAAGACTTTTTCAAACATTTCTGACGACGCGCCGTTCATCTTACTCAGAATTCTCAAACCTCTTCTACCACACATGGGGGCGGAGTGCAAGAACGCTCGGGGACCATTATTTGGGTGCGCGTTAAAAAAAAAAAAAGAAAACAAACCTAGGTGGTTGAAATTAATCCAGAGACCTCTTTCACAAAAGCGTCCCTCATAGTTCCCACTGTGTTGTTTCGTGACGTTAAACCCCGCAATTTAATTTATAAAGCACCCTCGACACGCCCCGGGCTTTGTCAGTTTTTCGGCATAGGGCATACGTATACACTTCTGACGAAAGCGCCCATGCTACACCCAATTACGTGCATTTACTCAGAATTCCCTTTCTTTTTTTCATTTTCCCCATGTCCAGCAGCATGCAGGCTATAGACTCGCTGGCAAAGGCGGATATCTCTTCGTTTTATTTCGAATAAATTGTCTCCATCTCACACACAGGGCACATACTGTAGCGACTTGTGGTGGGGCAACTACGCGCTGACCCTACATATTGTGGTTGGAGATTAATGGGATGTCCGTTCGACTTTCTGCACTGTAAAAGGCGTCTGTATCGATTATAGCATGCAGTTAGCGTATAGAGGGGTGCGTGGGACTCCAGAACGTCAACCGTGTTTCGTTCTAAACGTCGATTTTAATCGTCTTTGCTCCGCACTTCGTGCGACACGGCGATAATAAGAGTATCAGAGAAGTGACTTCTAACATCCCTGTAAAGGATGCTACTCATTTTATTGCACAGGTTCCACATTTTCTATCTTTTCTTTTTCATTTTTTTTTTCATGCCACCTTTTCATCGTCAACGCCGGCAAAAGACTATGCGTTGACGACGAAGGAAACAAGGAGCCTTGAGGCGAGGCATTTATGAAAACGGGTCGTGGTGTTCTGGTAGTGAGGACACGCTTGATCCCGCGGTTGGGTCTCACTGACGGAGCCGCATTTGACAAAAGCCACGAATAGAGTGCGCAGATCGATCGCGCGCGCTTTATAGACAAGGTGCGGCGTGCTTTACAGTAGGGTACTTCAAGCTCTCGTCTTCAAGTAGTGTACACGAGCTCGTCGGGCTTTCTGGGCTATTGCACTGGGAAGCCAATCTTACTTCGTGCAATAAAAGTGTTTTTCTCTCTCTATCCCCCCCCCCCCCTCTTCACTTGCAGGGTAGCAAACCGAACAAAGTCTGGTTAACCTGCCGGTATTTTGTTCCTTCCCTCTCTCTCTCGTTCTAGGACCGCCTTATAACCAGCCCTACCACAGGGCGAACACGGAGACGCAATCGCGCTGCCCTGGAGGAAGAAGTAAATTAGGAGGGAGAATTAAGTCACGCAGTCAGCCTTGGCAAGCCAACTCTCCGTGGAGTCCGTTCCCTTCGCATTTTTCCCTCAAGAAGTAGGCCCGGACATGTGACCTCTGAGACTCAGCGTACTGGCCGAGCATGTTTGGTTCCCGGTTAGGCGGAAAATGACAGCTTCAACTGAGTTTTGCTCCTCGGTCACTATATATATGGTGCGCAGGCGCAGGACGTGGATAATATGCAAGGGGAAAGATCTACATGTATGATAAGCGCACAGCACATGCTTAAAACGTACTGTACTCTATCCATTATACTGTGTAAATATGGATACGCATGGCGATTTAGAACGAAAAGAGCCGAGACTACGATGGGGAAAATACAAAACGCGAGGATCTCGCGAAAAATTTTCCCCTGCTTACGTGCGATGTCGTTTCCTTGATATCTATTTTTCTTTCTTTCCTTCTGTCTTTTTTTTTTTGTGCTTGAAGCGAGCGAAAGGATCTCGTCTTCATTGCACACGAATTGTAAAAGTTGTTGTCTCTTCCCTTTAGATGGCGCTCCTCAATCCATCGCTTTTTTTCTTAGCAACCCACGCATGTGATAGCGAATCGGATCCACGTCTCGTTTCCTCGTCTGTCCCCCTATCTGTGAGTCTCAAAGGAATAATAAGCACACGAACAGAACAAAATCGTTCGCCCACTAGAATCTGAAGGTGGCTGTTATGGCTGTGGTTGCTTGCTTCCGAGGCCGTACGAACGCAAGTGTGCAATGATGGAGTCGCGTCAGCAGACATTACGTGTCAGCTTTCCAATCACAGTTACATCTTAACTATCACACGCCGTAATTGATGACTCCAGAGTAGTGTTGACCAGTCGGAATTCCTTCACGTACATACATATTTCAGTGGGATCGATAGACCGACCGACTGCTGATTGATTGATTGATTGATTGATTGATTTTACAGGCCCCATGCAGAGAAGGCAAGAATATGCATGGGAGAGGCGGTGAGGGAGGGCTCCGCAACAATTTTGACCACCTGGCGTGCACTAGCGCGGAACGTCGGCATGCGGTCGATTTCACATCTCAGCCACCATCGGAGTGCGGCTGATAGCAATTGGGAGTCGAACCCGTGACCTCTTACTCAGCATCAGAACGCCATCGACTACTGAGCCACCGCGACTGGGGCAGGTAAGAAAGCCAGCCGAACCATTGGCACATACCCGAAGCATGCCAAATGTCCTGTTCGGGGACGATTGGCGTCGAAGGGTAGCTACGTGACAGTTACACAACGCTATTCGAATAAATATTTGGCACTGCGTTAACTTGTATCCCCCAAACTTCCCGTCTCGCCGACGTTCTGGCGAATCTCGTTTCAAAGCTTGAAGGAGCGTGCCAGTCGCTTACTATAGTGCGTTAGTCTTGATCATTTCATAACTGATCGCTATAAACCACAGTGCGATCTGTTGTTCGGAGTTTATAAACGCGATTTCTTTTTTTTTTTTTATTTGAACACTCGTTAAACTTTCTCTGTTCGCACAGATAGAGTGGCTTCAGTTCTCGGAAACTACGCTGCTTGCTCGGCTTGCTCGGCTTGCTCTTTAAATGTTTCCTTCTACGTCACGGTCTGCGAATGACGGAAGTGAATTTACTATTCCTGAGTAACTAACGCGCTTTTCCCCGGCACTCTTCGCTCTAAGCCTCTAGCTCATCATATCTGAGCGACACAGTATTAAGTTCCAGTACAGAGCCTTTCATTGGACTTTTTCGGTATGCACCTTGCGCTTAAGTCAGTATATACGTGTGTGCATGTATACGTATACGTACGTACCTAGCTATGTATGTATGTATGTATGTATGTATGTATGTATGTATGTATGTATGTATGTATGTATGTATGTATGTATGTATGTATGTATGTATGTATGTATGTATGTATGTATGTATGTATGTATGTATGTATGTATGTATGTATGTATGTATGTATGTATGTAGGAGCGCGTGCGCGTGTGTGCGTGTGCGCGCGCGCGTGTATGTGTGTTCTCTATGGCTGTCTGTGTATGAGCGCGCATGTGCTTTCTTTTGCGTTGTGTCTCGTTCCCGCAACGCTAGCGCCAAGTTCATGCAGGCTATACAAGACTTCAAACCTCCCAGGACTCTCTTACGAGTATCTTCGACACACACACACACCTATATCTCTACACACTGACCGCATTTCAATACCCCCCCTCCCCTCCGTGCATCAGTTCGTATACGCTCATCGGCGCCAGCGAGCCCTCCTTGGCATGCCGTAGGTATTGCGTTGATTCCAAGTTCGTTTCGGTGGGCGGGCGTCACAAAGGCACGCCACGGCCGGCCGGTTCGCAGCATTTTCAAGGTGCCCGCGCGCACTCGTATACATACATCGGCCCTCGCCAAAAAAGAGCAGCGGCGTCACAGGCACTGGCCCGCCTCTTCCTCTGCCCTTTCCGTGTGATCGAGCCAACGAGGACGTTGGGAGGAAGCCCAGAGCCGCGGTTGTTCGGTCCTTCCTTCGCCCCCCTCCACCGCCTCCCCGTTCGGCCCGCGGCAGCTTTCTCTGTGACAGGTGTTTCCGGTCGTTGCTGCGGGCCGCTTCGACCGCACCGGGCTGCTGGCCGGCGTGGATACCTGATACAGCTATCCCCCCCTATACTGTGTAGGCCGCAGGGCACGTCGCCTGCATACCGTGTTTTGTCTCGTACCACCCGTATTTGTATTTCGAGAGGCTTATAGGAAGGGATGACGCGAGACAAAGTATACGCGGTATTAGTAACTCAAGAATATTTAGCCTGCTACCACAAGCTGTCAGGAAAACTGCGGATCCTTGATAGAAGACCGCTCTCGTTGGCGAAACTCTTGGGTTCGTGGCCAACTGAAACTTCACAAATGCGGGCTTTGCGCGCATTTTATAGACGTCCTTTAAGAAATGAGGATCTCGAAAAATATTTAGACAGCCCACAAATCGGCGGCGTGTATTGTTATTGGCTCATTTTTTTTTATATGCGCACTGCAAATGACTCGTGGCTGATTAGGGGTGCTTGTGAACTCTGTGGAGAAATCGCCCCCTTAAGTGTTTTTAATATCAAAATTAGCATTTTGAGGCATCAAGCTCTGCGTAGTACATGCGACACGTTGGGCATTACAGGGTTCAATATTTCTCGGGCTTCACGCACGGAAGTGCAGATGCGACTTGTTCGCCTGAGAACTATAGCATAAAACCACGTGTACAAGCAATCGCAGACACTTTCGTCGACTACAGTATTAAAAAAAATACCAAAGCAAAAAACAAATTCCTTCCTCAGAGCGTCTGTGAAAGCGAAGCAACAGACGGTGGAGTCAGGTGCGCGCAGTAGCACCGGAAGCGCGCTCTTGCCTCTCCGATCTCATCGGCTCGGCTCGTCGCGCATGGCTTGAATGCAGGATGCAGGCGGACGTCGCAAGGCTTCCTAGCGCCGGTTTAGTCCTGGGAACGTCTCGATACCGGGGCTTTTTTTTTTAAGGCTATTTATTATAGACAGCCGGAAAGCGCGATAATTATGCAATAAAATACCCGGCGTAGTAATTTCCCTTACAGTAAATCTCCACTTATAGTGAACCGAAGCTCTGGTGCAGGTTGAATGCTCCAGTCCCTGTTTATTTGTTTTAGCAGAAACCCTGGAGCCTTTATACACACCATGGTACACGATGCGGAGGTTGCGTCAGCGTTAATTAAGGACTACAGACAGAGAGTCACACGGCTTCTATCTGTCGCGTTAAGGATTACCCGTAGATGTCTGCCGCGACCCCTAACCACGGCGGACTCTTCGTGGCACTCATTCGCCTTGTTACTTTATCTCTGCTTGCATTTTGCGTCGGATGTCGTTAGGAGTCGCTTTCACGAAACCTTATTCAGCACTCATTGGAATGGCTGACAATGCTGCAAGCGTGGTTGCGGCTGCAAAGAGAACCTCGACCGGTTGTTGGGCCACCGTCCTGGATTTGAAGTTACAGAGGCAATCTCTCTCCACTGCATTAAGACGACTCGATGATCGTCAACAGTTCGTACAGACTGCTATACTTGAACACCGATCTCGCTGTTCGTCAGCCATCAAGGCAGCGATGGCGCGCTTGCGCGTTTTAACTTTATTATATTCTGGGGTCTTACGTGCCAGAATCACGATATGATTATGAGGCAGCCTTCCTACCACTATCACGTGGACGAACGTTATAGCGTGTCATGCCAATCTCCTGTCCTGACACTCTGCCCGCCTATACCTGCCCGCCTGGATTGTCGGCGTGAGCGGTTGCCCCCTCCCCATATGGCCCCCTGCTGGTCGCTTCCGTGCCTCGTATAGTCGCGAAGCTCGCGAATGACAGCGCTATTTGATATCAGAGGCAATTCCGCGCAGAGGGGTTACTCACCTCCTTGCATGATCAGATTTCGCTTTGTGTTCGCAGTCGCGGATCCTGGATAACGTATCAGGCTGTAGGCAGATGAAGAACAGATGAAGATGGCTTACGTGTGACTACAGATGCCATGGCTAGATCGGGAAATGGCCAAGTAATCGTGATTCAGAAAGTAAGAGATTTTGAGAGTGACTGTTTATAGCTCTACATCACCGGCGAAAGAAGGCAATAAAGGAACGCTGCAGGAGCAGAATAATATCAAGTTATTATATGTATCATTAAACTGCGCGTCTGCAATAGACGGTCAGTATAACTATAAGGGCAGGCTTGGTTTCTAAGCCAGAAAAGTCGCAAAAAAGACCGGCGCTTGGCAACACTGATCTGAAGTCTTCGCTCGAACCTGCCGTGACGTAATGGATTTTGGAAGCGTCTATTCGAGTCTAATATAGGCCTAGAAATTTATTGCGAATAGGAAAGTATAAAAGAGGGGGGGGGGGGGGGGTGGCAATGCGTCGTGACTGTCTCACAGTGACGGAGATGATCTGGCACCCCCACCGCCGACCTCGCCAAGATATATATATATATATATATATATATATATATATATATATATATATATAGAGAGAGAGAGAGAGAGAGAGAGAAGAGAGCGTCGAGTAAGTTGCCGTGTCGAGTCCACTGCTGCGTGGAAGCTAAGCCGCTGTCTCGCACGCTGCTGTCTTTATAGTCACTCTTCTCCAGGCTTTCCAGTTATTGCGGACCACAGTGTTGCGAAAAGCCAAGGCTGGCGCTCTTTAAACGTGCTGAGGTCAGGTCCTGTTGGACCGCAGACGCCAACATTGTTACTTCAGAATGCATAGTGGATTCATTATAACCGAACAAGAAAAGCGGACGCAACACGCGCTGGACGTTTGTGCACTTGCGCTTCATTCGCTATGCATTCTCAACCAACGCAGTAAATTATGTAGCCCGCTGGTCTTTGTTAAAACACATTGCTGCGTGAGGACGCAACATCCTAAAACTAGGTGACGTCTTCCACTTCGTGCAGGAGTGCACATTAGTCGGGACGGTAGCGCATGAAAAGACGAGGACAAGGAAGGAGAAGACGAATTAGCTACCGTCTTCATAACGAATCTTTGCCAACTAGCCCGCTTGTCAGTTCTATTGTCAGGAGTGTGCGACCTTGAACCCCGGCAACGAAGCAAGAGCAATGCAGCTGTTCTGCAAGGACGTCGACTTGCGCAGTTCATCCGTAAGACCGAAAAGTGGCGCCACAATAAATGGTGACTTGGCGAATGCAAACTCTATAGCGCAATCCAACAACTTTCATCTGTCGAAAATTGTACTGAATAAGACGATGCACACATCCTCCGGCACTCACCATCACCTTCGTTAATCATCGTTCCATAAAAAGAAGTAACCGCACGGGTCTATACCAGTTAAAAGCTGCCTTGGCTACTGACCCTTTTTTTTCTGTTTTTTTTTTTAATACACATCTTTAGTGAGCGCTGTATAGCTACGTATACTCCGGGTCATCAGTGTCAGAAAATAATCATATGTTTCCGTGATCGCATTTTGTGATGTAGACTTAGCCAGTTACAGATTGGCGAATAACAGTAGCCTGTCAGAAGCCAGGAAAAAAGCAATAGTCTACACCACCGCCCTCAAAACTTTATACCTATAGGCGCAGTCGGTCAATGCTTCTGGCATCGTAGATGGGTAAGACAGAAAACTTGTAGGCGCTTTTTGTCTCGCCGCGATATGTCTCTGAACGAAAATTTTGTCAGCCAGTTCGAATTTTATCCCTTTTATCGTCCTGCTTTATCGACGAGCCAGTGTGCGCAGTGTCGTGAGTTCCACCAATACACGCTACCTATGCCAGTCGTAGCTGACACTTTGTCTTTCACAATAGGAAAGTCTGCGAGGAGACTAATGGAGGAGACAAAGAAAGAAGAGATAAGAAAGAAGGCAAGAAAGAAAGAGAATAGAAAAAAAAACGTGGTGGCCAGGCCTTTCTTCTCTGCGTGACTTGAGGCATTAACAATACCTTAACGAACGCAGCCTCAGACAACCAGTCTTAAGAAGTTTCAAAGCACCCCGATTTGCCCGCATTGTGACAGCGCGGGGCTATTTCTCATTACGATGGACACCCCGTGAAAAGAAAACTTTGAGCGCGCGGAACAACCGATGTAATACGTTTCTGCAACGAGGGCTGGCTCCTCCAACGACGCAATAAAACGTCTCCGACCCCTAAAGATATATTGCCCCGTAAGAGATAACAGCGAGTACGCCCTAATAAAGTGCGCACGTGTCGCAAGTAAATTACGGAAAGGGTTTTACACACTCCTTGTGACACGTGCATGGTATTGTGAGTATATAATGTGACTTGCCGGTCGAGTACATCAGGGAACAGCATTATTCACGTCCACCTGTTAACAATCCAACGGTAATTCGACACGCAAACTTGCAATTATGATAGCACTGGGCGTTTATTAAAAAGAGAAATGTTCAGGCGAACACTGCGGATCATTAAGTTAGGCTGTATCAGTAAATTACGCTACTAAAACGGTGAACCGTAAGCCTGATGTTCCAGCACGAGATTGATGTGACGTCATTGATTTTGAGTGTGCTTGTGGGCGTCTAGTTAATTGTTCATGGAAAAGATGCATTAAATCCTACAGAAACAAAAACCCACCCCAACAAGTTTCGACATTCCGGTGGCAAACGGGCCGAAATACGAGAAAGTAGGTTGAAATTAGTGACGTCACACTCACGTACCGGAACTGAGGCGCCAGCATTAACTTCAAGAAAGGAAACCATGGCCATAATTTCCCGTGGCCACCTTTCTTACAGTCAAATGAATGAAAACAATTTTTTTAAACAATACGTTAACGGTTTTAACTTGCGTAGTGTTATTCTCAACAGGCTGTCTACAATCAACCCAAGACCAGACCGAATACAGCACAGGATTTCATTGTCTCCTATCTTATCTTCATCTTGCTTGACACACTGTACCTTTTTAAAGACAATGCACCGGCTTCATCAACAACACACATAGTTCATGGCTTTTGTCGCCTTCTTCTTCTTCTCGTTGAGAATACGGTAAAGACGCGCCGCTCCCTCGCTCAATGTGGTCACGTGGTCTTAGACCGACGCATACACCCCTAAAACCAAGGCACTCAGGTGCAGCTTCCTACAGCGCGCGAGGACCACGTGGACGGACAACACGTGCTTTAGTTGGCTTCCCAGCGCTTGTTTGTTCTCGGGGTTACAAGCGAAAATACGACAGATACTGCAACTGAGAAACGGAACTGCAGGGACTGTACGACGACCACGAGTAGTCCAGCCACTGGTGGAAGGAGAGCGACCAGCGAAAAGAATAACGCAAAAACCCAGAGCAAGACATCGTAGTGTACGGGAAAAAGGACTACGCTCTAACGCAAGAGGCGGCCCCGCATTGCTCGGTGCTCCCGATAGAGCGAGGAATGTAGATAGGAAAGAAAGCGCGGGAAGCGAAGAGGTTACGAAAGAGAGGAACGGGCGCCTATCTCTGGGCGGGCAGCCAGCGGGCTATGGCTGTGTGAGGGCGGGGAGCGCGTAGGCTGAGGGGGGAGTACGACGCCGAAAGAAGCGACGGCCGAGGGATAAAGGATTCTTATGTGTTTTTTCCTCCGTTGAGCCCTTCTCAAATCCCTCCGGAGCCCAAGGGTGGGGAAAGATGGGGAGACGTTGGACGGAAAGCTACGGCGGCAGCGTCGGGCGAAGCGCACCGCCGAAGCTTGCGCTTCCCCCCCCTCTTCCCCTCCTTACTGCTGCTGTCGGAAGGGAGGGGCTAGCCGGAGGCCCCGGCAATTTATCATGGAGGCTTACTCCGTTTTGTACGCGCCGCGCAGGAAGCAGCTATGGGGGGAAGGGGGAAGCCCCGGTCTACTTGCTGGCCGGGAGGGGGGCTAGGGCTCCGTCGGCGTGCGTGCGCTCCTCGCTGGCGAGCTCGGGGGCTGTGGGGATGCGTTGCGCTGCGCCGGGCAGGCTTCGCTCTCCCCTCCTCAGCGCTCTGTCGTCCCACATTCCCCTCAACCTTCCCGACATTGAGGAGCAGCCTCTCCCTGGGCTGACACTCCTTGCGGAGGGTATACGGCTACGACTGCTGCCGCTCTCCCTCGCCCCCCCCCCCTCCTCAGCTCGAAGCCGTTTCCGAATGGGAGGTGGAGGGCTGAAAAGGGGGCAGGGGAGTCCCGAGAACTATCACCACGCGGGTTTGCGAAGGGGAGGAAGGGGGCGAAAGAGGAAAGAAGCAACAAAATAATTCGAATAGTTTGGGTGTGGTAATGAAATAAAGGGAAAGAATTTCGCTGTGCTACTGGGAAGGGGGACCACGTCCGAAAAAAATAAAAATATATAAGTATAAGAAAATTTGTACGTGTGTGCGTAAGCGATGCAGGAGGGGGTGCGATGGCGTAAAGCCGACGGTGGCATGAGCTTCCCGGGCGCCAGAGTCCAAACATGCGATGCGAACGAACCGAACACAAACATCGAGAGGAGGGAGCCCTGCGGGTGTTTCCTAGAGAATAGCAGGCAAACTCTGCGTGGCAGCTTTGCTTATGCTTTGTTGTTTTACGTATTTTTCTCACTTCCGGCCTTACCCTGCATTTCTACTTACCTTTGTGTTGTAGTTTAATTTCTTTTTGTGGAATTATTCGTTAATATTTGCGTTTCCTCTTGCACGGACCGTACGCTGCCCGTCACTGACGTCCGGCAGCCAAATGCGCAAGGCGTTGGCTGCATATGTCAAGGGATTTCTTTCTTTTTCTAACCCGCTCGTACATCAGGCAGTTCGACGTTAGAAGCTGCACTTCAAGCTGCCATTCAAGTTAAGGCAGTAGAACTAAATGGGACGAGAAATCAGAGCCATAGCTTGCCTACGCTATATCTGTGCCGTGTTTTGAAAGATGTCCAGCGCGTTAAAGAAAAGAAATAAATACCAAAGCAAACTTCGATTATGTAGGCTATCTAGCTTTCCTGGCTAAATAAGGTTCTGATACAGATGTCGAATATGCGACCAAGCTAAATTCGATTCTACTTACAATGCTACCTACAAAGTGATTCGAGGCTTTCATCTGCATGTGCTGCCTAATGATGTAGCTATGTTGTACCGGCTTGCAGAAAACTGCACTACCCCCCCCCCCCCCCCCTACCCCAGCCAAAGGCGGGCAAACATTGCCAAACACTTCAGGGACACCCTCCGCCTCGCCAAAGACAGACCCCTGGTAATCATGGGCGATTTCAACGCTCAGAAACACTCAACAAAAACTAGCGCGAAGAAGACGTGGACGAGCAAGAAACAACAAACACGGGCGTTGCTTGCCCGTCCACCGCTTTTTCGCGCTAGGTTTTTTGTTAAGATGGAACCATACCAACTCGCCCAGCTCTCAGTTTTGATGAAGCTCAGAACACTGCTATGGGGGTATCAGAGGCAGGACTGGAAGGGTCTCCAGCTAGAAATACTAATGAACAGTGTCACCTCAGCACTCATCACAGACCCAACACACCGACTGAGGGAAGGGAACAGCGTAACACGAGACACCACTCCCGACCTCACCTTCATCACACAAACCACGCGAGCCGAATGGCTCAACACACTTGAAAACTTAGGCAGCGATCACTACATACTGAACATAACACTACAGACCGAACCCCTAAGCAGCAGATCGGCACAGCCAAACTCACTGACTGGACGAAAATTCAGGGAAGCCCAAGAACAGGACATACACACAATCACGAACCTGGAAGACTGGTGTGACAACCTCCGTCGACAGAAACAACATCACATAAAGGAAATCGCCAGAACGGACGAGACCGCAGAGGTGCATGGATCCCCACTTACTATACCTGAGGGATGCCAAACAGGGCCTCACCCACCGCTGGAAAACACAGAAGAACAACGGGAAACTAAAGACACGCATAGCACAAATGACAGCGGAAGCAGAAGAATATGCCATACAACACGCCTCGGTGAGCTGGTACAAATTCTGTGACTCCTTCGGTGGCACCCTGGGTACGGCCAAGACGTGGCGCACACTGAAAGCCATCCTGGACCCCACCAAAACCAAAGGAGAGGGGCACAAGGCCCTGGAGCGGTTACTACACACCTACCCAGGCAGCCAACAACACCCCATCGACGCCATCAAGACCAAGTGCTTTGAAGATCCCGCTCCCACACAACCATGTAAAACACCGTACACGGGACAACCCAACCCACCATTGGACGAACCAATCTCAGAAACCGAAATGAGAGCGGCCATCGCAGTCACCACACGTCGCAGCCACCGCACACCGGCGGGCACGGACCGCATCCTGAACACAATGATCAGAAATCTCAGCGACAAGGCCATCTCCGCGCTCACGGCCTTTCCCAACCAACACTGCAGGAACAAGGTACGCTGCGGGTGATGTGAAAACACGCACGAATAATCATGATCCCTAAACCGGGCAAGAAATTGGCAATTGGAAACCTCAGAGCCATCTCGCTCACGTCCTGCCTCGGGAAGATGTACGAGAAAATCATACACATGGGACTACAGAGACACTTAGAAGACAACAAGCACCATGTTTAGTTTTCGCACAGGCCTGTCCACACAAGACGCATTACTGCAAATCAAGGAAGAAGTCCTCAGCAACGTTCCCCACAGCGGCGAACACGTCCTCCTAGCAATTGACATCAAAGGAGCTGGCCTTCGACAACGTCAGCCACCAAGGAATCCTAGAAGGGCTCGCCAACACCAACTGCGTTGAGCGAACGTACAAGTACGGTCAGAGATTCCTAAGCTACCGCACGGCGGAGCTGGAAATTGGGGAGATCCAGACTGGAGTGTACCAACCTCCACACAAGGGCCTACCGCTAGGAGCTGTCATCTCACCCGCGCTCTTCAACGTCGCCGTGATCGGTCTCGCAAGAAAACTGCAGGGCATAGAAGGCCTCCGCCACGCCTTCTACGCAGACGACATAACACTCTGGACCACAACAGGGTCTCTCATTGAAAAAGAGGAACGGCTGCTAACTGCAGCTCACCTCATCCAAGAATACATCAGCCAACGGGGACTACAAAGCTCGTCCTAGAAATCCGAACTCATAAGAGTATGGCGAGGCCGGGATAACCACACGGTCCCCACAGACCCAGCAAAAAAATTCGAGGTACACCTCAACGGGGGCCTCATATAAGAGAAGTCATTGCTCAGGGTGCTGGGTATGTGGCTGCAGCCTAACCAGCGAGCTACCCACACCCTTACGCTCCTCAAAACTAGTCTCAAAGCGATATCACGCATGATATCCCGTGTAACATCCAAGAACAGAGGCTTGAAGGAACGGGACACCCTCCGACTGGTCAGTAGCCTGGTTGTGAGCAGACTCACATACAGCCTGCCCTCTTACCATCTCACACAATCGGAGGAGAAACAGACCAACACGCTCTTGAGGATGGCTTTCAAGATCACTCTCCGCCTGCCGATGAGTACATTAACTGAGAAATTATTGGCGCTGGGGTTACAGAACACCCTCAGCGAACTGACAGAAGCCATTCACGTCTCACAACAACAGATACTTGCGCGGACTCACAGGGGCCGGCAGGTCCTACAAACTTTGGGCTTCAAAGCCACAGCAATCCAAGAAACCTGCACGATACCTCGTCACGTCCAGGACAGGTATCACATTGCCCCAATACCACGCAACATGGACTCTAACCTACACTCCGGAAAGAGGAAAGCGAGGGCCCAGTATATAGAGAAAACATTCAGATTCCATACCACGGCCCGTTTTACGGACGCCGCTATGTACGGAACGAAGAATAAGGGCGCAGTGGCAGTGGTCTGCGACCGCCGAGGCCACGTCACCTCCAGTGCATCGACTCGCCCCTGCACGATCACGGAAGCCGAAGAGCTGGCCATCGCGTTAGCCATCCGCGAAGGCCAACACGCAAACAAACCGCTGACGATCCTCACGGATTCCCTGCAGGCCTGCCGCTAACTTCCTACAGGGAAGAATCGCAAGACCTGCGGCACAAGTCCTAGCCCAAATGCCCAAGGAGGACACTGACGACAACACCATCCAAACCATCATTTGGATGCCAGGCCACGCTGCCATCACGGGTAACCTGTATGCGGACAGAGCAGCTCGAGAATTTGCACATAACCGAGCACTCATCACGTCGACTGCAGACGACCCTGACCCAGTTGACCCTGAGTATTTAGCAATCCTGAACTACCACAGAGGGAGTCGCTTGCGATATCCCCCACCCCATCGAATACTAAAGACGGAGGATGCCGCTGCCTGGCGTAGGCTTCAGACAGGCACTTACACGAACTGACACATATTACATAGCATGCACCCCACAGCCTACAGGGACGAATGCCCGTGGTGCGGAGCCATATCAACCCTGTACCACTAATCGTGGGAGTGCACACTACACAACATGGATCCAACACCACTACACGAACACCACGAGGGAGCAATTAGAGCCAGTGCTGTCCAGCTCGGCCCTCGACGAACAGCTCAAGCTGAAGCAGAGAGCAGAGAAGAGGGCAAGAGCCAGTGGAGCCCTGGACTAGGGGCGCTGACCATTAACGGTGCTCCTTCGAGCGGTGATTCTTCGGTGACAGTTACCCATCACAACCACGTCAGAAAAGCGGACACTTACGTGGTCATCAAGTGTGCTTTGGCCATGCAAATTCCGTCGAGCCCTGTGAGCGCAACAAAACCCTGTTGCCGAAACACCATTTGTTGCCTAGGAGCGTGATGTTTGATAAGGTAACTTAGGAATTGGAAGAAATACGACACGAAGTAGTGCCAACGTTGTAAACGATTTGTCCAGGCAACGAGAGTGAAGGTACACGAGTGTCTGAGCTTTCTACTTCAGTACCAGTGTTCGAACACGTGTGCGATCACTGCGTAGCGATCATTGTGTTGTAGGCCTGCGAGTCACGTGACCGCGCGGCGGTGATGACGGCGAAAGAGGTGGCGATGCTCCACCGGCCAGCAGAACAAACATTGCCCACAAAACGATACCGTGCAGCAGAGGCAGCAGAGACCCTGCGCTGACGTCTCCGGGGGAACGGATCGAGTTGAAATAAAATAAACGGCTTTCGGGCTTGCGGCCGCGTTACAGTCACAGTGAGGCGGTTCAGCTGGACGAGAGCTCCAGAGGGACCTACGTCGTCGGTCCCTTCCCTAGAAACGTTCATCCACAGCATAATGCGGGCAGGCGGGCAGCTCGTGCCAGGATGATTTTAAAGACAACGGTCGGCCTGGAAACCTTCGTGGACGCAGCTCAATATGGGCGCTCCGGTAAATTCGCGGTCACGGCGGTCAGCGAGAAGGGCGAGCTCCTATCTGCGGCCTCGGTAGGCGCTGTCACGGCCGACGTGGCAGAGCAGGTGGCGGTAGCGCTGGCGATGCAGGATTTTAAAAGGCCGTATATCTACACTGACTCACGCGCGGCCGTCAGGGCTTTCGCTTCGGGAATGGTTGCGAGACAGGCGGAGGCGCTTCTGAAAAGCAAGTCAAGAACTTATTCTGACCCGGTGCATTACATTACGTGGTTCCCCGCTCACATGGGTGATAACGTGCTGCCGGGCCGTCCGAACCCCAATGAGATTGCTCACCGCCGTGCGCGAGAATTCACGCGCCGCGACGGCGGTGAAGCTTCATTGGATCCGGAGGAGCTCGGCCACAGCGACCCGTTATTAACATTTCATGAAATCGTCTCCCACTATAAAGAGGAACGCAGGCGCTTCCGGCCTCCACGCCCAAATCTATGTAGAGCTCAATCGATCACGCTTAGGATGCTTCAGACGAGGTCATATCCCTCGCGAGGTTTCCTAAGCAGGATTAATACAGAAATTGACCCACAGTGCCCGGATTGTGGGGAGGTGTTTAGCACTCTAGCACATATGCTCTGGCAGTGTCCTGCGTTACGGGATACGTCACTCACCAGCGAACAGGACTGGGACGAGGCCATGGAACTACGGAACTCAAGCTCCAGTCTATGGCCGTCCAGAGGGCCCGTGAAAGAGCGGAGAGGCTTGGCCTCCCGATTCCGACATGGGAGCAGCCAGCGGCGAGCCGGGGGCCCCAGCGGGTCTCCGCCGGCTAGTCCCTCAGGACCTCAATAAAAGTTCATTGTCTGTCTGTCTGTTTCCCACCTGGACACGCCGAACGCGTCGGTTGTTCTCTGCATGCACGCTAACATTACAAACATTACCACAACTTTCTTGTATCGTGTCATTGGGTGCGTAAAACCCTTTGCGCACCAAATAAACTCAAGGTAACGATCCGTTTGTCACCTGCCCCGTTCGTCCCGTCTCCGGTACGCGCTCCGGCCTGCTTTGTCTCAGTCCTTCTTCGGCCTCTTCGACGGGTGTCCTCCGATATCAGACAAAGCGGCTTTGCGAAGTTATTTCTGTTTGTGCATTAGCATCTGACATGTGAGCACGTCCTCTACTCAAAAATTTCAGCTTGCACGTTCCACGCATCGACTTGCAATTTACAGACTCCAAAAGTCGCGCCCCATTTCCCCCTCTAATACATTTCTAAAAAACAAAGCATGTCAAGCGACTAATTATGGTTACAGGCCGATTGCCTCTATTGTGTGGCACGACGGATTAGACCATGTCGTGAAACGCAATGAACAAGTGGTCGTGTGGATTGGAGCCTCAATGTTTGTAGATTGGAGCCCCAGTGCTTGCAGGTGGGTGGCGACGCCAACTGGACGCAGGAACCGTTCATTACGGGCAGGCAGGGGCGGATCCAGGTTTTTTCTAAGGGGGGGGTCAGCTTCTGTCAATAATGATGATGATGATGATAGTAGCCTTTCTTATTTAACGAAATTTACCGTTTTTCCTCACGATAAACCCGCGTTTTATACGGCTAAAGCAACACCTGTAGCCCTCAGTGGTGGCTCAGTCAGCTCAGGCGTTGAGCACGAGATCGCGCGATCAAATCCCGGCCGCGGCGGCCGCATTTCGATGGAGGCGAAATGCAAAAACGCCCGTGTTTTTGCGTTGTAGTGCAGGTTAAAGAACCCCAGGTGGTCAAAATTAATCCGGAGCCTTCCACTACGGCGTGCCTCATAATCAGAACTGGTTTTGGCACGTAAAACCCCAGAAAGAGGAAGAAGACCTGTAGCGAAGCCAGGTATCGGTTTCTCCGAGCTTATAGGCAAAGGACGTTACCCAATACAGCCATGTGCTTGGCGTCTGCGCCTGATAATACAGGGTGTTCAAAACTAAGCTTTATTGTTTTGTTAAAGTTAGGCACTGGGAGGCACGCGAAGACCACCTGTGCAAATAAGTTATGTGGCTAGGGGGGCACAAAGTGAGATGATAATTATCGCTGTGAGCAGCCCAATTAACTAAATTTGAACAATTATTTTTGTTGACTGCAGCAAGTGGGTATGTTTGTATTGAAAACTTAGAGACAGTCGAGTTTCTACACAGTATCAGTCGAAAGAATTATTCTAGCGTGTCCGTGCTCCAAGATATCAGACTCCAAATTTCAATTGTCATACTGCGCAGAATAATTGAGAATAAAGACGCGACAATTCTGATGAATTCCCGTGAATGATCATGAAGCTCAGTGACCACTTCTGTGGAGGGATGGCGGTGCCATCTCCTCTCTTGAGTCGTCGTGGTGTGTTGACTAGAGGAACGTTCTTGAATACGGGCGTAACGCTCCGCTCCAACGCAGCAACCACTACGCTGGTTGTTTACGATATGCGAATCACCGCGTATGAAGACTCACGACGCCACCTACAAGAAGAACGATGTGGCGTAGTAGACGAGAGCGCTAAAGCCCCTATATATAGGGGCTTTAGAGAGCGCGAGCCAGCGTCTTCATGTTTTGTTTCCCACGCGACGTCATCCTTTTACACAAGGCGCGCATCTGCTCCCATTTCTCTAACCACGCGACGCCATCCTAGGCCCGCGCGCTGGCGTTGGCCGCTGACGTCACGCTCCCCCACTTCGCAGCCGCGGCTCGAGGCTTCGCCCCGCTCCACGAGAACGCCCACTCAGATAAACGGATCCGGCGGGCTTGAGCCTCCTATGCTTAATGTACGACAATAAAGCTGCGAAGTTACAATGAAAAACTTGTAGCGTACGAACGGTACTGTGCTCGTACTGGATATTGTCAACGTGTAACTGTGATCACAATGAGTGCTACAGTTAAAAAAAGTTGCCTATGCGTAGTTCTTAGTTTAGCTGTTAGTTGTTATTATTTATATATGAACACTTCAGCAAGAGATCTCTTTCATTAAGCAGGTTGGTCGCGGAACCGATGACAGCCAATGAGGCAACCGTTTACACCCCAAGGGGAAACTACGTTAATCAGGCGCGAAGGCGCTCGAGCATACCTCGGCGTGTTTGGCAAAAGGGACGTCCCCTCGTTCATTCGATGCCACCGACGGGACGAGTAAAGCACGGCAGGCGCCAGGAGGTCCAAGGTGTTCATGAGAAAGAATAACTACGGCAACTTCGCGACACCACACTCCTACGGAATACAACTAAGCTTGTGAACGAGCTAGCTTTACTTCAACATGGCTGATACCACTGGTACTCGCGAAAAACACTTTTGAAGAATGCTGGTGGCCATATTTTTTTTTTTTTTTCAGCGAGGGGGCGATGCCGAAATCTGAGGGGGGGGGGGGGGGGGTCAGGACATCTGGACATCCCCCCTGGATCCGCGCCTGCGGGCAGGTGACATCACATGGCCCGTGAAGCGTAAGGTGTCGTGGTTAATATCAATGGAGTTGAGACGGATGTCCACCTTTTGGTTTTCGAACGGGCCTTAATAGCACTTCCCCCTGTCGGGTTCGCTACACGGCAGGTTCGATCCACACTACAGAGGCAGAGGCCGGGCAGAAGAAAGCCTTACTGCAAGCATGCGATAGACTAGTTACCAGTGCCCCACTCAGTGCCCCACAGTGCCCAGAGTTTCCAAGAATCCGTGCTTTGACATAAACGTCTTACATCGCCCCGTTCTTCATCTCGTCACATAGCGCAAGCCCAATCGTGGTGTTGTTTTCACGGATGTAGTATAGGGGCGCGAACCTTCATGTGTAAGCTGACAGATGTCCGGCTCCTCGTAAATTAATCTCCAAAAGACGCCAACCATCGCACGCATTCCATCCTGGGCTACGACTCGATGGCCGCAGCAGCAACAGCGACCTGGGAACGCACATTTCTTTTCCGTCCAGGGGAGGAGCTTGCCGGGCAAACGAAAGCAAGACGGATGCCCGCGTCCGCAACTGGGCCAACAATGCAAAGCACGCCGTAGCGGTGTGGCGCCGCCGCCCGGCGAATCCGACATGATGGAAGGCTCGCGCACGCTACAGGGGCCGTGGCGCGTGACACAGGCTTGCGGGACGGGTAGACTCCCGCCGAGTCCCATGGCAGCAGCTCAGCACAGGGCGTCTTGGGGTCTACTGAAGAGGCGAGCCAAACCAAGTCCGCTGGGTAGCCGCCGCCGCCGCCGCGCCCTCGGCGTTTCGGAGAAATCGGCCCTTCGCTTTCCCCACCGCCCTCACTCTCTGTTTCACGTGTGCGCGCCCAAGTACCTTACAAGTGATTCTCCGCCGCGTTGTCTACACGCGTGCCATACTAGAATCGGGCGCGCGCCGGCAATCGGCCGCTGTCCCTCGCTTTCAAAAGGAACCTGTTCTGCTGATGCCCAGTGCGCGCGCGCATCGTTTTGTGTCTCTAGTATATACATACCTCCTCCTCGGAGGTGTGCTATGCCGTTGTTGGTATCCGTTGCGTCTGTCTTTCTTCCTAGACAGCGACACCGCGCAGACTCTCGCGCTTTCTCTCACGTTTTGTCTGTTTCGCTCCTTGTTCTTTCTTTCGTTCTCGCTTTGGCTTTTCTCTGTCTGCAGTGAAGCTTGCCGCGTGCCGCGATCCATTGAGCAGAGAGGGCAGCGCGCCGCGCTGAGGAACTCGACACCCCAACAAGATGGCCTCGATACGCTTCGCTGGTTTCCGGGGGCTGGCCTTGGCCTGGCTTGGCTAGGCTAGCTGCCTCTCGGCGGCTCTCGCGAGCAGCGAAGCCGGCGCGTTGTGCCCGTCGCGTGCAATGCGATACCTTTTTCCCTCATTCCTTTCGCTTTCTGCTTCCCACCCACCAGGCCGAGTCATGCACTCTTCTTTCTTTCGTCCGTTCTGTCTTTCTTTTCTTATTTCTTTTTTCTTTTCTTTTTTTCAAGCACGGCATTCATACACGCACGCGCGAGCGTGGAATCATCCGTTGCGCCGACGCAGCCGACGCGGCGGCGGAAACGCGTTTCTTTAGTTTCGCGAGCGACGCTGATTTCGTGCCTATTTTTCTCTCCTTCTCCCCATTGCTTTCAATCTTTTTTTTTTTTTTTTCGCCCGTGATGCAGAGAGAAATACTGCGCGGTATAGGCGTCGTCTCTGTTGCGTCATAAAGTGGGCGTTGCCGCCCGTATAACCTGCCGGGTTAGTCGCGACTACATGTCACCCTGTCTTGACTGGCAAACGTCAGAGCTCACGTATTCGCAGTTGCATATCAAATGTGGAGCTGCAGAACTGCGCCTCAAAGTTTCCGCGCTCGGGTTACGCTTCGCGCTCTTTATCATACAGTGGAACCTCGATATAGCGAAGTCGCAAGAGGAACAGAGTTTTGTTTCGCTATATCCGATATTTGTTACAAGTGGGCGCGATAAAGGTAGAGCTGGCGGCCTATTTTTTTTTTTTTTCGCCCGTAGGTACTAAACAGCGCCTTTCATTTTGAAGGGAATTCGTGTACCGCAAAGTGTCAAGCCATTGCTATAGTATACTGCAGATATCAAATCAGATCAAATCAAAATATTTATTCCAACATTACAAGGCAAATACAATGTTGAGGATGACATGTAAAAAGCCTTCTTGAGGCTTGACCGGCCCTGCATCCTATACACTTGGCAGAGCAGTGGTTACAAAGCACAAAAATGGTCAAAAGAAACTCGTAAACAAGGCAATGTAAGGTTTCCACATCAGTTTTAAGAGATAAACGATATCGAAGATTTATTGAAAAATTATTGATAGAAGAATTTATATAGTAACACCTAAGTATAAAAGCGTAGAAAAGCCTTAAATTCTCGAGGGTTCAATTTTCCAATATCAATGTCTATATCTTTAAAAAAATTTAATAACCTCGGTAAATCATTTTCAAGCATCTGTTTGCTATAATTTGTCCTATGTCTCACAACATTCCATATTTCAGTGCGGCGGGTGGCGTAGGCAGGTACATTGTTATGCAGGTTGGCGATATCCACAAGCGAAACATTGTTTATTTATACTGAATACTCCCGTAGGAGACTATATGGGTACAAGTCATGAATCTTTCTTATGTGGTACCTATCGAAGAGTGGTGCGGTGTGTTCAGTGTAAGATACATTGGCAATAGTACGTAGCGCCCTTTTCTGCATGACAAGTATATTGTTAAGATTTGTTTGCGTGGTAGTACCCCATAATAAGTGACCGTAATTGATATGCGAGGCAAACAAAGCCTTATAAAGCAGTATTTTAACAGAAGTGGGGAAAGTGTGTCTATTGCGACTTAGCATACCAACTGTGCTGCTGTGCTTCGTGAGGACTGAGTCTATGTGGTCGTCCCATTGTAAGTTGCTGGAGAAGGTTACACCAAGAATTTTAATTGTGTTCGCAACCTCAATATTCATAGAGTCAAACATTATATTGTGATGCTGTGGGATTTCTTTATCTGGAGTTCGAAAAATCACTGCTTTGGTCTTATTGCAATTAACCTGTAGACAATCATCTTTGCTTCCTGCGTGTAGACGGTGCAAGGAACCGAACCATCTATTTTTGTGCATAAGGTGTTCCATATGAACGACAGAGTCCACTTACGGTATACCTAGTAAGCGTTTCGACGTTTATCTGCTGATTAACGTATTTTGAGATGCGTGCGCATCAATGTCGCTTCGCTATAAGCGGTACGTCCTTAGTGCCTGCAGTTTCGTTTTTGTCGTAGCAGTAGAGGGTTAAAGGGAAGAAAGTACGACCAATTATATTTTCGGCCTACTTCTATATTAAACATTACTAAGTTATATCAGCGTTGGCTGTGTGAAGGTGCGATATTTAAGTACTATATTTCGGGCGAACCCGATGCCAAAAATGTCCAGGCATGTCAAGAGAAACTAAGTAAAATTAAATCTAAGTTATGACTTGGCCGAATTGCTCTCGTCCGTGTTGTGCCAGTTCTTACTGGAGTTGTTGCAAGCAAGTTTCGCTGCCATTGTACATTCGTAGAGCTCCTCAACCTTTTTTTAAGGCAACCTGCATTTCGTTTCTCATACCAAGCCATGTCGCGACGGTATTACTGAGCCATTTTATACAAACCAAGACCATTTCTTTATTGCTATTTCTCCACTTACCTTAGGAGCGTTATGGTATCGAATAAAATTACTTTTCCGTTATTGGGTGTTAAGCGATGATGTATTCATGTGATTACACTGGAATGTACAGTGATACATGTATAAATATCGGGAAGACTTCACCTCTGCGTTCAAATTCGACGACCAATGACTGTGCTTTGCTTAAACGTTGAGATTTAATGTTGCTTAATCGTCTCGCCGGGCGCAAGTTCCCCAATAAAGAGCTCGATTAGCTCACACGCTTGGCAATATTTGCTTCTTCGCCGTCACCACAACGTGACATTGTGTCACTGTCCTTCAAATGACGATCACGTAGCCTCCATGTGTGACACTCAGCAATGAGTCGATTACGTGGTATATTCTGAGAACCTAGGCAACGGAAGTTCTGTACGCAGAAAGTGAGTACAGCAGTGCTTCAACTCACGAAATCTGCCGGTCTTCGCGGTCGCAGATGTTTCTGTGGGGATGGCGGATTTATTGGTTATCTATCATTTTCCTTTTCGCTGCGACAGCAACTTAAGAGCTCGAAACCTGTTTTCCTTTGTCCATCCTTTCCGTTTCGCGTTACCCTGTCACTGTCGTCAAGACCGTACAATTCCTGCTAAGCTTCGCCCTCCCCCAAATGGCCAAGAAACACTAAGCATTGCCCACCTGCCATACTGGAGATCGAAGTCGTGCCCCTATGGCAATGCGCAGTTGGGAGCCATGCAGGCGGGCTAACCACCGACCTACGGCTCAACATGCGCACTTGGCATCTTGCCCAGGTTTATTGTGCGGGACGCAGGCACCGAGGGTGGTGAAGCTTTGCGGAGGTCACAGCAGGCAGTGCTGTACAATATACCGGACGATGACAACGTTGTGCGCATCGCAAAGTAGGTATTCTGGAGAGGAATCGTGCTGTTCGCTGTAACAGCTTGCCACTGTCGCAGTAGTTGGGTTCAGTGATAGTTAGGAATCGGTGAAATCTGCTGACCTTTCCCCTCCCTGTTTATTTCATTTTCATATTTCCTTGGTCATTTCATGTGTCTTTTCCTTTTTTCCCGCAATTTGGCAGCGCCCCGAGCATTCTTTGATTAAGATCCCTGCCGTTCTAACCCCCCCCCCCCCCCCCCCCCCCCAAGCTCTCTGTCTCTCTCTGTAGAGTACAATCTGCCGGGAATGACCACCAGGCACTCAGTATCTGAATATTCAGAAGTTGCTGACACGTGAGGAATTACTAAACATACATTTATACCATCAAGGCTGACGCACAACCGAGACCCGGAGTTCACTCGAGCGACAACGCTGCTTCTTCACCAAAGTCATTCAACACCGCCAGCCACACACACACAAACACACCGACCGAAAACACCACCCTCGAATAGTCGGCGCGAAGTGCTTTAAAACTTCGACGCGTCACTATCCGCACGCAAGATCTCGCGTCGCAAGCAGTCCTTGCGGCGGTAGCCCCGGACATCCTCGAAGCTGCCCACTAGCTGGCCGGTTGCATGCAATGCCCAGCCGCGGCCCACTCGAAAAATACCGTCCGCACCACTTGCCGCGGCGACGGAGCACGACCCCACCGCACGGGTGCACAGGCAGGCCACCACGCAGGCCACCAGACAGTTCTCGGCTCTCGGTATACGCTCATGCATATGCGCGCGTTCGGCCTCAGTCGGGTATATATCCACGCACACCCAGGACGGCCCAGATCAGCATCTATAGCTGGCCCTGCGGATGGAAGCCGCCGCATCATCACGGCGGCGAGCAATCGATGCTTTCCCGCTCGGCGGTTGCGCGTCTTGCATCCCCGCGTACGTTTTCACGCAAGCTACGAGCGAGCGAGTGCGACTAGAGACGGGGGCCCCGGCACCGCGTAGCCTGGAGGGGCTGGAAGCAGCACTTGGCGGCTATTAATTTATGCCTTATGGACTAGCGCACGGGATGCGTGACCCGGCGCGGCCGCCGCCACGGATGGCTGACCGCGGCACGCGGGCAGGCAGACGGAAAGCGTCAGGAAAGAGAGAGAAGGAGAGAGCATCGTTGGTGTGGCGGCGTCGACTGCGTGACGCGACTCGGGAGACTGCCGCGTTCAGCAGTCCCGATGCTGCGGTCTTGCCACCTGTCCCTAGCACGCATGCAGCGCAGCGAGACCTCGCCCCCCTCCGTCTCAGCCTTTCCTCCCACTTTCGTTATACGTCCTCTAGTGAAGGGAGGGGGGGGGGGGGGGGGGGCAACCTCCTCTTCTGCTCCACCTTCCGTGCCTTCATTATACACGCACCGCGGCGCTATCGCGGATAAGATCCGCAGCGTCCGCCGGCGACGACGAGACCTGCGCTGGACGAATCACGCGACGTCCGCGACACGGATACATGGAGACAAGGTTATTTCCTCTGCCACTGGGAGCGTGCGTGTCGCTGAGAAATTTTGGTTGCGTCATGTCACGCGTCCGTGAAAGATCCCGATGCTAGAAAGCTGTTGATAACGAGGCAACAACTTTGCCACTCTTATATATGCGGAGATGTTGAGTCGGGTTATCTTACGACGGCGGTAGCTACCAAGAACAAATGGTAGTTGAAATCACGGAACTTTGTCGCCACGTCATGCTTGGCAATGATGACACCAAGAAAGTCACGAAGAAATTCTTAGGAAACGAGAAATTTCTGTTTTCTTCCTCTGCGCACTTTTTCGGGCTTTCTTGAGCGCTGAAGGGTGCCTTTCTGCCTTAAAAGAGGCACTCTATTCCAGTTCCACTTTCAAGGGCTGATACTGCTATGCAAATTTGATTGCCTGCCAATTCTTATCATTCGAGGAGTGGAACCGACTCGTTTTACACGCACCAGATTGAACTGTCCGATCCTGTCGTTACAGCTCCTACCCACAGCAGATTCCCTCGTCGCGAAGGTCTACTCCGCCTGATTCAGCAATGCCAATCAGGAGTCCCCTACTCCGACAGGGATGCAACGCGCGCAGATGATTGCGCCGAGATCGACTATACCTATAATGTGACTGTACTCAATTCAAAGAACTATGACAATCGCTATCCTACACGTTATAGCAATTGGACGGTCGGCCTTTACTACATAGACATGAGCTGAGAATACAGACCTCGCCGTTCTTCGGCACATGGAGCTCAAGAGGCACTAATGTTTTTTTTTTTTTTTTTTTTTTTTTAAGATCTAATGTCCATTGTGATTTCCTTTGATCAGGTGACATTTTCCTTGTCACATGACATTTTTCATGTTCTGACTCAGTATCTCAAGTCGCACAGTAGAAGGCTTCACTGCAGATGCTACGTTTACATGGACCTGATAAAGTCGGGTCGAATCGGCTTGTCGCGCCCAAAACCGATCGTAGGTTTCAAAAACATCTATAAGAGCGTTAGCGGGTAGGGCCACACGAGCACCCAGGCGAGTTCGATCAACGTCTTTGCAAGGGCTTGCATGGTTGACTACCCCGACTCGCTTGGGCAAGATTCAAGTAAATGTGGTCGGGTCGGGCTGGACTTGGTCATCTCGACTTCTGACTCTACCCATTCGCGTCCAGCTCGTCGTAAACAAAAATGTAAGAGAGCTTTAGATTAAGGGACGCAATAACTAGGGGCCATGGTATACTGACAATACGCTGCGAATACGCTGAATACGCTGACACGCTGGTAATGCGCATGCACGTAGGGTCTGTGCATGCGCATTACCGTGGCCCCTACAGTTCTTGCGTACGCAAGCCGCTTGCGTCCCCTAATCCAAAACTCTCTATAGAGACGTCCCAGATGCAGCTGTGGTGGCCATGCAGGCGAGTACCTTCGTTCCGTTTTGATGAGGCTTGCACTTGTGTCCTTTCAATCTTCTCTTTCTCTCTCCTGTTATGCTCAACGTATACGGCCGCTTGAGAAGTGACGCTCGCAGCATCTGCGCCGCTGGGTCCGTGTCCCTCGACTGCGTAATAACCCGCGTATGCACGCACCTACGCGAGCTCGCAGGCGACCGCGGGCTTCGGTGTGGACGTTCACGCTTTGGGCGCCCTTGGAGCTCGGGGTGCGGGGGTGGGCTCGCGCCCGGCGTTGCGGCAGCGTGGGCGTGGTTGCGTGGCGTGACGTGTGTGCGCCCACCACCACCACCGCCGCCGTTGTACGGCGGCAGCGGGTCGTCCTAGCGCGCGTCGCTCAGCCAAGCGCCGCTTGACCTCTCCCGGGCAGTCGCCAGATGGGAAACGCAAACAGCCGGCGTGGAGGCGATTGGCGTGTGAGCGACTACTCGGCTGCCCCCTTATATGCATGCTTTGAAACGCGGCTATGCACCGCTACAGAGCGGGAGCTGCAGGAAAGTTACGCTTGTAGCACGTGACGGTGTTACGTCATGCGAAAGCGCCGTCCGAAAGTGTGGCACCTTGGGAAGGCAGGATGCTTTCGGAGGTCACTCACAGGACATTGATGGAGATTGTTCTTCACGTTGGTGGAAGAAAAAAGAAGGGGGGGGGGGGTCAAAGTTGGAGAACACAGCTGTAAAACGTATGGGATATGTACGGAACTGCTTTTGTTTCATTGAAATCGCTATTTTGCTGAAGTTGCGCAGGTTCAGAAGTTGCGCCGATCAAAAGCAGGCCCGCATTTCAAAACTTCAGATCGTAATGGGCTGTGGCTGCTTTGCCTATAGTTTCGTTATTTCCTCATTCGGTGGGCCGGTGACTGAACGGAACCGTGCAAGTAGTTTCGTCAATTCCACCGCTGGAAATACGGTTACCATCGGATGCACATGCGTCACAGGCCCATGTGCTCTCAGATTCAAATTCTCTCAAATGTAGCGGCTCTTCAAATTTTAACGGCTGGAACAAATGTGTCGCAACGCGCCACCACCGGTGAACTTTCCTCGCGTACACACAAAGCCTTGTTCGCTCCCTCCCATGAAGCAGTCCTCCTACGCCCACCCGGGCAGCAAAGAACAGCGGCGATCCCTTCCGCGTTTCTCTCATCACACCGCCGAGACACAACTCCACAAAAGGAGCAATCGTGCAACCCACACACGCGTACAGTATACGTCGTGTCACATCTGTCAGCCGGAGGGATCTACTATAACGCCTCCCCCCCGCTTCCCCGCGATTCTAGAACCTCGAGGTCCAGCGTTCCAGCCTGGCGGCAACACAGGGTGGCGCTTACAACACGGCCAGACTAAAGGCCATACCACGACGTGCTTTCGTAAAAGCGCGACGGAAAAAGGGATACAGCCGCCTCTGGTCTAATTCTCCCCCTACCGGGGGGTGGGGAACGGAGGAAGCGATGGGAGAGGGGGTTGAATGCAGGCAAAGTGCGACGACGCCACGAGGGCGAGCTTTCGGTGCCACGTGTCGGTGCGCGTGCATGGGGAGACTCCCGAAGGCCCGAGCCCCGAGGCTTAAGTCCCCGACGGAAACATGTGCGCCGTGCCAGCGGCGTCACCGCCCACCGCGTCACGCGTGTACGTAGCGAGGTGGGGCGAGAACCCAGCCGCATCTACCCTCATCCGGATCCTACTCGGTCGTACTCACACGTTCATTCCATCTCTCGCTGGACCGTATGTGCCGCGCTCGGAAAAAGGCGAAAGTGTTATGAAGGTATTGAACTTTGACTGAATGCCCTCAGTTTTATTTATGACTGCACCCAGCAGTAGCGGTGTTACGTGTTCAGCGCTCTCTCTGTCTCTCCTTCTCTCTCGTGACATTGTGAAATGACCAAAACATGCAGTAGTACCGGCTGTTTGGTGTCATGCTGGCAAACTGAGTAGGGCTGCATACATGGACTTACTTTTGAACTTTTAGGTGCACGGCATTGAGAAATGGGGTAAAAAGGAAGGAAGAAAAAAATGAGAAGAGGAAGAAAGAAGAGAAATTCAAACTCGAAGCCATGTGCTGAGGATATCATCATCATCATCATCATCATCAACTCGAAATTTTCCCTCGGCTAATGCACCTGCCTTCCAATCGAAAGCAGAAGTTGAGGCTTTCCCGTACGAGTAACACACTGCTAAGTTAAATTCCAGGCTGAATGGGCGGAGCAACGAGCAAATTTGACTTTTGTTCACGAATGCCGCGCTTCCGAAGCTTTCACGGCGAGCTGCAACATACTTTTACAGTATGCCAATACACAGCGCGTTATGTACAGTCGCCGGGTCTAGTTGTCTCAGCTGATACGTATACGTGTCCTTGCCGTTTTCACTGCATGTCAGGGTCCGTATTCAGAAATAAGCGCCTGCACCAGACGTGTCCGTAACCTTAGCCAATCGTATTGTTGGACATATAGCGAGCAGCACTTCTACGAGCGAATAGCTTTGGAGAATTCGGCCCCAAGGTTTCTTACGAACGATTGTGCATTCATCTCCCGGGCTTCCAGAAGAGGCAGAGCGTGGCCGTGGCTCCACGCCAGCGAGCGAGGTCGCGTCGCAGCAGGCGAGCGGCCGGCACTTCCTGAGCGCGCCTCTGTGCTTCCGCCCTCGCACAGGGTTGGGGGGAGGGGGGGGGGGGGGGGGGGGGGCGTCCCGCCACGCCGCAGGCCTCGACCGTCAGGCCGGGTAGGCGTGGGAGCGAGCGCGCGGCGCGTAGCGTGGCATTCTCCGGCCGCGTCTCCACGCTTCACCGAGCAGGGCCCGGCGGCGCGCGGGCGACGCGTGCACGCACGTTCTGGCGCTGCCGACCCCGGTGTTCAGCCATCCGTCGGAGCACCCGGGCCCGCGGCGCGACTGGCACGCAGTCGCTCCGGGGCCTCACGAGCACGCAAACACTCCGGTGCACGCAGGCGAACAGCGGTTGCTGCTTCGATTCGGAAAAAAAATGTTGGACGGAGCAGTCCAAACGGCGAAGCTCTCCGGCGCGGCACGCCGACATGGGTGAAATACTCGTGGGACATTGGGCTGTATAGCTGGAGCTAACCTGCTGGTTAGCGGCGCGAGACTTGAGCATCGTGTACCAGCGGAAATGAAACTAGCGGGACCGAACAAATAGCTCACACAAGAATCGTGTAGCGCTTCGTGAAACTCTGTAATCTGGAACTCTAGGACAAAAAATTCATGGACCTACATTTATGATGCAAGCATCATGTCCACGCCTTCAGCTTCCGATTTTGAGATAGATTCTCGAAAGATAGATTTGATTCGGTCAAGCTTGCCTGCCACTTCGCTATCAAAGTTCATTGTACGACTTGGCTCCTAGCCGAACTCTGATTGTGTATGCCGAGACCTGTGGTCGTCCTTCTCTAATGTCGAAGGATTACCTATAGACGGCGTGTGGACTTGCTGTTTTAGTATGTCGAATCACAGCTATGGTCTGCCTCAACCGCCGGCTCAGCGAGAGAAAGAGTCTGAAAAAAGAGCACGCAAGGCAGGGAGTTAAACCAGAACGACACCACCTAGACTGCGTTTACCCGACGCACGCCCGATTTGCTACCCTACTCATGGAGAAAGGTTGAAGAAAGTAAAAGAACGGAAAGAAGTCAAGAGAACAGTGATGAGGCCGCCTGACACGGCGGTGCACATAAAAAAAGAAAGATTCTATCCGACTCCAACAGACGAAAAATAAAACAGACTTGTTACCGACCTTACTGAATAAAAATAAGTTTACATTAGCTAAAAGCTAGGACTAGTGTATAACAAGGCACAGTGGCTTACAAGCGCATAGGCTATTCATACACTCTGCAAGTTTGTAACGGATGCAGCGCGGCACCTCAGGATTCTTGTCCATACTATAACTCTAAGAAAATGGAATACACCAGAGTTTACCAATCGGCGCCTATATGTCATGGACCCACATATGCAATTACAACTTTTACCCGGTTTTAAATGACAAGAAGAAACCTTACTGTGCCGCCTGCGAATAGGAGTTTCTTTTACAAACTCCTATTCATTCCTAATTGTAATGGCGGACAGTGCCAACTGCAGCACATGTGGTGTTGAGGAAACCACCACACATCTCTTATGTGACTGCCCCAGATACGAAGATGAGAGGATTGCCCTTCGGACGGCTTTGGGGCACTTAGAAAACAGGCCTTTTACGGAGGAAAAGATCTTGGGCTCGTGGCCTCGTGCATCTGCTATGTGCAGGGCTACAAAGGCGCTTCTGCGTTTTTTGAAGTGAACAAGCCTGCATGACCGCCTATGACGAAAATCGGCAATGAACGCTTGACTGTACATGTGCAACGTGTGAACTGTGAACTTCTCTCTTCCTTCTCCTCTTTCAATCCCTTCTCCCCCTTCCCCAGTGCAGGGTAGCCTACCGGGCTCAGCCTGGTTAACCTCCCTGCCTTTCCCTTATGACTTTTCTCTCTCTCTCTCTCTCTCTCTCTCTCTCTGCAAGTTTGTTTTTGTAAAGGCGTGGATATAACTCTCTTCTCAGAGTTTTGACTCTTGTCCGTGTAACGTATTACCCTTTACGGAATAACGGAGACGTAGACGTAAGTAACATATCCAATGGCGCTACCTTGTGATGTTCAAGTCAACCAAAGTGCACGAGACGGTTATTCCAGTGATGATATATGTGTTACTTAGCAGCTGGCGTAAAGGCGTCGGAAACAACAAAATCATGAAATTAAAACAAGTTCTGAAGTTTTACGTGCCATAACCAGAATGGGATTATGAGGAACGCCGTATAGTGGAGAACTCTGGGTTAACTTTGAACACCTGGGGTTCTTTAACGTTCACCTAAATATAAGTAAGCGAGCGTTCTTGCATTTCGCCCCTATCGAACTGCAGCTGCCCTGGCCGAGGTCGAACTCGCGACCTGGAGCTCAGCAGCGCAACGCCATAAGCAACACAATCATGTGCATTTGCAGCCACTCACTTTCCACCTTAAGGATATATCACGAAACAGAAACTTTTCTGGCAGACTGTGGTTTAACAGATGGCCACAATGTGTCGCTATACCAGCGTCCCGACTGTCGTTCACGTATACGGACTGCTAAAACTCTCCTTTAGTACTACAGCGAGCAAAATGAATTTGATAACTTGGCGCAGCAAGTGAATTTTCGTGTTCGAAGCTGATGGCGCCGCCAAGCGTCGACGTGTCTCCCGCTGCGCGGACTCCGACCCCTCAGCACGCACAGTGAGACCGCGAGGTCGGGTGAGCTGCTTCAATGGGGCTCCAATTTGTAACCATCCCCCTCCGTCCCTTCCTCCTTTTTTTTTTCTTTCTGTCGCGGTTCTGCCCCTCGATACTGGCGTTGGCGGCAGCTCGTCGCCTCACTCATGCGGTCCGCGCCAGAAAGGGATAAAGCGGAAGCCTCCCGTGCGGGCTACGCTCAAAGCGACCACACTCGCTGGCTGCATCCTGATTGAATCTTCCTGTCCCAAACCTCGACAACCCCCCTGCCCCCTCTCGTTATACCGCTCATTTGTGCGCATCCAAGTTGTCTTCCGTGGAAAAGTTGAGCTAAGTACGCTTCCCATGGGCTCCGTATATCAGGGATTCGGCCGTCTCCATTCTGAAGTTGCAGATATATCGTCCGAAGCAGTGAGGCCGAGCGTATAGAACTTCGAAGTTGCTGGTGTTGCCCATTGTTGTGAACTGGAGTCAAGGGCGTAATCTTAACTATTGTTGTTTACGATCGTCTACTGGTGCCAAAGGCACGTCGGTACGTGCACCACGTGCAGGTAGTCTTAATCAAAATCTCATCGAAGAATCTGTGCGCGTTGCCGAGTTTATGAAACTGCTCACGACTCCAGCATATCGCCGGAAGGGCCCGTCAGTATACTGCGAAGCGGTCAAGAGCGTCTACTCAAGCGAAACGCCTCGCAGAACCAGCTAATTGAGGTGCGTCAATTGGGAGAAGAAGAGCTGCTCTTTCTGGCGAGCGTTTCTGCCGTGGACATGTTCCCTCCTATTTCTAGGACCCTGATCACGTTATGCCAAGCTGCGTGTGACCGTTCTTACTTGATGCTCACTGCTCAGTGATCGAAGGCGAACGTGTTGCAGCGCTCCTTCGTCACGAAGAGCGGGGTCAACGGCTTTGTTGGGCCACCTGAGTGGAGGGACATGGCACCACCGGTTTTCCTGGCTACGGATCTATGGAAGGGAGACTGTATTTAAGCGGACATGTTGGGTGTTTCGAGTGTGCTATGATAACACGTATGGTGCTCCCATAATTATGTAGATGTTTGTTTCGATTCAGTCATGTATACATTGCTCAGATATAACCTGCTACTATGATAGCCCTAGCATAATCATGCATAAATATGCGGTCTCCTAATGTCTCCTGTACAAATGTTAATAAACCCGTCTATGTAACGTCAACTTCCCGACCTCAACTCATCGCCAGTAAGCAACTGTCGGTATTAGAGACGGACGACGGCGTTGGTTCGCTTAGCTAACTTAGTGTCAACTTGTGAAGTCCCGCTAGCACAGGCCATGATAATATGATGATGATGATGATGATTTATTCTCTTCCCCTTTGAAACGGGGCGGTGACAAATATTCACCTAGCCTGCTTGAGTTACACAGGTAATCTATGCATTCTTTTCATTCTAGCATTTTTGTATAGACCTCTCTGTCATCTTCTTCCTCTTCCTTGAAACTTCTCAATGTTCATTGTACTCCTACCTATGCCTGTAACGTATCCTGTCGATCCAGATACCACGTTTTCAAGCGCTCTGGCAGTGTAAGCAAGCGACTCCTTGAAGTGACGCTTGACTCCGAACCCCGAAATACACCAACAATCCCAACACCCCTGTAAAGAAAAGAAAATTGGGCGAGTCCGTGGGAATTCATGTTTAGGAAAATAACAGCGCGAGATAGACAAGGTGTGATAGAAAAGATAGACAAGGTAGACAAGCGCCAGTGTCGTGTTCTTCTTCGCCTGTGTCCTTGTCTATCTAGCGCTGTTATTTTCCTAAACATGAACACCTGTAAAAGCTTATTTGCTTCGCAGTGTCAGATATATAGAGCACTGCACGCGGGCTCGGGCTTACCCGAAAGCCCGGACCCGGCCCGGCCTGTGGGCCGGGCCGGGTAGGGCAGTTTTTTCACGGGCTTGGGCCGGGCTCGGCCACAGCATGTGCTTTTTGACCTGGGCCCGGGCCGATCTCGGACTTTCTTGTGGTGTGCATGTAACCTGCAGCGAGTTATCCTCGCGCGTCTCGACTCTGAAAAACATGTCTTTTTTCGGTCTAGGGCCGGGTTCGGGCCTATTTCGAGCCGGGTTCGGGCCGGGCTCGAGCCTAAGGTAAAGGGAGGGGGGGGGGGGGGGGGAGGCCCGGCCGGGCGGGTAACGTAGATTATTTCCGGGCCCGGGCCGGGCCCGGGTCTTTGCCATAAAGCTTTTGGTCGGGCTCGGGCGGGCAGCCCAACGTAAAAACGGGCCCGGGCCGGGCTGAAAAAAAAAAAAAAATCGGCCCGTGCAGTGCTCTAGTGTCAGATACTTCGAGAAACACCTCGCCCCTCCCTGAAACTCGCTTCTCACTATCTTGGTGTGAAACGTCGTGGTGGTGTATAGTGGCTTTGGTGTTGCGCTGCTATGCCCGAGGTCGCGGGATCGAATCCCGGCCGTGGCGGCCGCATATCGATGGGGGGTGAAATGCAAGAATGCAGTCAGAATTATTCCGGAGTCTCCCACTAGGGCGTGCCTCATAATCATACCATGGTTTTTGCACGTAAAAGCCCAATAATTTAGTCTTTGTGTGCTACGAGACCCAGAGAAGGACCTGGTGGCAGTTCGGTGTTATTCGGGCGGTGGGTCTGAAGCGATAAATGAAACCATCTGCCCCATAACCCTCATATTCTTATAACATGGGGAAATATTGAATATAGGGTTTGGAACGCATGTCTTTCTTTCTTTTTTTAAATTAGGAAATCGACGAAGGCTGCAATGCGGGGTTGTTGGCTGATCTTGTCAAAAACGAGCTAAGGCGAAAAAAAAAATAGAGCCACGAGAATACACACATTGAGCACACAAGCACAACGCTAATTCTAACAACAGCAGTGCTACAACAACGGTGAAACTATTGTTGAAAGTAGCATTGTGTGCCGCGCATGTTGAATGTGTATTTGCCTGTTAGTCTCCTCGCGGTATTTTTTTCAGCGCTAATAATTCGCGTTTGACATAAAGAGCAACTGCGCCTACAGGTGCATAGACGCCACTGTTAGCCATATACTTCGACAGTGATTATCTTTTCTCAGGCTATATGGCAAGCATACGCTACTGAGCAGTTTTCGGATCAGTTTTCCGTTCCTTATTTTCTTCGCGCCATTGACAACACCCGTAAGGGCCAGACGACAGTCCTGGCTCGAAAAAAAATATGATAGAGAAAGAAAACAAAACAGCAAGCGACTGCATTGCTGCAGTCTCGCGTCACAGCTCTCGATGAGCAGGAACGGTCATCTTCGTGATTTTCCGGAACCACAGGTAAGCGTCGTTAACGCGACGGGGAAAAAAAAAGAAAGTGCAACTGCACGTCAGACCACCGCTACCGGTATGCCATGTCACTGCTGGAGACATGCCGCGGGAACGTGAGAAGATGGCACGCAATTCGTGACATGAAACGCCTCCTATATTTTTTCTTTCAATCTTTCTTTTAAAAAAAGAAAGCGTTTAATGCTCTCCAATCATATTACGCGCCAAGCTCATTTATCTTTTCCGTGCCGCGAGCCCCCATCCTTTGGCCCATTTTTCATTTCTACGTGAATCATTCAAGGAAGGGAACACAATAAACCAAGCTTTACCCGGGGTAGGGACGCGTCTCTTTTTCTTTCTTTTTCTTGCTTTCCACGCTCTTTTTCCTCACCACCTTCTTCTTCTTCTTCATCCCAGAGCATCATCCCGTGGGCGCTCTGTGCCGCGAAGATGGACAGGGCTGTGGAGGATCAAATTTGCGGTCTCTCGCTCCAACGTCCGTTCGGGGAGAAGCGTCATCTTCAGCTCGCTCCGGCCTGCTTCGTTTCTATTTTTGTTCTATCCATTATTTTCCCTGATTTTTATATCTTCTTCTTTCTTTTTTCTACTGCTCATAAAGTTTCTCGTTTCCTGAGAGGCAGCGCGCGGCAGACAGAAGAAAGAAAGGAACAAGAGAAAAACAAAAAGAGAGAGAATGAGCGATATAGAGAGAAGACACAAAAGGACAGCCAGGAAACAAAAGGAGTTGGGAACCGAAGGGTGGGAAGGGAACGCCGAGAAGTGGATACGGAGGGGAGGGGGTGGGTGGCGGTATTGCATTGTGAACCACGTTTCTACTACTCGTCGTATTTCCCTCGCCCCCCCCCCTTCGCATCCCCCCCCCCCACGCTCTTCCTGTCGATTGAGGCGCGCTTCGATCGATGCTGTGGCTCGTCCTCCCCATCCCTTGTCCCCTTCTCCCCATTTTTCTTCCTTTTATTCCCCACCTCGCAGTACCGTACTTTCCAGACTACAGTCCGCTGATGGTCGACTTTCCGCGATGTTTCTGATGATATACGTTTTGCCCCTTAGACGAAGAAACAAACACACGCGGACGTTTCCTTTATTTTTGCATTTCCTTTTGGTCATATGCAGTGGAGTCTTGTTGAAGGAGGTACCGGTGGGCTCGTTCGTTTGCCATTGCTTTAGAAGCAGCGCGCTGTACGAACACAGAATAAATGTACCCTTCTAAATTTACGGACATGATATAC
The DNA here is from genome assembly GCF_013339745.2 of Dermacentor silvarum. Taxonomy (NCBI): domain Eukaryota; kingdom Metazoa; phylum Arthropoda; class Arachnida; order Ixodida; family Ixodidae; genus Dermacentor; species Dermacentor silvarum. The sequence continues at coordinate 54,907,622 of NC_051161.1, read as the reverse complement.
AGGAGGAAACATTACACGTGACTGACCAGCAGCTTTACGCTAATCATGAACCAACTAGCGTACTTCATATGAAACCGTTGTTGACGAACACGGACGAACACGAACATTGCAGCAAAATTCGTAAACCTTGAATGTTGATTGAGTGCATGTGGTTGGTTGCTTGTTTTTTTTTTCGTTCACTTGTATATGTGTAAAAACAGTTTGTAGAACATGATTCTAAGCTCTCAGGCCCAATGAGGTTCTAAAGTGTGGACGTTTTATAAGTTCACACCAACACTGCGTGTGACTGACATTGCGGGAGTTACTGAGGGTGTGCCATTGGGGTCTGGGCAACGGTTGTTGTCTCGATTCAAGCATATATAATTCACGGCCGTATATTACGCGAAAATGAAATAAAACAAGGAAATAAAGGGAACGTGTTTTCTAACGATTTACTCGTATTTCATTTCCTACTCTTCTTGCCCTTTGTAACTATGTCAGGCGCCGCCACTTCACCGATATCATCCGAATCCACCACTCGGCACCAACGGATGATAAGCAGGAAGGGTGAAATGGATCGTTACAAAATACGGCCTTTACGACAGTGCTTTGTAATGGTCCATATTTCGTCTCTATATTCTCTACGTCCTATGTAATTTGAGTGGACGCCACTGTGTCGCCACTGTCGTAGGGACCGGCCACTCAGCGCGACATATGATAAATAAGGACGAATGGGAAATAAAATGGATCGCTACAAAACACCATCTTTCGTTGCTGAAATTCAGTTTCTGAGACTACCGCAGCGCGTGTTAATACCTCTGTTGATAACGCTAGGTCGTCGTGTACCTACACTGCGGGATGTTCCGTACGTTTCACGCAACATGGCAGATATGTAGGTTTGCGATAGCCACACGATATAACTTTGATCTATACCTGCTAAGGGTTGCGCAATAAACAAACGGACAAGAAAGGAAGGCTCGGACAACGCTTGTGCGTGTGTTTACCGGACAAGTATGAACCAACGCCAATATGAATCAGTACCAACCCGCCCAGCTTTCCGTTCTCCTGCAAGTTTGTTTCATCTATAAGGGCTACGTTCAACACGATGCGTACGAAATAAGTAGTCGATTTTCTACTTGTAATTGACCCGTGTGGAATTACCACGCACCGTGTGCGGGCTGTAGCCCGAAAACTCTGTCTGCTCTTCCCCGGTTCGCTCGTGCAGGCTCGTCGGAACGGTGGGTGTTTGTTCGAGGAGGACGGCAACGTTGGCAAGCCAGCACGTTCCCTGAAAGGGTGGCTTCCCCTCACGGCGCCGCCGTCCGTTGAAGTGTGCGAAGGGAGAGCACGTGGATGTTGGCGGGCGACGCAGCGTCCCGTGGCAGCGTTGTGCGGTGAAGCGCGCCTCACTGGGGAGAAAGGGGATAGAAGGGATGCGGAGGGGAACGGGAGCGGAGGAGGGGATGTGGGTGGAGGGGGGTCATCCTGGCCTTCTCCCGCTGTTCGTGCTGCTTCTTCCGCTGGTGCTGCTCTTCTCTCACCATCTTTCGGCTCCTTGAGCGCCCTCTCCGCAGTTTGTCTCGTGCAGTGTCCTTTCTCTCGTCCTCATCTGCTCTTGTATTCGCAGACGTGTCTACTCTTTTTGACAGGAAAGCGAGAAAGCCGAAAGCTTTCTTTCTTTCTTGGTTCTTTTCTCAGCCCCTCCTCTTCGTCCTGTCTCAGCTTGTCGTCCTCCTGGCACGGTCGACCTTGTTTGTTCAGTTTCCTTGTCTTCGCATTCTTAACTTTTTTTTATGTTTCGATCCTTTGACGCTGTCTCCCAAAGTTGTTCCTTTTTCTTTATTTTTTAGAAAGCAGACAGTCTGCCGCACCAACAACATTGCTTGCTCATGGACTGTGGGCCCGTCGGTCACAATTAGGACGTCAAACTTTTACCGCAGAACCCGCGCTACCACTGCTGCTGAAGCGAGTTTCTCGTGACTTTTTTTTTCTTTTAGCGTGAGACAGCTAGGGAACGCGCATGGCTCTTGAAGACGTACGGTTCGGTATACTTCTTCCAGCGTAAGCCTCCCGAGAAATTAACTAATTAATTTTGAAGTTTTTACGTGCTAGGTGCATCATTTGATTATGAGGCACACTCGTAGTGGGGGACTCCGGATTAATTCTGACCACCTGGGGTTCTTTGCCGTGCACCTAAATCTAAGTGCACAAGTTTTTTTTTTGCATTTTGCATTTTGCCCCATTGAAATTGGCCACCGCCACCGAGTTCGAACCCACGACCTCGAACTCAGCAGCGCGACGCCATACTCGTAGCCGCTAAGTTACCGTGGTAGGTAAGCCTATAACCACGTTCAACCGTGCACATGCAGAACTGAAAGTCAGGTGGTTGCCAAAAGCGCGCCTTCATTTGAGTGGCTGGGTATGCTTCAGGAAGCAAATAAAAGCAAAGTTAAAGCTATAGGGAAGGGCCACCAGCTTCGCTGATTGCCCAGTCTTCGCACCACTTAGTGTGAAGCTGACCCTAATATTTTTAAAGCGATAGCTTTAAGGGCCCTTTACGCTGAAATCCGGCGTTGACCGTGAGCGAACATTTTCGACGAATCACAGAGCGGTGCGCGCCACTCCGTTCCTTGCAGCACCACGAGATGGCACTCGCGTCCGCGCGTCCGCGGCGGCGCCGGCCGTGCGGGGGAAAGAAACAAAAGAACCAGAAAGCTCGCCTTCGTGCATATAGCGTTCGTCGTCAAGCGTTTCCCGGTAAAGATTACGGTTGCATAAGCTGCTGTTGCCGGGAAGCGTGAGAAGCAGTCAGGGACTTTTGAATGCTATTGCGTTCTACTCTTAAAGGTGAAGCTTCAGCGTCTTACAAGTTTTTTTTTCTACCACAGCGTGTAATAGCAGGGAGCTTCTGCGATAGCTGTCTATGATTCCTAGGATCACTGAAAATCAAACATTCGAGACAAACTTAAAAATAATTGTCGCAGTTTCACCCGAAAGGCGAAGCATCAATTGCGATAGCAAATTAGTAGAGCTATACGGAGTAAGGATAGTAGTTTTATCAGCTGTACAAACTTGGACATGCAGCAGCACCAGCACCGCGCAGAACTGTTGTCGACGCCGTCGGCGTTTTGCCCGCGTTCGCACGGAACGCGCGCGGCGTTGGTGACTGTTGCCGGTGCCTCTGGGGGCGGCTCGGAGGTTTTCGACGAGATCAGAATGGGACACTCGTCGAGCAGCGTCGGAAATCTTACCCACCTTCTCGCCTCGCAACGTTTTTATATAAATACGCATTTGGTGCCGCAGCTAAACGTCGCCTCCCCTCCCGTCCCCCCACGGATTTTCGCGCGACGGAAGAAGTGGCGTTTGATCTCTATATATGGTGATTGTAAAGGAGGAAAGAGACGCTTAATTCTGCAGCCCTTCAGGGAGCACGGCGCAGAACACGCGTTTGCTCTCCGACGTGCGTTCGCTTCCCGTGAAAGCGCGCGTCCCTCGCGCCCTTTCACTCACACATACAGCGTCCGGAGCGCGGCGGCGATGTCATCGCCGTTGACGTCATACGAAACCTCACGGCGACGGCGACGCCGACGGCAGAAATCTGCTTTTGAGTGTCCATATAATTGCTATCGCAATAAAAAGAAATCGTAAGTTATTAACGCAAAAATATTTTTTAACGGGGAATGTTGTAATTGCAGGTTTGACCAATAACCAAGTTCTATACAAGTATAAGCTCTCGCTGTGGTGCCTAGCCGCAGTTTCAAGAAATGCGAACTGGGAATGTCCCGTGAAACACTGTTCCGCTTAGCAGTTTTCCGTGCTGCATTATTTCCACGGTGCTGAAACGTATAGGCTTGTGCGCTCAAGAAATATCTGCGCATCTGCGAATCTTTCAGATGAGAAGCGTATATAGATTGAGTTCCATTTGCGAAATGGTAATTAACGAATATCGGTCGTGAATCTTATCCCCCTGAGTTTATTTCGCCAGCGCCCACTCACAAAAATGGCACGCGTATGCGTGTGATGATGCAAACGCATACAGAATGGAAATGAAAGAACCTGGCTAGAGTAGCTATATAGAATCACGAAAGGAGCGACACAAGTTGCTCAAACTGTCGCCGCAATTTTAGCAGCGGTCTTTACACTGAACTTTCGCATAGTCACTAAGAGAGAACTGCAAGGTTCGCGGCGTAATAAGCATGTCGTAATTAATACAGTACTGCTCCCAGTGAATGAATTCATACATTACCTCCACATCATCTACAATGAGCTGCGTCTTCTTTCACCGTAATTAATCAACGCTGTCGCGCATTTATTATTTCATATATTTAACATTCGTGAATTGAGATTCGAACTAAATCAGCCGCCGCTAGCCATGCACCGGGACTGGTATAGTCGTGGAATAATAATAACAAAAAAAAGTTTATGTGCAATCAGTACGCCGTCCGCGTGCAACTGTACCCCTAAAGATTCATTATTAAACATTAAACTTCGTTTTTGGGTGAGAGCGAGAAAAATGTATTTACAGAAAGGCAGAGAGGTTGGCCTGAGTTATAGCTTGCTCTGGCTTGCTGCTCTACAATGAAAAAAAGGGACGTGGAGGGAAAGACTGATGAATGATGATGGTGATGATGATGATATGGCAAGGAGGTGTGTATATACACATCCACAACGTTGTGACATCTCTAAAGCCTCGCGTCTAGCCTAGTGGCTTGTAGAAAGGCTATAGCGGCCCTTGTAATCAAGACAGCGCTGTTTGCATTAGGCCATGGATCCCCATACGAAACTCGTCTGATAGTGGCCTCCTATTGACGTTCGCGATGGTAGAGACCAGTTTCTGTCGTTCTTGCCCAGTACGTCGGACAAATGCAAAATATGTTATCAAGTGTTCCTGGCACCTGGCAGTGTTTACAATTTGGACTATATTGTCACTACAACCTATCAGGTGTCTATAAACACTCAGGCGAATGCGACACCAAGGCGAATCCGGTGCACCATGCTTCTTTTTGAGTTTGTGAGACATACGGAATTTCATTTCTGGGTCCCACTTATGCACTCGCCTGAGTCTAACAACACAACACAGCTTTTGTTTCCCGAACGTACAGGGAACTGTCGTGGAAGTGAAGGCACTGTATCTGACGTGCGAGATGCCACAATCCACATAAGTTCTCACACTACTTGTTAAGACGTTTCTTACGTACACACACTTGCCCTTTGTCTCACAACCTTTCTCGACAGCAGACGAAGAAGGATGAACGAAGGGTTAACGAAGACGCTGATTTCACCACACACACGTAATAATTAGCCATGAGTATCTTTGTTTCTTCAGTCGCGTGCTTTCGCACAACGACTGTGCCTTCATAAAAGGGTGTCGATATCGTTACGAGACATATAGACCTTCTCGTGTCTCTTAAAGAAGAAAACAGAAGAAGAAAACCTTGCACGTGCGAGCACTAACGGTCGTGGACTGCTCAACTCAATTTAAATTAGTTTATTTCCGATCACTCAGTATGATTTCCTGGCTAAAATCATCTTGTGCAGCTTGTCAATCTCCAGGAAACCATCAACAACTCGCGTAGAACCAGAGTATGCGCCAGAACATCGTGATGCAATCAAAGCAGTATGCTTAGTGCGAGATATCCGCATTAAATGTTTCTATTTATTTATTTATTTATTTATTTATTTATTTATTTATTTATTTATTTATTTATTTATTTATTTATTTATTTATTTATTTATTTATTTATTTATTTATTAGGTATACTTGAAGACGTGAAAGTGTGCTGACAAGTCTGAGTTCGGCCGCAGAACGACTCGAAACAGCTGTGACATCTTCCGCAAAATGAGCTAGAAAATAGAGATGCGTGTATAAAATATGGAAGGCGGTGAGTCGGCAAGCCTCCTATCCTTTTAAATTCAATTAAATTCAATTCAATTTATTTCAGCAATCACGTCAATCCATGATAGCCGAGGAGCTCCCGGTAAATGGTATCTCTCGATAGCTGTGGACACTTGTGACACCTTGGCGGCATCGCAGCCGCATGAATTCAAGCAAAATATAAGTAAACTAAACATTCATATGGAGTATAACTGCAGCGATACGAAGCTCAGCATGATATAAGCAAAAATGCATGATTAGTAAGAAAAAACAAAATTGAGGTACAAGTCCGTGATGTGTTCCGCGGACAAAGAAAAAAAATAAAGAAAACAAGATGACGTGAAAATACACATTAGCTACAAAAAATATGGAACAGTAGCCTCATATGTCGGTTAACACTTTAATTAAAGCTCAATTAAAAGTTTAGCTAATAGTGCTAAACATTTCGATAAATAAAATATTTAAAAAATCTTTTGTAAGTAGTGGTTTCAAGAACAATGTTATTTGTGCACAAATTTTTCAGAAGCCGTGGCAAATTATTTTCTAGTAACTGCTAGCCATATTGCGTTTTATATGTTCGAACGAACCATTTATCGGTTTGTCGAGTTGCGTACGCCTGTTGACGTGTTGATAAATTAGAAAATTGGCGAAGTAAAGATGGTGCTTTGTGTTATATTTCGCGTTAGAAGGCAATAGATTGGCGGTAATCATACAATTTTAGAACCGGAATTATTTTATATTCTAGAAAATGCTTTCTAGTATGATGCAATCTTGGGACATTTGCGACAATTCGAAGACAATTTTTTTTTGCTTAAAATATGCAACTTTGCTAAATTTTCCTCTGACGTATTTCCCCAAATTACATGGCAATACTTAAGTCTAGACTGGAAAAATTAGTTATACAATGACATCACGGTGCCACAGGGAAGGACACCAGTGATTTGAGATACTTTAGTGGTGACGTGACTGACGTGATCATTCCAGGACATTGTTTCGTTAAGATGGACACCCAGACTCCCAAATATAGGAAAAATTTCTAATGGAGTGGAGCTGAATTACATTTTCTTCGCTAGTTGAATAGTTTCATTCCTTGCTCTAACTGTATAACAACTTTCGTTTTTGCAACATTTACACGCATACCATTGGTTCTTAAAGTCCATTCGCGTAATTTTTTCAAGTGCCTGATTCGCAGTGTCCACTATGACATGTCGAAATATTTCCCGGAAAACAACGTGCTCGTGCCATCGGCGTATAGATTATGAATTTCGCAGACGATGTGTGTATTATGTCGTTAATAAAAATGTTACTAAAAATAATATTCCTTGCTCCACTTTGACATGCGAAACTCGCGTATGAGCATCGACACGCCCTCTCCCGCTTACCTACCGCACCTCGCCGCCTACCCTCAAGGTAGATATTTTAATTATTTATTTGAAATACCTTACAGGTTCCCTTGACGGACATTAGGCGAGGAGGCAAGATATAAACAGAATAGAGGAAAGGCAGGCAGTTTAACCAGACGCACGTCCGGTTTGCTACCCTGCACTGGGGTAAATGAATATAGGGATGAATAGAGAGAGGATACAGAGAGAGCACACTTTCGCGCACATTCGAAGGTGCGCACTGAGTCTGTAAACGGTCGTCAGTGCACAATATAACTAATGCACACTACAATACACGAATAATATATACGTGAGTCATAAGAGTTATTATTTCCTAACGGTACATATCCAAGGAATAGCAATAATGGTTATTAAAGCATGGATCAGCTGGTAAGCGTTACCTGTAAGGCCGACGCGAGCTTTTTAGAAGGGCTGCGGACCCGCTCGCCTACACATAGTATACGCCGCGGGCTCGTGTCCCCAGCCGGCCGAAACATATCAAGCCGAGGACAGCGGCGGCTCGAATCGCCAGCAGCGACCTCGTCGATGACGACGTCGTGCTCGCTTCCCCTCCGGTGCGTCCACATCGGGGGGGATTACGTCTTCGTTAACGCTTAATTGAATTCATTAAAAGCGGCAGCCCCCGTTCCGCGGATTAGGAGCTTACTGCCGCTATATAAGGGAGGGAGGGGGCTACACGCCCACGGCCGTTCGCCCCCACGTGGCTGCCGCCGTATAAGACTGGGGCCTCGATACACTGCTTGAGAAATTGCATGGGTATACGCACTTTCAGAGCTGCTATACTATAAGTACATGGGTGAAGAAGTGAGGCTATAGGGGAAGAGGTTAGAATGTGTCTTCTCCTCTATACTGTAAGCGCAGCGGGAGGCGCAGATGACACGCATGCACACGCATGTGCGTGTGACAGAGCCGGCCAACCAGCACGCTAGGCTGACCAATCACAAGCGACAACATTCTTCTAACCCGCACACATGTGTGTAAACGGGTGTTTTGTGTTTTCGATAATTCCATTGTTTATGAACCTTCCGCTGCCCCTTGAGTTTCAAAGAGAGAAGGGTTCGGTTATACGATGTTTTATTTAACGGTGGAAGTAAGACAGTTTTATGCAAGCGTTGCTTGAGTTAGCTTCGAATGCCTACTGAAGAAGAGGGCTTCTGGTAGTGGCGCAAATCACGGTGGCATATAGCGTGATGGGCGGTGAGACCCCGCTATTCCGAAATAATCGATATAACGAAGTGTTAGGCTTGACGACGATTGCCTCGCAATGGTGTGTAGAAACTTCGAGACCGCTGTTATCTGAAGCCGTGCATTTTTTTTTATTTACATTGCCCTCTTATACTGCGGTGTGCCATTATTTATTACAATTCACAATTTCGCGGTTTCGTGATGCAAGAAATTAAAGATTACGTATTGCGATTGCATCGGTTGGAGCAAGATGAATGAGAACTTGAAATTCGCCTTGCGCTAACTTCAATACAGAAGTAAACGCAGAATATTGGTCATTCTTGTAAGCGTTACATCGACAAGAGTGTACTCGCTTTAGCACCACCTATGGGGTTGCCCTTAAACGAGCAACTTTACTTCTGACAGCGCATGCTCGGTCGGCGAGCTGTCCTTATTGCAGCCCTATTGTCACTCTGTCCAGTTATCAGAAGGGAGCATTTTGTCAGTTTTATGCACCTATAAATTAGAGGGTATCGTGAAGCATTTACCTCGGTTAGTTGACCTTTAATATTCGACAAGAATGACCTATGTACATGCATACTCAGCAATAACACCGCGCTGTAACTTCTATTTATACGTTACTTTTCTTTTTTGAGGCAACGTGTGTAACTACAAAGAAAACGTCATTGCGTCACATGACTCTTCTTGGAGGAACACACCGCAACAGTCAACTAAATAACTGCTTCATGCAGGTATCGTTGCTGCCAGAACCTTTACTCCAGCAAAGAAGTTCAACGCAGACGCTCATGGCTACAAGTGCCTGTCTATAAACACTTGCTTGGCTGAGCGTGCCTGGCTAGGCACGCTCAGGCGAGATAGAAGTACCTGAAGGCAGCCAGCCTATAGCACGATGTTTACGCCCCCACTGTTGCTGTCATTTTGGCGTCACGGAAGGCTACCTCAGGGTGGACAGCAGAAATCATCCGATTGAGCCCGCTCAGGTCAAGAGTGCGCCCACCAATATTGAAACGTATTTGTGCCAAGTCTGAACAACTCCCCGCCGTGCTGTTTAACGCCCGTGACTAAAGAGATCCCTTCAGCTGTTTAGGAAAACGTACGATGTGAATTTAGTTGAGATTTATAAACTAGAAAAATCGCCCAAGTTGGGCGATTCAGTAGCGAAGAGCTTAATAGCTTCGCCTATCGTCTTACCTCGTTTGTAAATTTGCGGAGTAGTCGGGAACACACCGTAATTGTTGTCAATATTCCCTATTTATAATAGTTATATCGATTAAAATCAGGCAGGAAACGTATATTGTAAGCAGTTCAGTCTTTAAGCTTTTCTTTCTGTAACAAGGTAACTATGAAAGACAATATTCCCGAAGCCTGCCAGGGCTACGACAGTTCAATTTGCATAGAAATGCAAATGCGCCGAGACAAATACATAGTTATGCTTTGCCGCTCGTACCCTCCTGCACCTTTTTGCCGACTTCTAGTATCTCTTCTCCAAAGTTCTTGTCTCTCCAGTCTACATTAGCAGGCAGCCCTGCCGCCCACACTGCAACTCCGCATCACCTCCCTCCCGCTCGAAACTTCTCCCCGTTTCATGCTTCGACGACATAACATCGGAAGCATGCCCAAAACTCCGAGCGCGCCCGTCGCCGACAACGCGCGACAGCTAGGGGAACCCTCTGTTTGATTTGGGATCCTCTATAAGTGTCTGGCTGTTCTTTCATTTTCCGTCGTTCTCATCCGGTCCTTCTTTCTTATTTGCTGGCAGTCGGTGCATAAGTACACAACGACGCGTCTCGGTACACGGTGCTTCGTGTTCCCCCTCTGTCCTTCCTTTTTTTCCCCTCTTGTGTCCCGCTGTGCGTCCCGGACACATCTTCACGTACGTGGAACTCGAACTAACGCCCCTGCGTGGCCCAGCTACTCCAAGCAAGGGTTAAAGGATGAGGGAACGAGGGAATGGACCATGCCTGTAAAGGAGGAAGCAGTGCGGGTACCATGAGAGAAAGAGAGAGAGAGAAAAGGGAGGAAGAGGAGGTGGTTCGAGCGCAGGACCGTGTCGTGCATCGGCCGAGGCGCATGCGCTCAGGTAGACGCGTGGACAAATATTTACTCGAGAGCGGCGCCTCTGTTTACACAATAAATCGATGTGTTATCATTAGCGGAGCAGGAATTCCTCCCCCCCCCCCCCCGCCCCCGCCCATCCCGTCTCTTCGCCGATCCCGTTCCCAGCGCTCTTCCTCTTTTCCCCACTTCCTCCTTTCCCTCTGTCCACACCGAAGACGACGACGACGCGAGCGGCAGGGCGCCAGCGCGAAGGGAGGAAATTCGGGAAAGAGGGAGCAGCGTTGAGGGCTGCCTGGGAAGGTAGGGAGAGAGTTGTTGAGAACGTGCTCCCGCGCTTCCAGAAAAGCTTGTCCCAATCTCGTGTTCTTTCCTTTAGTTCCTTTTTTTCCTCGTTCGTTTCTTCGCAACGTTCCCTAGGCTAAAACGATCGGGAACCGCTTTCGGGAGTTCGCAGCAGTGGAATCGCATATACATTCGCAGGATCCCGATTTGGAGCGTGTCATGCCGAGTACACTCGAAGACGGCGTCTGTGATACGGCGGTGGCATCTTTAGCGTCAGTAGCAGGAGCACTCTCTGTAGCAAATGTGCAAAAGAAAAGAACGATATTTGCTAGTTCTAAAAAAGGCGAGTTGGAAAACACGAATCCGTTGCTTCAGAGACGCCCCTCCGCCGATGCAGTTGAACTCAGCGCTCGCATCCTCTCCCAGCCCGCAAATGTATCGCGCTGACGCCGAGTGAAGTGGAGTAAGGACCCTTTGCTCTCAGCTGAATTGATTCTCTTCGTAGCTCAGATAAAGAAATGCAACATAATAAAAGAACACCGAAAGAATATGTTTGCTAGCACGTGCATTTGCCCTCTTCTTTCATTCTTTCTTTATTTATTTGTGTTTTTGGTTTTACTATCGCAGTTGCCTCGCGAACCATGCACACTATAAAAGAAAAAAGAGCATTAGAAATGTTTGACACAGAAGCTTTATTATTCAATCTGTGTTCTAATTTTTTTTTTTCAGGAGAACCTTGGGACCAGGAACAAAAGGTGTACATGCCAGTACTCAGGTGGACCCCTCGACTTATAACCAATGTTCTTGAGAACTTATTTCACCAAAATACAAGCATCTGGTTCTGTACACTCTGTTCTCACTTCAGAGTGACACTGGAGTGGGAATCCAAAATCAAAAAAGATGGCTGACTAATGGAGTAGCACACGAGGAATAAGGATTATAAACAGGGATAAGGTGCCTCAGAAAGGCTGACCAACGTTTCGATAGGAGGACCTATCTTCGGAAGTTATACGGCGGACGTCATGCACTCGATAGCGTGATTATAATGCGAACGCTCGCCTGTCCCTGTGCAGCCTGTGCCTCCAACTTCAGCGCATCGCGAGTCCTGTCTCCAGCGCAGTCTCAGCGCTCCGAGTACGCCTCGATACGATTAACGCTTCACCGTCACGTTATTACGCAACGTACAATAAGTTCCAGTCATAAGCCTTCCGGGACATGAGGTTATAATTCGGTGAGAAAAGGACTTCAACCCGCCAAGTGGCGTCGTCATCCCACTTCAAGATTGAACAGACCTGTCCAATTAATTGTCATAACGCCTCACGCGAGCGCCTGAAGGTTATATATAGGAAGTGTTGGCTGAACACGGAGTGCTGTGGTGTCGGGCACAGGCGCGCCGCCTGTGTCAAGGTAATGAACTCTCAGGAGAGGTTAGTGTTGAGATGGACGGGCCGCGGTGGCCATGATGAAAGATCGCACACTGGAAAACTTCCACGGGCATCGTTTGAAACTGCTGAGTAGTATGTTCTGATGTCCCGGCAGTTGAATCGAAATTATTTTGCCAACGATGATCGTAAAGCACGACCTAAGGTTGAAGTTGGTCTGTCCTTTACCTGCACGGTCGCAAGTTGGTCTTAACTTATTCATACATATATATTTTCTTCATAAGCTTACACTTGCGCGGCCAAAGAGGCGATTTGTAATGACGTGCTCTATTCGTCACTTTATCCAATTTTTTTTCTTCTTTTCCTGCAGTCATGGTACAGGTAGCTATACTGTTTTGGTAACGCGCAGTGTGACTGGACGTTCGCTAGTTGCCGATGCATCGCGTTCTGAATACGCATTCAGTATACTCCTACAGTAATTGTAGTACAGTACTGTTTTTGTTTCTTTTTCATTGCTTTGCTTTTCTGGACAATCCGTAGTCGCTAGAGTTTACTAACGATGATCGGGATACAGCCGGCCTCTCGTTGGCCTACGTTCTCGCGGCGTATCATCATTTAGTAAACACCAACAAAGACGAGTCGTTTCAAGTTATCGGATATAGTAAATCGCACTCTTAATACGATCGGCGAGATTCAGAACGTTTCCATAAAAGCACGTTTCATTCGGTGCTGACGATGCGCCAGCCCGCAGTGCCCAGAGCGTGGAGCCAGAAAGCACACGCAATCGGAAACGTATACACAATGAAAAGGGGCGAAGACCGGTGAACGTGGACTTGCGGCAGAAACGCGCACGTTCTAAGAAAAATAGTCTCCGGGGCAACAGCTGCGCACGTGCGGCTCTTTACGAAGCCCAGCGCATGAGCCGAGCACAGCAGAACGCGCGAGCGTCGCCGAGCGCGGGGTTTAAGGCTGGAGCCCGAGGCTTTCTCCTCCCACGGCGTCGTCAGGTTTCCTCTCCCGTACATTGTTTCGCCCCTACGTCCAGGATGCGTCTATTTTAGCGCCAGTCCCCGCGAGCGTGGTTCGTCGGCCTCCGCGACGTGGAACTCGCGCGGGTGCTAGCGTACGTTCGTGGGTTGTGCGTGTGTTCGTTCTCATATGTGTAGGCGTATATCTGTGCTTGTATGCCTTCTTGGGTTTGTGCATGTGAGTGCTTATATTTTTTTTCGCGCTTATATATATATATATATATATATATATATATATATATAGTGTGTGTGTGTGTGTGTGTGTGTGTGTGTGTGTGTGTGTGTGTGTGTGCGTGTGTGTGTGTGTGTGTGTGCGTGTGTGTGTGTGTGTGTGTGTGCGTGTGTGTGTGTGTGTGTGCGTGTGTGCGTGTGTGTGTGTGTGTGTGCGTGTGTGTGTGTGTGTGTGTGTGTGTGTGTGTGTGTGTGTGTGTGTGTGTGTGCGTGTGTGTGTGTGTGTGTGTGGTGTGTGTGTGTGTGTGTGTGTGGTGTGTGTGTTGTGTGTGTGTGTGTGTGTGTGTGTGTGTGTGTGTGTGTGTGTGTGTGTGTGTGTGTGTGTGTGTGTGTGTGTGTGTGTGTGTGTGCGTGTGCGTGTGCGTGGCGTGTGTTAGTATGGCAGTCCCGTTGTTTCGCTTATAAAATGAAATATGACCTCGCATACGTTCCTGTTGCAGCAACCTAGTGCCGACACCCCTAGGGAGAATATCATGGGATGCGCGAGGCCCAGCTCAAGCTGGCGAAGGGGAAGTACTAGAAGTCATTATCTTTGAATTCTATACCTACGGCTCCTAAAAGGAAATGTTCTATGGCTTTACGTTCACTGCAATAACAACATTGTGGGGAATGAGCCAAATCAGAACTGTGTGAATAAAAATGTAAGCAGTAGAATCGGGGCAACGACTGTCAAATCAAACTTCACATTTTTCTCGAGCGCTGTATTACACCTGAAGCATGCACAACATTGAACTGCTGCTGTGGCTCACGTGCCGTTGTCCAAGTCAGCGAGCATTTTAGTGAACTGTATACTTGACAAAGTACTGCCACCCACACCATGTTCACGAGCTCGGTGACAGCAGATGAGCTTCACCACTACGCACCTGGGACACAAGCAACAGGTTGCCTGGCCTCGCCTGATAACAAAACGCGTACCTCTGCATTCGACACTGGGTGACTTCGAGAGTGAATTACTAAGAATGGGCTTGGTGATGCGTCATTTATTTAAAAAATTGCATTCTTCTTTGGCTTGGTTTAAATGCGTCTTCGAGTGGCGGCCGCTACAGAAACCTAATGACGCCGTAATCGCAGGCGAAGGCCTATACAGAGCTTTAAAGTGTCATATAGTCACACTATACTGTATATAGCTCTGTATAGTGTCATATAGTGACACTATATGGCGCTTTGCAGTGTCGTATAGTGACCTGTGTTGCCTTTGTCTCATCCATTCCTGAAGGTTAGAAACTGAGCATTGGTGTTCGTCCCGTTATTTCAGTAACCGGTTGCATATTAAAAATTAAACAATCGTTTTATTCCGTATACAAAAATTCAGTAGCAATTTAGCGGTAAATGCGAGATAACTGCGGTAGCATGACGTCGCACCTTTTTGAGGTGCCGGATCAACGATTTAAACCGCGTTCACCGCACTGCAAAGTTTTCTTCAGAAACACACTCGATATACGTGGTGCCTCTTCGAAGAGCAAAGTGCAACTGACCGGTGGTTGATCGGTTGACCGTCTTGCGTGCTAGGGTGTGGCCGGTCAGTATTCGCCGTATGTTTAGCGGCTTGCTCGCCGCCGTTGTAATATGCGCGTGGTCAGTGCAGACCTTGTTCTAGGTTTGTGCATACCGGCAGTTGGGCGCGCTCTGGACATATTGGGAAGAAACGGGTCAGGGTTAGTAGTTTGATAAATCGTTTCTTTGTGCGATGGTGGCGTGCCATGACATTGGTGCACGCTGCTCATCTTAGATGCTCGCTATCGAAACAGCGATCGCATCGTTAAGATTAAGTGATAAAGGCTCAAACAAGACGCAAATGCGTGGACAACTCTATAAATGGTTGGGTCGGAGCTGGAAAGTATACTGCTCAAAGTAATGCACCTGCAGTAAAACATGCATAGCAACAGTTCTGGAAGCACCGACTCCATCCTGTTCACTTGATTTGTTTCAAATCTACATTGACCTTGTTTTGCGTAGCCAGAACCTACGCCTAAGAGTCTTCCGTTGACGCATGCCAGTTTGTAAATATTCAATTGCAACTCGCAAAGAAGCGTTCCTCTATACGGCTACATTGGAGCTGGTCATGTTCTGAACAGCAATGGGGAAGAAAAATAGTCTCGGTAACTGGACGTTACTTTGACTTGTCTCCAGTACCTAACCTACTCGTATAAATATACAAGCACGCGATGATACCGTCACTCGAAACGCAACTGCCTTACTTTTTCGTGTTCAGGCTATACCTTTCTCGTTAATAGCCCCTTGCGGGAAATAAAACATGCACTACGTCTGCGTTCTGAAACCAGGAATTTCGGACCAAGCTTAAAATTTAACCGTTGAAGCAACACGTCGTTCTCCGCATTCGCAGAGAAAAATATAAGGCGTTAGGTCAAAAAAAAAAAACAAAAAAACACAGCATATCCACGAAGTGAATGATGATGAGTGGGCGAAGCACCGCGGGATCATTCGGGTAAACCACAGCTACGGACGAGAGATAAAGAGAGCGCGCGTCGGGAACGAGAGAGAAAATTACACCATCTTCCCGTAGGGGAACGCTGAGTAGTATGCGAAGCAGCCATGGGGTCGACTCAAGGTAGTTTTATCAGCTGTATAAACTTGGACATGCAGCAGCACCAGCAACGCGCAGAACTGTTGTCGACGCCGTCGGCGTTTTGCCCGCGTTCGCACCGAACGCGCGCAAAGTGGAACCGGAACCGGAAGTCAAACCGGAACCGGAACCGGAACGCCATCTAGTGAACACTTCATAAAACTACAGGTGGCTACGGACACACAACGCCATCTATTGAGCAATTCATAAACTAGAGGTGGCTACATACTACTACTACTACTACTACTACTACTACTACTACTACTACTACTACTACTACTACTACTACTACTACTACTACTACTACTACTACTACTACTACTACTACTACTACTACTACTACAGAGGAGGGAACGACCCACACCCTAAGGAGCTTCGCCCCTGAAAACAACGAAACAAATTGAGATGGTTGCGCCAGCCAGCCGTCGTCCATTGACTTGAGTGACGTTGACTTTAACTCCATTGCCAGCACGTGTAGAAATTGAATGATCTTGATACTCATGTCCCTAAACAAGATAACAAGATGTTCTGACCTATTCCTTTTTATGATCAATTACTGTAGATACAAACATGTTAGCGTTATTCCAATAAAACGTAGTTCCGAGTTAACGCGTATATGCACTCTGCGTTTTCTTTTCTGTTGTCCCCGTTTTTTCGTGAGCGCTGCACAAGTAACGTGATTAATTATTCGTTAATGAATTTATTTCAATTTCTACAAAATTGAGGGTGGCGAGAAGAAAGTAGCGCCGCGGCGCCGCTTGAGCGGCCTAAGGGAAACGTCAGCAGCGGCAGGTAGCACATGTAAGAAATATTTGCGACGCATGCTTACAAGTACACCCAATTTAGCGCAATAATAACGAAACAATGAATAAAGTTATAACGATACTTTCGGTAACACTTGTTCATATTTACTTGGGAGACATTTACGGATTAAGTTAACTTTGGCATTACACATTTAAACCTCCCAAAACGACAGTTAGGTCTGCTTTGGGGCAACAGGAAGGCGTCTATATATGATTCTGGCCAAAATGAGGCGTTCTTTCGCGGTCAAGCGCTGAAAAATTAGACGAGAGAATGGATCATATATGGCAATTGTATTTTAGTGGGAACGCTTTAGAAACACTGTGTCCTTTTTTTTACGCAAACACTCATATAAGATGGAGCATATACAGTCAAACCCGGATATATCGAACCCGGATATAACGAATTACCGTGTATAACGAACAGCTGTAAAATCTCCTTGAAATTTCTCGCATTAAATTTTTATTTTATTTATCGAATTATTTATATATCGAACTATTTCGCGATCCCCTTCGAGTTCGATATATCCGGGTTCGATTGTAACATCCAATCTACACGAAAACTGCGAGCTACAGTGCAAGCATCCGGGGGCGCAATTTCTCGCCGCAGCATGCGTTATAGCCTCCCAAATGAAGAGGCCCCCCCCCCGACGCAGCACACACTTCCTTCAGATGCATAAGGCATAGCTTAAGCTTGGCGTGAGCCGACAGCATCATCGCCTTCTGATATACATCCCGCCTTGCAGCTGCACTGCGTCGCGCTGGCAGCTAGAGCACGCGGCGAGCTGCAGTTTATTTTGATCCGCGGCGCAAATCCGATCGAATAAGCCGGAGCCCGCTCGCCAGGACTGCTGCGAGGCAGTCTCGATTATTAATGACGCTGTCGATAGACTTCACAAAGTAAGCCATGAATGAGTGCCGCCGGCAGCGCCCTCGAGAGGCATCTCCGGGAAGCGCGAAGGAACCGCGCGCGTTGCGTTCCGAGCCCGCGGGGCCTCCGTGAATAAACAAGGCGAGGGGGAGGGGGAAGAGGGGAGGGGGAGAGCGAACCGAAGGCAGAACACCACGTAGGCGGCCCCACGAGCGCGGAGCGCGCATCAAAGTTTAACGCTGGAAGCTCGTCATTTATTAAAAAACGAAGCTGAAATTTACGCGAACTTTCCCGGCCTTTTCTTTCTTTCTTTCTTTTTTTTTTTTTTTTCACTCAGCTGTGCCTCCGACCTCTCGGTTCCTCCTTTCCCTCTCAGCATGCCGCAACACAGAGTCGCTGTATGTATGCGTGGTATAGTAGGTGGCTTCGGTATGGTAGCGTGTTTACGTCAAGGAGGTTGAAAAATCAACCTCCTTAGTTTACGTACACACACACACACACACACCCACACGCAAGCACAAACGTACGCTCACTTCAGCGACCGTTTGCTTCAACGCGGCGAGTAGGACGCATGCCCGAATCGCACGCGAGCTGTGGCTACGTAAGAGCCAGAGAGAGCTCAACTTATTATTTCTTTTTTACTAGACCCGCGCGTAATAGTAGATGCTGTAGACTGAATCGTGACTTCAGACATATTATGAGTGGAGGCGGCCGACCATAGCGAACAAACATTGCGAACTGATACTTTATGAATTATTACGCTGTTTCAGATATATCGCGTTGTCTTCGAATGCACATCGAGTCCATTAATATGGATGAGAGAACCTAAATTTGCATTCCAGAAGCACCGTAAGGTCTCAACATCTCTGCCGAACGCAAAAAAAAAAAATACAAAACAATCAAACGTCTTGTTGAATGGAAATGTGGGCATGTTGATTTTGCACCTATAGGTAAGAGACGCGAAAACGACGACGCACAGGTAGACTGACACGCGCAAAGCGGAACACACGCGACCACACACAAGCCCACCCCCAAAAACGTTGTGGATTCGATCATAATGCGAAGCAGGGACACGGCAGCTGACGCAACAGTATGCGCACTAAGTGTATCATTGTTTTGTCTGTTTGAGCGGTATCGGTTGGAGTACAGAATTGGAGATGTGTGTGTGTGTGTGTGTGTGTGACCATCTTCTTGCACGAAGGAAACTTTCGTGAGCGACGCCTCTAGTTGATGTTGTCATCTCCTTTCAAGGATACAACTGACCATTGTCGCCTCTATTGACTAGTCCATGTCGCCAACTCTTTTCAAGAAGGAGTCTTTGGCGAGTGATGCCTCTAGTTCATGTTTACGTCTCCTTTCAACACGGAAACTGGCCAGTGACGCCTCTGGTGACTAGTCCATGTCGCCATCTCTGTTTAAGAAGGGAACTCTGGCCATTGACGCCTCTAAGTTCTTGCCGCCTTCTCATTCTAAGAAGGAGTCTTTGGCGAGTGGCTCCTCAGTTAATGTCGCCATCTCCTTTCATGCAGGAAACTGGCCAGTGACGCCTCTATTGACTAGTCCATGTCGCCAACTCTTTTCAAGAAGGAGTCTTTGGCGAGTGATGCCTCTAGTTCATGTTTACGTCTCCTTTCAACACGGAAACTGGCCAGTGACGCCTCTGGTGACTAGTCCATGTCGCCATCTCTGTTTAAGAAGGGAACTCTGGCCATTGACGCCTCTAAGTTCATGCCGCCTTCTCATTCTAAGAAGGAGTCTTTGGCGAGTGGCTCCTCAGTTAATGTCGCCATCTCCTTTCATGCAGGAAACTGGCCAGTGACGCCTCTATTGACTAGTCCATGTCGCCAACTCTTTTCAAGAAGGAGTCTTTGGCGAGTGATGCCTCTAGTTCATGTTTACGTCTCCTTTCAACACGGAAACTGGCCAGTGACGCCTCTGGTGACTAGTCCATGTCGCCATCTCTGTTTAAGAAGGGAACTCTGGCCATTGACGCCTCTAAGTTCATGCCGCCTTCTCATTCTAAGAAGGAGTCTTTGGCGAGCGGCTCCTCAGTTAATGTCGCCATCTCCTTTCATGCAGGAAACTGGCCAGTGACGCCTCTAGTCACTAGTCCATGTCGCCATCGTTCTAAAAAGGAAACTTTGCCGCCCCCTCCAGTAATGTCTCTAGTTTATGTCACCATCTCTTTCTAAGGAGCAAGCTTTGGACAAGGACGCCTGTGGTTTATGTCGCCAACTCATTTCAAAAAGAAAACTGGCCAGTGACGCCTCTAGTGCGTAGTCCATGTCGCCATCCCCTTTTAAGGAGCAAACTATGGCCCGTGACGCCTCTAGTCTACGTCGTCTTTGTGTATAGTGGCGTTCTCCGGTGGCGAAGAAGCGAAGTGACACGACTGTTGCTTCTTCCTCTTCGCTACCGTACATTTCCCTTCTTGCAACTCGCTTCGTTCAATCACAAACATGTTCGTTATAGTAAGACCCGGTTGTCACTGACAAGCCTTATTTGCTAATATCATTTTCGCTCTTTCGATTGGAAGATGCCTCCGAACTGCTTTCTTACCCAGGGCGTGGACAAATCGGCTCTTGATGAGCAAAAATGTTGCTAGCGAAGGATCCGAATAAAGATTTCGACCCGCAAAGCACGTGTACTCAGAGTAGATCGCACAGTAGATAGGTTCGCAAGAAGAAGAGCCAGTATATTGTGATAGCCGTACTATCAGAACTAACGAAGTCATTGCTGCAATGCGGTAAAAGTAAAACGTCACACGCTGGCCGTCTTGCATGGAGTACCCTTTTTGAAGAAGGGTGAATACCGCACCCCCGATTTCTCTTTCATTTTTTCTGAATTGATTACTTTGATGAAATTCGCCTCAAGCTAAGCCTGCATCCATCGCACGAAAGGCACGCAGCTTCTTGCAACATGCAGAATGCTGTACAAACGACAACATGGACCGCGGTATCGACCCGTGTCCTTAAAGAAATCAATTAAGGAAACACAAGCCCTTTGATCAATGGAGGAAACTTGAGAAGTGCGCCTTAGGTGAACCCCCCCCCCCCTCCCTCACCTTTATTTATTAATTTTTTTGAACCTCCTTATTCGATTGGAGGCCTCTACAGCAACGCATATATTTTCGCCGTCATAGGGGCACTCCTCTGCTTGGCACATTGTAAAACATTTTTTTTTTTTTTTTAAAAAAAAATTCTTGATAACATTGGCGGTGGCAACCAACTGCGAATCGTTGTGGCGATTTGGTCAGGATACCAACGCCATAAATCTCCTCGCGAAAAACTTCCAGTGCAGAGAAACACACCCTCTCGTTCCCGTGCCTCTCCCCGTCTACCTTTTCCCGCACATGCAAACCGCGTAACGTTAAAAACTTTACCATTCGGGATTCTGCACTTTGAGGGGTCGGACTCGTCGAAGTTTACACAGCTGCGGGGCGAAAGCGAAGCTCTTCGCTCTTCTCCAAGCAAACCTAGAGATAAAAAAAAAAAAAAAAGGTCTCTCTCCCGCGAGGAAAATATCACGTTCCACGTTTCGATCCTATACCGACGAACCTCCCCGCGCTTCTGGTTCCTAGCCGCGTGTCCTGTCTCCTCGCAGTAGTGAGGGCGATCGCGCGCGCTCGCGAGCAAGCGCCAGCCTGGGCTCGCATAACGGCCCTTTGTAGCTGACAAGCCGATGCCGCGCCGCCCGTCCCATGCCTCCCTCGCCCTCAATCTCTCCAGGGGTGCTCCCGCTCTCTCCCATCCTGGCTTCGAGCGGCAGGATAATCCGATGGGCGAGCCAGCGGCCTTCCCTCGAGCCGGCGTGGTGGGTCCGCTCCCCGGGGAAAGAGAGTGGGAAAAGAGCGCCCTCCTCTCTCCTCGCGGCGACCCAGAGACATGCGCTCGTCGGTCGGCAAAATATTCCAACCAAGGGCAGGCCGACCCCACTGCCCAGCCGGAGGGGAGCACGGCCAAAGAAGGGCGGCCGCGCGTCGCCGCGCGCCGCGCCGGATGAAACGACTTTCCTCTTCCCAGATTATCCTTGTCTTTCTTTTTAGATTTCTTTCCTTTCTACGCCTCTTCCGTACTTTCTCTTTCTCAATGTCCTCTTGCCCAGGCTCTCTCTCTCGCTCCGTGCTTTCCTTCGCGACCCGCTCATTCTTCGTTCAGCTAGCGGGCGCCCTCTTCAGCGTCAGCTTTTTCGTCCACAAGTGCTCTTTCTGTCGCTCCTTCGCCAGCGCTCCTTCACCCTCCCCAGCAAGCTCTCGATGGTGGATTCTTTTCCGTCCCATGCGTGCGTGTGTGTTTGTGTGTTTGTGCGCGGCTGCTGCCTGCTGTTGGCCGCTCCGGCTGGCGTTTCCCCTTCTGTCGCCTTTGGTCGCTGTCCCGGCCTTTCTTTCTGTCTTTCTTTGCGCCGGCGTTTTCTTTTTTTTTTTTTTTTCGGTCCTTCTCCGAGGTCGGTCTGTTTGGGTGGACTCGACAGTCGGCTTCTGCAAGTGTCTCTCTTTCTCTCGGCCTCTCGCTCTTATTCTAATGCGTAGGTACCTGTAGTCCCGTCGCTTACTCTACTCTTTTCATCCCTTTCCCGACTCATTTGCATTTGGTTTGCTCTACTGTTTTTAAAACTTCAACGCCGCTTCTTCCTGTTGCACTGCAGCGAAATGGTCGCTCCGAACCTCTCTCTCTCTTCTCTCTCTCTCCACTGTCCTCGCGCCCGCTTTGTTTTTGTCGGGCCTTCCCCGTATCCTGTAAGCTGGGAACAGTTCATTGCTGCCTTTCTGCCAACATCTCGCCTGGTACTTCCGCTGCGGCCGAGATCGCGCTGCTGGTTGTTAAAACAATTTCAGTTATCTGTGTATATAGCGCGATATCAAATGCTCAAATTGTTGGAAACTACTTATCCGGACGGATAATTAAAGTTATATTTCTTGATGATCACTACCCGCTTTTGTTAAGCCCCCTTGCTAAATTATACGACGGCGCGACAGAAAATTGGGTCACTAAATACTTCTACTGTGAGAGCGTTGTTGCTCTAACTGCTTGGGCTTCTGAGCAACGAAAGTTCGACGGCGTGATAAGCCTTTGTCTCACCACTAATCGTGCACTTCTCAATCAGCAGTGAGGACCACGACAATAGTTTAGAGAGTTTACAAAAAGTCTATGCAAGTCTTTCTGTGAAGTTAATTGTCTGTAGACCACCTATATACAAGCAAAATTAATACCTTATACGTTCTTGTCGAATAAAGGCTACATAATTAAAGCGAGCAAACCATTCGAAACTCAATAAGCACCTTTCACCCGCCAAAGAGCACCACGACTTTTTCCATTTATCAGCCCAGCGTCGCCGACACCGGTCGCTATGTATGCGAAGATATTGGGATGCCACTCCAAATGACGACGACTCAAACTTCATCGCTATAGCACTGAGACGATGTTCTCACTGTAAGCACCGACGTTTGCTGAGCTGGACTTCACGAATCTCGTTATCCTGATCTCAATCAGATCGCGCGCATGCTGCGCATGCGCGCGTCGATATTTTCCCGTCTCGGACACTCTTGCCTCGTGATAAGCTATTGGGGGTGTACCTGCGATAGTGCATCACGTACCTTCTACATTTTGCTGCCAATACTCGCTAGGCTTTGTTCTGGCGCTGCTGTCAGCGCTAAGGTGCCAATAGACCGCCGTAGACCAAAGGAAACAGAGTTGAAGATTTGGTATACAGGGCAGAGACTTTTAAAGACTGGCCCGATGAAGTTCTCCCATACGACGTCCGTGACGCCCCATGCGCGAAGTGTTCACTTCCTCCCTTATTTTTCTCTCCGTCCTTTCTCCTCGCATGCATGATGGTGCTCTTAATTTCATCAGGAATGAACTTCCAAGTGATAAGCAGCGCTCGTCGTGTGTTCTTTCCTTGTCCTAGTACGTTTGCGCGCTGCTTACAATGGAAAATCGGACGTTTGGTTAACCTCCCTGCTTTTCACCTCTTTCCCTTATACGCCGTTTTCTTTAAAGCAGGCTTGATGGTGCCATGAGCATTACTGGTACTAATACAGTCTCATACTCCACCAAGAGCTGGTGTGATGAACCGGCAATACTGTTGCGTCAAGCATGCCCTGGTTGCCCTACTGTACCATTTCGACGTGCGGTCGGTAACAAGCGCAGGTTTCCTCTACCACGATGCAGCTCTTTCTGCTGTTCTTGCCTTTTTTTCTTTCAACCATGAAAATTACAGAAAGAAGAAAGTAAGGAACATTCATGAGCGTCTTGCTTTGTTTATTATTCACCAGCTTTGCAGAAAAGGCGTAACATTAGTCGGACCAGACGATGAGGACACAATGTCGACTACGCAACCTACTTCACTGCAAGCGCTTGATCAATAATCTCGATCGTCCGACGCAGCGTATAGTTTCAAAACGAGCACTATAATGTGTTCTACTTAGTTTTAGTGTAACCTGGCAATCGGAAAGCTATGGCTGGTATGAGGTA
Organism: Dermacentor silvarum; assembly: GCF_013339745.2. NCBI lineage: Eukaryota > Metazoa > Arthropoda > Arachnida > Ixodida > Ixodidae > Dermacentor > Dermacentor silvarum. The sequence goes on along the minus strand of NC_051161.1, from coordinate 54,883,471 downwards.
TCACGCGAATGCCTGCACGTCACTCCGCGCGCCACAGTCCAGTGCCGAGGAGCAGAGCACGGCTCGCAGATTTCGCCCCAGGGGCACACTTTCATTATGTGGAAAGAATACCCAACTACACATTTCTCATAGTGACAACGGGCAAACAGCACCAAATAAAACATAGGTAGCTAACAATCAGAAAGCGCTGTCCCCAGATTAAGACCGAGTTTGGCAACTTTCACTTCTTCATCCACGTTTAAAGTACGCCTGAGCACATGCATTCATGATTCGTTTGTTTGCGTCTGCGCGTGCCCGTTTACTAGACGGCCATGAAGAAGGACGCGCTCTGGAGCACGTGCGCACCGGTAACACATAAACACACATGCACGCGGACACGCATACGTGCATTGCTGAGCACGCACTGCCTCCAGCCTGAAAAAAAAAAAAAAAAAAAAAAAAAACACACACCTCGGCCCTGAAGTCTTGAGTGACAGCTCGAGAGGTGAGGGCACCGCCATTCAACCCCCTTTTCCTCCTTTCTCATTTCGAACAGCTCTAGACACCCTCTCTCGCGAGCTTTCCAACTGCTACCCACTGTGCCGCGCAGAGCTGAGCAAACGCACATTTTGGACGCCTGCTTCGCTATTTGTCTCTTGCCTTCTTTCGCTGTCTTTCGCTTCAGTATCACCGCTCCCCGCGTCTCGTATTTCTTTTGTGCTGCATCTTCCGCTTTCTTTTTCTCCGCTCATCTCTCTCTCTCTCTCTTTATTCTTATTATTCTTTCTTCTCTTCCTCCTCAAGCACCGCTGCAGCAACTGATGCCAGTTCCCTCGTTCTTCCGCTCCTTCTTTCGCCCCGGCTGCTTCCAGGGAGCCTCCGTTCCACTTCTTCCTTTCTGTTTCTCCGAGAATTGCCTCCCTCCGCCATATCTCGCGTCCCTCTCTCGCCATTCCGTCTCCCTGCTTGACGTCTTCTGCTTTCCTTCGCCCCTCCCCCCCCCCACGCCTCCCTCCCCAACCCCCCTTTCAACGTCTCAGACTGCTGCTCCTTTTGTCTTTCGCCGTTCCCCTCACCCCCTCTTCCCTCCTTATCCGCTTCGTTCGCCCCTAGAGGGAACGGCGCTCTGTGACGCACTTCTCTCTTTGTTTTCCTTTTCCCACACGTCTTCTCGTTCCTTCCTTCCTTTCTTTTTTTTTCTATCCCTCCCTCTCTCTATCTTTCCTTTTTATCTCGGCGTGTTTGCAGTTTCGTAGCGCCCGGTCTTTCTCGTCGTCCGTAATCCCCAGTGGGGCTCTCCGGGTCTGTCCCATTTCGTTTGTCTTTCTTTTTTTTTTTTCTCCCTCGTCGTCTTCCTTTTGATCCTTTCTGTAGTGTCTGCGTTTCATCATCGCTCCACGTCCGAATTCGTTCGCTTCTTTTCGCCTGATTCGCTCCTCTTTCTGGTACCCCCCCCCCACCCCTTTCCACCTTCTCTTCCCAATGCTCCCTAGGTTCCTTTATTTGATCTTCTTCTGGGTGTTGCTTTGTCTGTACTTGCGCAGCAGCAGCGTTACGGACAAGTTTCTTCTTTCATGAGCAGCCAGTATTTGTGTTTGCTTGTTTGCGTGTTTTTTGTCTTCTCCGGGGCTGCGGCTTTTGTTTTAGACCTCGTCTTCCTCTTCAAGCCTCGGTCTATTTCATGTGCAATATTACGGTCTGCCTTTTATATATGCGTGCATTTTTCACCTGCCTAGACTTCTCTATCGCATATGCTCACTCAAGACCATCTCTCGTTTTTTTTTCTCCCTTCCATTGGAGAGTCATGTGACGTTAGGTATACCTTACATCATCCTAGTTTTCGATCTAAGCGGGTCTGGTTTTCAGAAGAGACGAGCTTCTTCGTGGAAGTCACCCGCCGTCTGCCGTACGTAAACTCGATCCGAGCGAGCATAAATTACCGAGCTATCAGGATGAATTTGCGTCAAACCAAGCGTATACAGCCTCCCGGACCGCGCTAATTTGATTTCTTCGACGAATCAGCGTTTTTTTTTTCGCATGGTAAGTAGTTTTGAAGCTCGAACCCTACTCTTCTTTTTGTTTATTACGGTTGACTCCTTTCAAGTGCTACATGTTTGATCAGCTGTATTTGGGTTCCAGACGAGTCGTGCGTCACTGCGGCAGTATAGTTAGATTACGCCTGAACTTGACATTTATAGGACAAATGTAAGTGGTTTCACCGACGATGGTTTCCCATAAATAATTATATGAAATTCTAAATATGAAAGTTTTCCTGATGAATATTCGCACAGAAGCTGGGGAAATAATGCAATAATTGCAAATTAACTTGATAAATAATAACAAAGTTGCACGAAATCCAAGGTTTGCCGCCAATGCCCATGGTTTGTTTAGTTTTTTTCGTTAAACCTACCAAATGCAAATATACTTCGCGGACGCCAAATAACTTACGGTTTCGCAACACGGTGTTGCAGCGGTGACGTAGTGATAGAACTGGCCAATGATGATGCCGAGGCCTGACATCAGATGTAGAGAGTCATCTTACTCTCGCAACATGACAGATTACACCTTGAGTCGTTGCGTATGTGTTGCAGTGGTGACGTACTGAAAGAACTGGCCAATGATGATGCCGAGGCCTGACATCAGATGTAGAGAGTCATCTTACTCTCGCAACATGACAGATTACACCTTGAGTCGTTGCGTATGTGTTGCAGCGGTGACGTACTGAAAGAACTGGCCAATGATGATGCCGAGGCCTGACATCAGATGTAGAGAGTCATCTTACTCTCGCAACATGACAGATTACACCTTGAGTCGTTGCGTATGTGTTGCAGCGGTGACGTACTGAAAGAACTGGCCAATGATGATGCCGAGGCCTGACATCAGATGTAGAGAGTCATCTTACTCTCGCAAGATGACAGATTACACCTTGATCGTTGCGTATTTGCGCGCTTATCACGCTGTCCGAAGTGTGCCCTGCTTACGTAGTGAAGTAACTACTGCATTTGATATATATATATATATATATATATATATATATATATATATATATAATTTATTTGTGAAAAGGCAAAGAGGTCAGCCTCAAGTACTATGCCCATCCCGAAGTTTCGTATCCGCCATTCAAGATATGTGGTCTTATCACATCATCCTTATCGTTCTATGTTATTTTGCTTCGTATATTTCCCTGTGTTAACTCACTCCTGCTATAGGGCTTATTGCGCTGCAGTATGTACAAATAAATAAATAAGCCTGGCCTAAGAGAGAGAAGAGAGGAAAGGCAGGGAGGTTATAACCAGACGCACCTCAGGTTTGCTACCCCTGCACTGGAGAAAGGGGATATTGGGACTAATTGAGAGAAGGGGGAGAGAACGGGCCAGTCCTGTTACTATACACTAGAGAAGTGTCACAGACCCCGTGAACGAGGCGCAGACGCCGGACCAAATTCCAAAGCCGACTTATCAGCTTCCTAAAATAATCCCACGAAAGCAAGGACAATTAAGAATGGGCCCTCTGGTGCACCAGCGAACGCCGCGAAAGACCGAGTCAGAGCCCAAAGTTGTCAAAACACAACAAAATATATTCTTCACACAAGGCAGTTACACACACACCTGCACACTTAGGCTAGACACAACACAATACAATTCAGATGGGTATTCACAAACCACAGGAATATAATTAACGACAAGCACTGAGAGTCCAACACGTAAAGTACAAAATGAATAGGAACACTAAGTGTCCAATCGTATTTATCCGTGCTGGTCTTCAGTCGGACGATCTCGGCGTAGCTCGGGGCAAATCTCGAAGAAGGAACTTCTTCCGGAAATGCAGACGCTCGATGAACTCGTCGACTAGCTTGCCGGGGAATCCCCTTCTTCCGCAGTCGGTCAATCTTCACGTTACATCTATTCACCGGAGCGGTCTCCTCCTCTGTTGAAACTGTCGCGGTGCGGGCGTGTTTCTTTCGCTGGCTTGCGTGACACGCGGCGCGCGCTTTGATTACGCGCTCTTTTGTGACAAGAAGCCAGAGTGACCAAGTTGAATAGAAGGATCTATATGTATAAGTAGCAGTAGTATTAGAAGTATATAATCGTAGTAGTAGTACAAGGATGAGGAAATTATTGTGTTTTCAGACTTCCCAATAGTGGGTGTGAGCCGTATAAGGCTCATACCCACTAAGAGATTGCCGCTGATAGACAAAAGAACATATTTTCTGGCTATCAACAGCCGTCCCTGGTGGGTCATCTTCATTTCTATATTCAACGACATAATGCGCATCCTGGTACCACAAAAGAAGAAGCGCGAGGTATCACGAAGAATGGAGTGCCGGCGTGCACCGTATACTCAACTCCACGAACGCAGCTGGACGAAATTATTACGCAGCCTTTCGCTATGGGGCATATATGTATAAGTATATATACGTCGTCGCCTCGTAGGGCAAGCTGCAGCTATAGCGTGCAGCGTGGTATCATTGAAGACGAATCAGATGAATACGGAACTCGGCGAGGAGGGAAGTCAGCAACGTGCAGCGCAGGTGACAGCGTCGTCGTGTATAAGTGGCTTCGACGTGGGGTGTAGTCAGCGGTACTCGTGGCTCGCTCGAGTCGACTCGGTGTCTCGTCGTGCGTGCACGACGCCGATTCTAGCCCCGAGACAGGCGGGCGCGGACCGTCCGAGGCAAACCGTTAGCTTGAAATATTAATCGGCGCGAGCTCGGGGAACGTCCCACGTGATCCATCGAAGTATACTCCTTCGCGCTGTGGTACGCGCCGGTCCCCCCCCCCCCCCCCCCCCCCCCCTACACCGGTGCGCGCGACGCGACGACCGATGCACGCAGCGCGAACGATGTCTCACGCGAGCTATACGTGTACCAGTCAGTCATCGTTAATAAACGCGTAGAGACATCAAAAATGTATCTTACCGCTTTCTCTTTCTTCGCTTTTTCTTTTCGCTCGCATTGAATAAGCATTGTTGCGTGTCGTGAAGCTGGGTTGTAAATTTCAGGAATACGCTCCAAATTTTATTTTGCTTTCAAGCTATTCTGAATGACCGTGACTCTGGCTCTGTACGTGTCCGTAAGCAACTCCGATTGTTGGCGCAGTGTCCGTCCTTTTACTTGCTTATTGCAAGGTGTGTGAAGTTGTACTTTGATTGTTTTCTTTCATTTCTATTTAATTTTTTTTCTCTCGGGTATTGTAGTCTGATACATATATGCCGAACCACCCTTTTCTTAAGTTCATTCTAGCATGGATCCGTTGTCATTTGGCATCCTCAGATTAAAGAGATATTGCAAAGCTCGAAATAGTTCAGAGGAAAGCCGTAAGATTTCGGAAACCATAAAAGGTATGATTCGCCATCTTCACTCACGGAACAGCATAATACTTCTACATTGGAGGCACGCTGAACGTTGCTCGCCTAGCCTTTTAGCACAAAATTCTTTCAAGGAACATAAACGTTATTCTGTCTGATTGTGTTAAACCATCCGCAATAACGAGAACAAGGCTGATTTCGCGGACACTTATTAGCTCCTATATTTGCACGCACTGAAGGACTTAAGCACGAAATTCCAGCTAAAGTGCCAGCTAAAGTGTTCGAGTCAGGAAGTCTTATCAGGGAAATCCAAACACTTTTGTTCTAGGCCTGTTTCCATATTCACTCTTTATTTTTGTGTTTTGACTTCATTATATTGTGACGCTCATTATTGTATCCTCTTGCCGTGTTGTTAGACAAACCTGCTATAGTGTTGTTAATAGTCGCTCCTGCTTGGGCCAGAGCCCAAGCAGGAGGGAGCTCAAGCCAGAGTATATAAGTTAAGTAACTAAATGGCTTTATAGCCACTGGCAAAGGGTCCGGACAACACGGCCTCTGTCAAGCCCAGCGCAACACGCCGAACAAGCTGGCGCCAAACCAACGAACGTAAACATGCGGCCGACGTATACAGTGCTCGGCAGACTGGAGAACGAGCGGACTGGCGACCGATGGCGTGGACGGCCGGGCTGATGCAACCAGCGGCGGCTCAACTTACGGAACAGCCATACCTCTTTCAACGCACCGTACTTGCGCATTCCTTCGGCTTGGTGCACGGATTCAGAGAGGCGGAGCGTGCCTGACCACGGGAAAGGCGTTCGCCATCCGGCGGTTTGCAAGGCATACTAATGTGGATTCCCGGAAGTGCACCCTGCGGTGGGGTTCGGCTGTTTATACAGACAAGGGTTCCCTAGTGAGAACCCGAAGACCCTGCGTGCGACCACTTGTTATGAGTACGAACAACAGCACCGGTACATAGCAGCTGTTAATCCCATGCTGATCACACGGACGAAGGCAGGAGCGATCGGTGACTTAACAGAACGAATGATTGTTGCAGGCATTGTTGATTGTGAGAGAGATTGCTGCCAAGTCTGCAGACTAATGAACAACTTGTGGGAAAGACTGCGACCAAGCTCAAGACCAATCAACGGCTGCTGGGAAACGCTATTTACTGCCGAATTCTGAACCAGTGGACAATTCCTGGGAAAGGAGAACTATCGGTTGATCGGAAATTGCTGTGCACTGTAGTATGAAATGATATTTGAAAGAAGGATCCGAGTTTTGTGGACACACGCAGATTAAACATCTGACCAATTTCAGTTACTTGCCTGGAAGAGTATTTTAATTGTAGCAGAACAACAGAAGCAGGTTTGCGAATAGCATTCTCGGAGCGTAAATTGAATTACGTGTAAGGCCACTTTATAACACTCGCATCAAGCTTCACAAATTTAACTGTCCCTATAATGTGTAAATTAAGGAAATTATAAAAAAAACAATTCTGTAATTGCTATATCAAATTGTGCTTTCTTCAATGAAGCATGCGAAGAGACATTACAATCCGCTTTTGGCAGAGCACGTTGTACTGTGTTGCGACACAAGAAGGAGGCGGCGTTCGAGTTTACGCCACAAGCTGGCAGTGGCACGACACGCTACCGGTCTTTGATTGTGACGTCACAAGCTGGTGGAGGCATGGTGGGATCCGTTTGCTCTGACGTCACTCTGTGGCGCTGGCACGCGTAAATGTGAAAAGAATGTTTCAGGCGAAACACTTCTGGCAGGCCGCCTCCCTCCTTCGGGTCTCCTCCCCCTTATAACTCTGTTAATCTGGAATAACCTGAAGACTTAATGAGAGCAGCATTCCGGGCAAGTTGGTAATCGATTACTCAAGTATTATTGCGCAACAAAAAGACACGGACGTGAGAGAAGAAGAACACACCAAGCGCAACACACACATTGCGCTTGGTGTGTGTTCTTCTTCTCTCACGTCCGTGTCTTTTTGTTGTGCAATAACACTAGAGTAACCTAAAGACAGCACGAGTCGTGTAGCTTTAGCAACTGTACAGGGGTGCGTATATATCATAGAATCGACTGATCACTAACATTCACTGTATTTCGCATCGCCACCTCATTTCTCCCTCTTCCTTTCCCTGTATTTTCCCTAGCCCTTAACCCCAGTTGTGAAGCAGCAGGCCAGGAAAAGCTTCTCAGGCCGACCTCTCAACTTTTTCCCATCATGAAACTTTTCTCTCTGTCTCTTTCCTTCTTCAGACGCCATTCAAATTTCCCACCGCGACGTTGCCACCTCATCATTTGGAGAGTTCCCAATATAGCATAGCGAGTTCCAAGTGGTGCAGTCACTTTATTGCATAGGCAGCGAAAAAAAAAAAATAAATACTACACGCGTGAACGTCGAGATTCCTAAATTTACTGCGCAGATGCGCAGGCGCTGAGAAATGGCGGCAATTTCATGCTAGAAATCGCGGCGCGTGCCGCGCGGGGAGAGGCAATCTTCATGCACAAACAAGCTGGGTGGACGCTATAGCCAGTCCCAAACGCAAAGTGCATTCGTATATATATATGTATAAAGCATCCGCGGCCGTTGCCTTACTCTTGCCAACACGCGCTGTATGCGCTATTCATTTCGTGGCGTAAGCGTTTCGGGACGCCGAATGGTCTCGAGCGCGCGCAGCGGTCTTCAAACGGCGACCCCGCGAGGGCAGCAGAATGAGATTCGGGACCGGAATGCGGAAACTAATTGTAAATAATTCTGCGCAATAATAAAGGTCTCGACGAGAGAGAGAAACGAAAAAAGTAAAGCGGTGGTGAATGTTCCTTCGACCCTGTGGTAGAAGCTCTGTGCAGCCCAAAGAGAAAGAGAACCGGGGTTGAGTTGAGGTTCGCGCGGAAGGTGGGGGAATATATAAGACAAACAAAAGCAGGAAGAAAACGTAAGAGCAAAAGGACACGCGGAGAAGAGTTGAAGCGAGGAAACAAATATAGAAACATAGAATGCCGGGTCGAAAGAACTTGTGCGCAGTTAAAAGGCTGGGGCGTGGGAAAGGAACTATCGGACCAAGAAAAAAAAAAGTGGCGAAGTACTAGGGTACAATAGAAGCAGGAATAAAAATGACGGGAACATAATAGGGAAAAGAGGAATGAACAGTGAGAAAAGTGGGACGAACGTACTACACAGCGAAGGCCCAAGCGGAGTTGCCACTGCAAGAACTAATCAAAATGTGCGGACAGCTTCTTTCAAGATAAGAGCGCGCGAGGGGGAGAGGGAGGGGGAAGAACGACGCTAAGAGAAAACAGATCATGGGCGTGCCAGTAAGGTGGTTGCGTATGCTTGTATCTGCCTTTCTCTCTCTCTCTCTCTCTCTCTCTCTGTTTGTGTGCACGTATGTGTAGACCTATGTCTGTGTGCATTATATGTGTGTGCTTGTGCATGTGTGTGGGCTTACGCTCGCAAACCACAGAGGAACGAACACGCCTTTCGCCTGAAGAAAGCACATTGGCGATGATTTCAGCTTGTGCACGTTATCCCGCCGGTACGCCGCGCCTGTCCGGTCGTCATGGAAACGAGTTTTGTAAACCGCAACCTCAAGGATCGGGCCTTGCGCGCCTCCAGATCTCTGAGGCTATGGGCAAACTAGGAGGGACATCGAGCCACACTTGCTCTACGAACGGCCACTTCGATGGATGAAAAAGTAATACATTTCAGAACATCCTAGTTTTATACCCTGCGTCGTCGGGAGTTGTGGGTGTCTGCAGTTGCAATTTAGAAACGCCTCTTAAGAACAAACGCGAACAGAGACAACTGTAACCGCTCTTGCGTATTCTGTGATGCCGTAGCCTTTTGTTTTCTTGCCTCTTCGCGCATCCATGCGCCCCGAACTGACTGCAAACACTGCCAGACGCATGAAACGCTGGAGCACATGTACTATGCAATTACCCAGCTTATACTTTGGAGCGAAGGATGTTGGGTAATTCCCTAGCCCGCGTTGGCAGGCAACCACTGTCGGAGGACGGTGTATTCTCGGCTCAGGGCGTGACACTGCAACTTGCATGCGGACAACTAAATCCTTGCTGAATTTTCTGCAACACACAAAACTAGACCGAACAGCTCTAGTAGGCCTCATCATCTGATGTACATAAGCACTCACCACTTCTTATCATCATCCATACCGGTACTTTTATCCCCATACCTCTCCTCCCGTTCAGGGTAGCAGACTAGAGCGCCCTAGCTCAGGTCACCACTCTTTTTTTTTTTTTTTTTTTGCTGTCAAGAAAATCTCTCATACGTCTCGGATACGTTACTCGCACATGTTCGAGCTATCGTATACTAGGAAGAGACTGAGACTTTCTACCAGTTGTCCTACGTAACTTGAGCCAAACCTTAAAAATATGCAAATTCCACGAAGCTTGGCAGAACCAAGGTAGTGGTGTTGATAGAACCAATGTGTTGCATACATCTTATGACGTTCTGCTTTGCCCCTAGAGAGTTAATGCACTTTGTCTAAATAATCAGAGATCGCCTCCTGGGTGGCGATGGCGTTAAAAGCGCATCGCTGGCGGTATAACAGGGCGACAGCGAAGTACACTGCTGCCTTGGAAGAGGTTTATACAATCGACAAGATGGTGCAACAATCGTCATTTCAGACATCGCGTACTATCGTCCCACCTCGACTTCTGTAGCGATAGTGCGAAGCAGTGCCAACAGTGTAAAAGCGCATCCGGCGGATACTTCCCTCACACCGTGACCATGCAGGGGGGAGGGGGGGGGGGGCGTATCGACGTGATGGCGGGCACCCGCATTTAATAAACGTGCGCGCGCACGCACGCACGCACACACACACACACACACACACACACACACACACACACACACACACACACACACACACACACACACACACACACACACACACACACACACACACACACACACACACACACACACGAACACGCGCAACTGAAAAAAAAAAAAAAAAGGTCCTGCGCCTTCTTTACGACTGCCCTCGCGACCACGTATAACGTTGCGAGGTTGTTACGCGTCGCGCTGTGTACGAACAAGCAGCGGATGCTACCGAGGGTGACATAAAATTACGGATAAGAAGCGAACGCGTTGGAAAGGATCGCGAGAGAGAGGGGGATACAGCCGTTCACAACGCGCCGTCCTCGACTCTGCCGAGCAACAGCAAGGAGGAACGGCAACGGCAAGCAGCTGTGTAGCAAAGGCGCGCAGGGAGAGGGTGAGACTGCTGGCGTGCTAGGCCATGAACGCGTTCACACAACCACGGACGGGCGACCGACCGACCAGCAGCCGGTCGGCTTTATATGTGTACGCTCGCCGGCTGCGACGCGTTTGCTCGACGCGGCAGCGGCGGCGGCGTGCGCAGTTTGCGTTTGCCCACACACACTGTGAAACCGTGGCGATGACTCCCTCCTCGCCTCCGCGTGCTGATCCCACTACTCCACTGCCTTTCACATCTTTTCTACCCCCCTCTTCTCTCATCTTTCGTCTCCTCGGTGCCATCACGCAGTCGCCAGGCGCGGATGTGTGTGTGTATGCTCGCGTGCACGTGGCGCAAGCCCTGGGAGATCCCTATGCAAATTTGCGCAGCGGCTGGGAAAGAAGAGAAAGAGGAGAGGAGGAAGAGATAAAGGAGGATGGAGCAACGGATGCAAAGCGGCGGGCTTTCGGGTGTGGAGCTAGCAAGCAAGCAAGCAAGCAAGCAAGCAAGGCAGGCAGTCTCTCTCTTCTTTTTTGCGCGCTCTCGCGCGCTCCAGCGTCAAAGAAACGGAGCGACCCGTGCGCGGAGCGTACGGGGATGCTCTTGGGCATACACGTACCCTGCGCTGTGGGCGCGACGTCGTTCATTACTGCGGATCATGAAAAAAAAAAAAAAAAAAAAAATGAAAAGTGGTGCAGCACTCTCCTGGAAAGCTGGAGCAGTGTCAGCTCCGGAAGCTGGTCATAGCAAAGGCCGTGGTTTCAAGAAAAGAAAAGAAAAGAAAAGAAATAAACAGGAAGATAGAAAGAGAGATAAAGAAAAGGTATCATGCTGTCAGAGGAGATGGCGGCCAATCGCGAAGTTGTCGATATTACTAGTGAGGGTGGCTGGCCAACGGCGCAACATCTCTCGCGAATGAAAGGCTTAGTGAAGTTGGCCCCGGTACAGTCGTGGGCCCAATCGGCACGACGACAGCTTGCGATTGCCCATGAGTCGAACCCGATCAAGATGGCGGAGGATGCGATGCGCCGGCGATCGTGCTGGCTCATCGCAGGCCACGAAACGAAGTCATTAAGTGTGGCTCATTCCCCATTGATTGCAGGTTATAAATATTGGGTATCGCAACATTTACAAGAAGTTATCGTTACAAGCAACACCACTGGCATTCCTCGAATGCCGCAGCTGCGTGCTGTCAGAAAAAACATGGGTCTGCTGAGTCGGAAGTTGGCAGTGCTCTTTGCAATCATCTCATGTTCACGACAATCTGACGCGCTCTGTCTCCGGCCAATGAACCAAACGCTACCAGCTGTGTGAACGTGGCATAGAGTTCACACACGCTTTGGTTCACAAGAACTGCTTGTCAGCGTACGGCCGCATCAGTTCGACGTCGTGATTGGCCAGGACCTGTTCTTACGAACCGCTACGCCTATACGCACTGCAAATCATTTCGTAGACTGAAGTATATATAGTTCACAAGGATGGCCATTGGCCAATAAGATGAAGCAGCACTAAACAACAGCGCACGAAAAAAATCGTAAAGACCTTATACGTAAAGAAATAGCATTTACCTTGCTGCACATGATCCGTGCTGTATTGGATTACGTATACGGAGGTGGTTCTTACGAACCAAATGTTTGTGAATGATTCTTTTCCCTCGATTCTTTATCATCCATCATTTACAACCGGCCGATCCCGCTGGTCAAGTGGGCGGAGCTCAAGTCGGAGCCCATGACGAAGCGCGAAAAGGAACAGCATTGGCATGTATTAGTTACATTATCCCGCCCCGATTAATACAGGGATGACAAAATGCAGGGAAATATTTCACTCGATTTTGTTCATTTCTTATCATCCGCTGCTTACGAGCGGCTGATTCTGCTGATAAGGGCGCCGCTCTGACGTAAGCGCGAAAAGGAATCGCATTGGGATGGAATCACTACATTATCCCGGCCCATCTTAATACAGGGTCAGTATAAATGTAGCGATATCCTTTCGCCTGATTCTGTTCCTTTCTTATCACCCACCACTCAAGACAGGTAATAACCTAGACGGAATGCCGCACGGCTCGAGCGCGAAAACGAAAATCATTGGAATAGTTAAAGAAAAAAAAAAGCGCAATATGACGAGACAAAAAGAAGGCAAGTACAATGGTTGGGCGCTAATATATTTTTAAAGTTTGGCTGAAGTTACATATGACAGCCAGTAAATCTGTCCTTTCTCTAAGTATGTTACACCAACTGGCCCACATCAGGCTCCTGCTGCTTCACATTGGAATAGAATCGTGCAATTATGCCGGCCCAGCTCACTCCAGCTTCCCCAGCACTGCACGCATTTAGCGCGACAGAAACCGAGGCTCTCTCTCCGTCTCCTTCCACGTTTCCTCTTTCCAATCCCACGCAGCCCTCGTTCTATGCGCGCTGTCCGTCGTCGTTAAAGCTGCAGCGGGCGCTGCTGCTGCTGCTGCTCCTACATGAGAATGCGCGCGTTGGGGCTGCGCCTGCCTCCCTCCGGCGTCTTCATGAATCAATTGCCGCCTCGCGCGCGGTCGGACAGCGCGTCCCCCTCCCCATCCCCCGGGGGCGGCCGGACGCGCGGGAAACCGCTTGCGCTGACGAAGCCCGCTGGCGGCGCTTCGAGCGCCCACGTTTCGCGGTAAGCATTTGGAGACCACTTGGCCAGTAGAGCTGGAGATAAAGGATAACAGAAAGCTTTGTCTATTTAATTTCTTTGTGACAAAGATTCTAATGTTTGTCACTGGCGGAATAGCCGCAAAGGTGGATGAATGGACAGTCGTTGCTACATGAAGGCCTAGCGGTGAATAAATAAATAAATAGCCCCGGCAGGTGAACAGCGCGAAGAGACGAAAGACGAGAAGGGGAACGCACACCAGCGCTGATTGACGACTGAATCCTTTATTAAGAAAGGAACACAAATACATACCTAAACAAAATAAAGTCAACGCTGGTGCGTGTTCCTCTGTCGAGTATATCTAACGACTAGCCCAAACCTCTTCGGTGTTGAAATAAATAGCCGACGACCGACGGATCTAACTGTACATTCAGTGCATTTTCGTAAGTGCAAAACCGTATTAAGTGTCTTCTTCTGTAACGCATATCACGTTTTTAACTTACCGCATGTTTCACGGACGACTGTTTCATCTGTGCTGTCAACTGTTTCACGGATCTTGTGATCGACTGTTCCACTGATGACTGCCTGATTTATATAGGTGATTCGGGATAACGACGGCCTAGTAATTTTGGTAAAGATGGACTACATTATTTACTAACTGAGCCAACGAAAAAAAACATTGTGGGGTTTTACGGGCCAAAACTACCATCTGATTATGCAGGCATGCCGTAGTGGGCGACTCCGGATTAATTTGGACCACCTGGGGTTCTTTAACGTGCACCTAAATCTAAGTACACGGGTATTTTCTGCATTTCGCCCCCATCGAAATGGGGCCGCCGTGGCCGGGATGCTATTCCGCGAACTCGTGCTTAGCAGTCCAACAAACTGAGCCAAAAAGGATAATATGGCAGTTTTCAAGAGCTCATCCTACGCCGCACAAATGGCCCCTCCCTGCACCCCCTGTCACACACCCCGTGAGCGAGGCGCCAACGCCGGGCCACATTCCAAAGCCGACTTATCAGCTTCCGAAAATAACCCCACGAGAGCAAGGACAATTAATAATGGGCCCTGTGGTGCGCCAGTGAACGCCGGTTGTGGTCCAAAGACCGAGTCAGAGCCCAGAGTTGTCAAAGCGCAACCTAATATATTCTTCAAACAAGGCATGTTACATACAGACGTGCGCACTTCGGCTAGACACATCACAATACAATTCAGATGGGTATTAACAAACACTGGCAAATAATTAACGACAAGCACAAAAATTCCAACACGCAAAATACAAAATGAATAGGAACACTAAGTGTCCAATCGTATTCACCTGTGCTGGTCTTGAGCCGGACGATCTCGGGGTAGCTCGAGGCAAATCTCGAAGAAGGAACTTCTTCCGGAAATGCAGACGCTCGATGAACTCGTCGGTTAGCTTGCCGGGGAATCCCCTTCTTCCGCAGACGGTCAGTCTTCACGTTACATCTCTTCACCGGCGCGGTCTGATCTCCCTTCCGATTCGCGCACAGCTCTTTTATAGCCTTCGCCGGCACTTCTCGAACCTTCCTATCGGAGTCGTGATCCTCTAGCATGAACAAAGCCTGGGAATCTTCTAGTCGATTCTCGCATCTTCGACCGCGGCCGTCGGAGCGTCGTCGAGGAGGTTGGTGACTCATCCGTTGGCGCGCGCTCGGGCTTCTCTCTCTCTCTCTCTCAACTCGCCGTTTGGGTCGGGGTCTGAGAGGGGGTTACGGCTCTCTCTCTCTCTCTCGTTACCGTGGCCTTTGCGTAACTTGTCGATGCTTGTAGACTCCGTTGGTCGCGTCGGTGGTTTGAGGCGTATGCGCTCTCCCCCTCTGTTGAAGCTGCCGCGGGCCGGCCAGCGTGCTTCTTTCGCTGGCTTGCGTGAGACACGGCACGCTTCGAATATGCGCTCTTTTGACACCCCCCCCCCCCCCAACAAAAAGGAGAAATACGTTGAAATTCATGAAGTCCCACTGTCGGACAGGGTAGGGCTACCGACACCACATAAATATTTCATTTTCCATGGTAATAATCAACCTTTTACCTAGAAATTAACGAAACTAGAGCTTTGAAGGTACGCTTTATCAGTTTAAACTGAGCTTGTATTTTTCTTCAGAGCCCCTTCAAGGAATCAGTATAAGGCCGCGATGTGTTTTTGCAACGGTTGAAGCGCTCTTTCCAAACAGGCGCTACAGATTTCCGCCAGGCCAGCGAGTTCTTCGAATTTTATATCCTTTAGATGAATTTCCCTTTTTCGCTGCGTTGTCCTGGTTTTGTCACCTCGGATGTTACATGGTCTGCCAAGCCTGACTTCTGGCGATCAACTTAACATTTCTTCTCCATTGTGAATTCGCCCAGCTGTTCTAAACGATTCACATTACGGTGTTCTGTATCTCTTTTCGTGCGTTGTGCTCTGGCGCAACTGTTTGGCCACGCCGAGGTTCATGCTATATAAGCCTTTTCGAGGTGGGCAAGTTACCACTCACGATACCTGTCATTTCATATCGTGCTCCTGCTATAAGGTATAAGGTCATCTACTGCATAATACTGCATAGTAATACTGCAGCAGTTAGTATACCCTGCAATATACACCTGTTTTATCCTCACTTGCGCGAAAATGAAATCACACAAAGATATATATGCTACGGGGTCGTTAGGCCGATATATAGTTATAGTCTTCATGTATAATAGCTAGGTGTGCTTGTATGTGCAGCCCGAAATGGAGAACACATTGCCGAAGTACAGATTGTCTTCAACGTATACGGTGTTTCTACGTCATTCTGACAAAATAAAAATATCACGAATAAGTACAAGCGCAGTGTTTGGACAAACAGAGCACTACTATATATAACAAAACGGTTACAGTTGTTTCCTAAAGCACGAGCTCAGGCGAGACGACTATATCCTGGCTGACGTCACCTGGACCAGCATCGGCGATTTGTATAATTATGCGTTCACCTCGCGAACAGCGACGACGTCAGAATAAAAAAAAAACAAATGGCGACGCCACGGTTGTTGTCGGCGTCGAGCCCACTCGTCCGAGTGGGCTCAACGAATTAAACATTTGCGAATTAAACGTTGCGCGCGAGTGGACCCGAAAGCGAATTAAACGTTGGCCTGTTCCATTTCATTCTATCACTTCCGCCGGTGTCACAGGCACCGAGTCATCTGCCGTGAACAGTGCTTTGTCCTTCTGGTGCTGCCTGCATATTTGCACCAATGTCGTGGTGGCGATTCCAGCAGGATCCCTCAAAATAAATCTGAATACGTCACGCGTAACATCAACGCCAGCTGCTTAATTGGTATTCCTCCGCGCAGCTTTCATTTCATTCAGGAGGAGCCACCAAATCCATGGGCAATCTTCTGCAGACTTGTACGTAGCGAATTAGGTGTAATTGTTTACTGTAATCTGTTACATTCCCTGCTAATTTTGTAATTTAATGATTACATTTTTAACAGCGGAGCTGATTAAGCTTTTCGTTTCCCCGCGTAGCATTCGCAAAAACTCGCCTAGCGATGACGTCACTGCGCCTCGCTTCGCCTAGCTCCTCTGCGGCCGCGCTAGCGATGACGTCACTGCGCACAGCTGCGCCTCGCTTCAACTTGCGATAGCCAATCGATAGCCAATCAATCGCTAATAATCGCGATAATCCATCAATAATCAATAACTTCCGAAAATGCTGGGGATCACTTGGCTGTGCTTAGCCTAGCCCAAATGCGTGGCCAATGCCTTGCGACAGCCAATTCATAGCCAAGCAATAGCTAATAGATAATCGATCAATAATCAATAAATTCCGGAAAATCCTGGGGATGACTTGGTAGTGCTTAGCCTAGCCCAAATACGTGGCCAATACCTCGCGATAGCCAATCAATAGGTAATCGATAATCCATCAATAATCAATAAATTCCGGAAAAGCATAACCTGTAAGGCCAGGACCAGCTAGGTGCCGATCAGCTCAGCTGTTTCTTTGGCTTTGGGCCACTAGTGCAAGCTGCGCTAATTTTTTTACTTGGTAACGCTCACTGTAACTCAATTACCTTTTTCCGCCACCAATTACATGTAATTAGTTACTTTATTGACGAGACAAGATGTAACAGGTTACCGCGCTGCTGCTTTGGAAACCTGAATTTCGCGGGAACTACGGCAGAACGCCCGGAGCGAGATCGTGTCACAAGGCTGCCTCGCGGGTGCTCATGTTCAGACAGGCAAATCCTGGAGCACAATATTTCAAACGCTCTACAAGATGAATTGAACCGGTGCTGGCATGTCTCGATAGCGACGGCTATCAGGATGTTAATGCCAAGAAGTCACTTTCAGGCAATGTTCTTACAGCTTTTCAATGGCACAACCGGGAGCGCCTTCTACAAGCCCCAGCAACAGTGAAGTGCTGCGCTTCACAGAATACCTGCAAATGCTTATTAAGGATAATCTTATGCGCAAGAGGTCCGTACCTTACAACACTGCCCGACCCCGCAGCGCGCCCATCGAGCCAGTTTTAAGTGTCGCTGCTGACGTCTTCACGATAAAAACTAGAGAAGATGACCGATCAAATTTTATGAAAAGCAAATGTCAGTAAAGATAAGCAATGTAGGAAGGGCTGGAGAGGACGCATTCATTGTACCAGGCTAGCTCGTTTTGTTTACTGTACCAGTTAAAAAACGTTCGGAAGAAAGTAACGTAGAGATAATCGATTACTTTTGAGTAATTCCTCAAATACTTTAGTGGGGCAGTAATAGGTGACAGTAACGAGCTACATTTTTGAATGAAGCAGTGGTAATATTCGGTTACCTTTTTTTTTTCAGTACTGTGTACAAGCCTGAGCTTCTGTCATTCCAAGGCAGCCTTCTAGAGTTTATTCTCAGCACTACATGTCATGGATCACATGAGCAGCTTGTCGCAGAGATCACACAAGTCCAGTGTCGAATATTTGACGAAGGACGCGATGTAATATTTCAAATGGTTGCCTAGTCATTGCGTCATCCATGGAAATGATGAAGCGGACGCAGATGCCCTATCTACCCATGACGGCGTCAACTTCGTTGCCATTCCTCTTTCGAGAGCCGACGCAGCGAAAGAACTTCGCGCATTTGCGTGTAGGCAAACATTGGATCAATGGAATTAATCCGGCTTTACAAGCGTACGCCTTTATAGCATGGCTCCTAATTTACAGCCTCGTATTCCGTCCGGCAGATATCGTGATTGAAAAGCTTGCGGCCCTTTATACGCAATGCCTCCGGACTTCAAGTGTACCAGGGAGCTGAAAGTGTGCCAACATTATACTAATCAATAAGAAGGGAGAGGCGAAAGAATTGAAGAATTATATGTCCAGTAGCTTGCTTTGAGCATTCTATAAAATATTCACCGAGAAAATTTCCAATAGAATCAGGGCGACAGTTGACTTCCATCAACCAAGAGAACAGGCTGGCTTCAGGAAGCGATATTCTAAAGTGAATCACGCCCATGTCATCAATCAGGTAATTGAGAAGTCTGCGGAGTACAATCAGCCTCTCTATATGGCTTTCATAGATATTGAAAGTACATTTGATTCAATAGAGATATCAGCAGTCATGGAGGCATTGCTTAATCAAGGAGTACAGGAGGCACACGGGAATATCTTGGGAAATATCTACAAAGATACCACAGCTACCTTGCTTCTAAAAAAATAATAAATTACCTATCAAGAAAGGGGTCAAGTAGGCAGGCAAAATCTCTCCAATGCTTTTCACAGCATGTACAGCATGCTTAGAAGTATTCAAGTTATTAGACTGGGAAGGCTTAGGAGGGAGGATCAACGGCGAATAACTCAACAACCTTCGGTTTGCAGATGACAATGTCCTATTCAGCAACAATGCGGACGAATTACAGCAAATGATTGAGGACCTTAGCCGAGAAAGTGTAACAGTGGTGTTGACGATTAATATACAGAAGACAAAGGCCTGGCAAGGAAACAGGAATTCATGATGGTCAATCACCCTCTAGAGTCTGCGCAGGAGTACGTTTATCTATAGGTCAATTGCCCACAGGGAACCCTGATCACGAGAAGGAAATTTACAGGAGAATAAAAATGGGTTGGAGTTCATACGGCAGGTATTGCGAAATCCTGGCTGGGAAGAAAAGTGTAGACTCATTGCATTCTACCGGTGCTAACATATGCGGCAGAAACTTGAAGGTTAACAAAGAAGCTCGAGAACAAGTTAAGGAGCCCGCAAAGAGCGATGGAACAAAAGATGTTAGGCGTAACGTTAAGAGACAGAAAGAGAGCGGTGTGGATCAAAGAACAAACTGGGATAGCCGATATTCTAGTTGACATTCAGCGGAAAAAATGAAGCTGGGCAGGGCATGTAAACCGTAGGACAGATAACCGGTGGACCATAGAGTTACAGAATGGACACCAAGAGAATTCGGGGAAGCGCAGTCGAGGACGGCAGAAAACTAGGTGGGGTGATGAAATTAGGAAATTTGCAGGCGCAAGCTGGAATCCGCTAGCGCAAGACAGGGGTAATTGAAGATCGCCTGCGGAGGCCTTCGTCCTACAGTGGACATAAAAATAGCCCGATTATGATGATGACAATGATGATTCGGTCCGGCCTTCCACGACATGGCTGCACCCAATTCTAGCCCGTGTATGGCTTGGAGTAGCATTTTCAAATGTGTACTCCTTTATGATCGGAATGGCCAATGGACCACTTTGTGACTTCTGCGCGGGTGTGGAGAATCAGGCGCGCCCCCTTTTTTTTTTGCAAGTGCCCTCGTTTAAACCGGCAAGGAACAGCGCTCTCAGCCACGCTAGACCAACTGGACAAGCGCCCACTTACGCAATGTAATATTCTGGGACACTGGTTTACACGGACATCAGCGCGAGCCGCTAAATAAAGGCGCTGCTGCGTTGTACTTAACCGCTACGTGACTGTGTCCCACAGGAAGTACCACAGGAAACGTTCTGACCAGCGTCCCCTATAGCTGTAGCCCAAATCAACGTGCTTCTGTAAGGTGTAAGTATGCTTCTTCATGATCGTCATCCGAAGGGACTAAATAAAGTCTGAAAGGGACCCGAATGAATGCCGCTTTTGTTCCTCGCATGGGCTGAGCCTATGGTATACATATATATAGCACCCGAGTTCGAAGAACCTTGGGGCGTAAACATCATGCAGGCAACGGCTAGGCGAGCCCGCGCCGTTATAGCCTGATCTGCGAGATCGAAGCTGTCTTGCGGCGACAGCTCTTGGCACGAAACACGGGGTCCGTAAAACAGTGCCGCGTCGCAGGATTCCGCCTCGTGCGGCTCGCCGTTCAGCTTCGCGGTATCGCGGCTGCAAGTGATGTTGGCGCGCGTGCGCTGCCTCTTATGGCTTCCCGTGTCTTGGCGCGAAGCGTGAGTAAAGGCTCAACAGCTTTCGGAACGCCCATTGCTGTTCCTATATAGTCGCCGAGCTCGGATAAGGCTAGCACTGAGCCGTGCCAGCGGCAATTGCGCCCTATTGTCTGCTCTACATTCTTCTTTCTTCGAATCGTATTCCGCTTTGACCGCGATCTTGCCTTGACATTCAGGGAGATTGGCATAGTAAAGTGCGTGGGGAACTGCACAAATGGAAACGCGTGAACAGTGTCTGGAATACGTGACTACACGTCTGAATACCGACACTGAGAAACCAGATGCCTCGAACCCTGAAATAACGTATTGTAATACATTGTAGTTTCCGCCGAGAATTTCCCGCTTTGAGAGAAAGAGATAGAGAAACATTATTTGTATAATAGTGGACGTATCTTCATCACAAGGTGGTGCCATTCGTTGCTTTGCATCTCTGTTAGCGCGCAACGCTGATTGAATGCTATAGTGTTTCAATGTGTCTGGGATACGAGTACGTCTATACGTCCAAACTTCGACCCGGAGAGTCGAAACGCAAGTGTTTAAAATTAAAGAAAGGGAGCAAGTTATCGGAGAATTCTACATAGAAATAAAAAATAAAATAACGATAAAATGAACGCCCAAGATTTCATCCCACCATCTTCTCGCGCCGTTTCATTTCCCAACGATGGTTGCGCAAATCGACAGGTTTCTTTCTTTCTTGTTTTGCTTCATCGACGACAGCTGAAAATGACAAGGCCCGAGACTCATGTCGACAGTGCCAGCTTTCGCAATGTTGTTCAGATGTCCGCGCGCTCTGCTCATAACGACCTGTCACGGTTTCCAGGGCTGAAATGCCGCGGCCTACCAACAGCTTACGTGCGCGGTTTTCGGGGCGCCGGTGGCGAACACCCCTGGAGCCTAAAAACGGCTTGCCGTGTCTACGTCTACCGCTGATACATTGTAGCCCAATCCGCAGTAACTCTCGAGGCCCCATACTTGCTTCAAGTTGCTTGGTTGAGTGTCACCTGTTCGAACTCTTGCTGGTTCCCTTTCTCTGTCCCTATATTGCACTCCCCATATGTAGGGTAGCCAATTGGAGAAAGCCTAGTTAGCCACCCTGCCTTCGTTTTCTCCGTCTTTTTATCTCTTTGGGCGGCGAGTTGCTGCGACAACGCGTAAAGGAAAAGCCTCCCAAAGGGCGTGCCACCAACGCTGAGCTATGGATGAAAACAAAACTAAACAAAACGGTGTTCAGATCGTAAGTGCCTGGAAGACGCGGAATGAAAAGCAGTGGGGGAAAAAAAGGAGAAGGAAACACTGAGTAAACGAAAAAAGGGAAAGGGTGGCGCGTTACCATGAAAAAGACCTCGGGAGAAAGTAAGGGAAGGTGGGGAAGAAGTGTGGCAGGCGGGAGCGCGGGGCGCGCGGTGGGAACGGCGCGAGCGAAAGTCTAATGAATCTGACGTCACATGCTGCGGGCGTGTCACGTGATTCGAGCCTCGTGCCGCCGTTGGCAAAGAGGAGGGGCCCGCTTGCTCCAGCTTTCTCCCTCTTTATCCCCCTCCGCTTTTCCTCGCTCCCGTTTCTTTCCCTACTTCGTTACTCTTTCCGCTTTTACCGCAGCCAGCCCCCCCCCCCCCCCGCCCTCGCGTCGATGTAATCAACAGCGCCAAAGGAAAAGTTCTCCCCATTTGCTCCTCCTCTCCGCAGGATCCCGGCGGGCCTTTCCGTTTCCCTACGTTTGTGTCGCGTTCGTGTGGGTAGTAGAAGCGGGGGCCGAAGAAGAAGAAGAAGCAAGACTCCCCCCTCCACCGCTAGGCTTCTCTTCGGTGCTCTAGGCTTTCTCTCTCGTACATCGGAGCCTCGTTGGTATAGATCCCCCTTTCCTTTCCCTTATTTCTGCGTTCCTAGCTAAAGCAGGAGACGAAGAAATGAAGCGTAGAAGAAAAAACGCTGGTCGTATGTTTCGGGGCTGTTCGTTTTTTGAAGCCGGCGTGCCCTAGAAGGGCGGAGCAGAAAATGGAGGGGGAGATGCCAACGCCGAAAGCCAGCTTCCAATGGGAGTGAGAGAGAGAAGCATGCTTCGAGGCGAGGTTAGAAGAAAGTGCGTCACTGAGTCCAGCGCGGCCGGCCAGGCTAAGTCCAGAAGGAATTCAAAACAACCGGCGTATACGTATTACAGCGCGTGGTGATGGGAAAGGGGCCAGGGAGACGTAAGAGGAGAGGCGGAGGGAGCGAAGGGAAAGAAGAGCACAAACTTATAAGCACGTATATGTACGTACGTTCGCACGCACACTCACTCGGTGTGGTTCTGCTAGCGCCGTGCTTCTTGCATCGGCCGTCTCGTCAGCTTCTTTTTGATGGGGAGCGGCCGTAGGGAAGTAGGGAGGGGGGAATGGGGACTGGGCGGTTTCTTTTCTTTCTTTTCCCGTCCTCTTCGTTCTTGCTTCATTCAGCGCATCCTTTCTTTCTCGGCTTTATTTCTTTCTCTCTTTGTTCCTGCCGACTTTCGCTCGGGCTCTTTTATCTTTCGGCCCTCGTTCTCACAAGGCAAACTGTGCGGCGCTCAGCTCTGTTCTGTTCTTGTTTCGATGACCGCCTCTCACGGAGAGAGAGAGAGAGAAGCAGCTTCGTTTTCTCTCTCTCTCTCCTTTTCGTTTCTGAGTCCCGTGGCGCGGTTGACGCTGTAGTTATTTGGTATTTTGATTTTCGTTCTTTCTCGCTCTTCGTGCTTGCGTCGGCGAGCGTCGTGTTTACTTTATCGATGCTTTCCAGGGCTCGCGCGCGCGGACGGACGCTTTGATCTCTTTCCTCAGACTTCGCTCGTTCTTTGTTTTACTTTCGTCGAGAAGCGAAATATAGACATTTCTAACGATATAAAGAAGGTCGAACGGGAGGAGAAGCGCGGTGCCATATAGAACACGTGTTAACGCACGGACAGATACGAATGAGTGTAAAAAAAAAAAAAAAACTTAAATGTCGAACTACAGCGAAGCTTGAGGTTCCCGCAGAATTTGACGAAGGCGGAAAAAGCGGAGTTGGCACCTGCGTGCTTAGTTCGAATGTGCCATGATAGAAAAAAAAATGATATCGACAAAAAAGTAGGTGAGGAGTGAAGGGGTAGGGGGAAGGGTGAATAAAAAGAAAGATGCAAGGAAGAAAATGGAACAAGAAGTACGTGAAACTGGGATAAAACCTAACAGGTGAGAAATTCGACGCAAACCAATGGAAGGCGCCGATTTATTGGGTTAAATTGGGCTTACACAGCGTAATTGTCTCTTTCTTCTTTCTTCTATTTGCACCGTATACATCACACCGATGCGAACGCCGTGTGTTCAACCTCTTTGTCTTATTTTTCTCTCTCTGTCTGTGCATGCGTGTGCGTGCACGCGTGTTCTTCGCTTATGCTTATTATTTTCAATTAGTTCTCGCTGGGCCATTCGCTCCCTTGCGTTGGTAACGTGGACGCTGGCAAAATAAGTCAAGATTGCTCAAACGGTAGCAATTATTTCTGAATGAGCAGTTCGATCTTTGTGAAGGGGGCTAATTAATGGCGCACCCTTGTTATTGTCACCTTCTTGGCAATTTACCGAATCCGCAGTACACCTCTCACACAAGGTACACTTAATTTGTCGTTTAGGTCTTTGAGATTTCGTTTTAGTATTGTCTGCGCGGTCTTGGACAATGTCGAAAGATCAACAAAGTTGTACTTAGCAAGATTATTCACACCATAACCCTCTTTCAACCGAACCTAACTATGCCCCTTAGTGAATGTTGCATACCCTTTATTACTCGTTGCATTAGGTGCAGTCATGCTCTTTTTTTACTTTGAATATGTTTATTTGCGTTTTGAAACTGCTTTGTTAGGGATATTAAAAAAATGTGGCCCTAAAGAAGTTACATTGTCGGCGTCGCGTACAAACGCGCAATAATAATAATAATAATAATAATAATAATAATAATAATAATAATAATAATAATAATAATAATAATAATAAAATAATTGGCCAGGACAAATTGAGATTGAGCTCTCCGCATGCCTTCTGACGCGGGCTGTACTTCTCTAAGGTCATATATTTGTTCATTGCTAGACACTTTCGTCAGCTGCTTGAAATACTCTAAAATACTCTACTCTAGAATTAACAACCGAATCTTTTTCTTGATACCCCCCCCCCCCCCGCCACTAGTTTAGTCCCCTGCGTCATTAAACCGTTAGAGTAACTTCTGTAATATGCACCCTTATCATAACTATGCACCCTGCATTAGTTACATCTCTCCTAGCGTCTAGCTCGACGGTAAGTCCTCTTCCTCTTCAGAACTACAGAGCGAGAATGTCATTTTCCTTTCATCCTTGTCCGCTGTCTTCTTCCTGCATAGCCCACGGTTCTTGAAAAGCCCGGGAAATGTCCACCCTGCGCAGCGGCCGATCGATATGTAGCTCCAAAAACAAATAGCAAGCCATGCTGAGCCGAAGTCGAAGCCGACGCTCTCATTTCCCCGAGCAACGCTAATTCACCGCACGCGAAGGCACACCCTGTAGTCCGAACATGGCGTATACCAGGGGTGCTGTCTTTTCCTGCGTCATTCAACGCACTAGACAACGATCGAACTGTCTTAATGACAGCTGTAGAGAGAGGAAAAGAAAGAGGCAAAAAAAATGTCGCTGAGATCATTGTTTTCATTCGAAATAACTATGAAGGCATTTCTTCTTAATACATGATCTCGATCTGTGTTTCCTTGTGTGTATTACTCTGTATTATTTCCTGTTTTGTATTCATATATTTCGCACAGATATATTTGTAGCTGATCCTTATAAGCATTTTATTTTGTTATTTTTTTTTCACAGTGTTGCTTAGTCATATCACCGTAACCTTGATCGTGGAATCCGTTGCAGTCCTCGGACTATGGGACCCAAGTCTGAAATACATTTGTCTGCATATAATATGCACTCTGTACTATGGATCATGAGTAAATTAAAAAAAAGAAAACTTGGAACCCTATATTTAATGATAACTATAGTCGTCACTTTATATACTGGAAAGTTAGCACGCAGAACAGAGGTGGATCGAACTAAGCACTATACTTTGTCAGCCAAAATCCCGTGCCAAATAAGCTGAAAACGTGGCACACATACTCAGAGGCCCAACAACAGGACAGACCACATATACGAAATAATGTAAGAAAATCAAAGGAGCCGTTCAATGTGATATGCTATTGCATTACGAGGTGTGTATAGCTTTTGAGGCCACGAGGCGACATTTTGCATAAGGACAAGTTTTACGTCGTGATGCAATGCGCGAAACGCGGAACAGAGGCACGTGCAGTGGTGCTATATTGTCGGCCAAAATATGGAGTTATATAAGCCGGATCGTACGGCGTGGGGTATATACCCAGTTGACCAAGAAACAGGCGCACTATATAGGAAAAGGGGAGGTGGGCGAATATCAACTTTCCAGAATTCGAATGGTAAGTATTAAATACCAAATCGAATATCGATAAGATAAATGCAGACGCATGTATTTATTGCGGAAGTATCTATTTCAATATCATCAGGCACCGCGCCTGTGCTGGCTTGTGAAAAAAAAACAGCTAGCCATTAATGACAAAATTATCAATTTTAAAGACAATATCAATAATTATTATTCTAAAAATGCACGAATAGCCTGCTAACAACGTTAGAGTTTCTTTACAAACAAGCTTTTCAGGAAAGGATGGCTGCTGCGTGCATGACTAGCTTTCGAAGAACGCTAAACAAATGATTGCTGAAGAAACATGAGAAATTGTGGAAAAAGAAAAAAAAAAAGAAAGCTGCCGGATAATTTGTGGGCACAAGGCACATGTAAAAGGGATCGTTGCAAGGATAACATCACAAGTTGTAGCTTAAAAGATAAAGCTTCTACATGACTACATATACACTGTCAAAATCACTAAATGACAGAAGATACACGCAAAAATAGCGGGTTGTAATTTGGGCTTCCACCGCGGAACCGAAAACAAATCTTGCATTACCCACTTTGTCTCTGCATTGCTTTGAAAACATTGTCCTCGTCTCAGTTCTGACAATTTGTGATACTTTGTTTGTAGCAGGTGCGAAATATTTGGTTAGTGTCAAATATTCGAAAGTACCGAATAGTTTCTTTTCGAATACAAATACAAATAGTTATTGTGCGGTATTCGATTAGTATTCGGACCTTCGTACATTCGGCCTCCCCTCGGGAAAAGCAAAGAAGCCGCTAAATGTCACGCGCCATTTCATAAAAAAAAGAAAAAAAAAATCTGTGTGCTCTAGAGATACTCACGAGCAAACATTACATATATATGTTTTATTTCGTGATTACTTGTTTGATTACGCAAAACACGTGTGCGCTCACTGGCAAGGTCAACATTCAAGGCTATATAAACTGTCTTTCCTGGGAGAAACTTTACCTACGTGCACCAGGAGGATTCAGCAAAAAAAAAAAAAAAAAAAAAAAAGCTGTGCTTTAAAACAAACCGAGCAGCGTCTTCGTAGGTCCGAGGATTAATGTACAGGAAACTAAGGTAATGTTTATTAGCAGGAGAAACGATAAATCGGGATACAGGCAGTCAGCCTCTAGAATCGGTGCAAGCACCCGTTTATCTTCTTGCAGAACTTGCAGAACAAGGTCCTTCCGTATGCGTGCCAGCAACACCTTGTGTTCCCTGAAGGGTTTCCAAGTCTTCTTCCTGCATTCTTAAGAGAGACTAGTTTGATGAAGATGTGTTGATATACAGCAGGAACATTGTAAGGGACACTCGGACTTAGCAATTTCATCAATGGTTATTACAAAACACCACCACCACCACCTCATCTAGGCCGATCTGCCACAGAGAACCCAAATCACGAGAAGGAAATTTACACAAGAATAAAATGGGTTGGAGCTCATATGCGGCAAAAATTACCAGGCTATAACCGGTATACCTTACCGCTTGCCTAGAAAACTGTCAGATCATTGCATCATACCGGTACATATATAGGGCAGCAACTTATAAAAGTTAACGCACAAGCTTAAGAAGAAACTAAGGACCGCGTAACGAGCAAGTGGAAGGAAATATGTTAAGCGTAACGTTAACGGAAAAGAAGATAGCTGTGTTGATTAGAGAACAGATCGGGGTTACCGATATCCTAGCTGAGATTGGCAGGAAGAAATGAAGCTGGGCGCGCCATGTGATGCGTAGAGCAAAATAACCGTTGGTCTATTAAAGCCACGGAATGGTCGCCAAGGGAAGGCCAGCGCAGTCGAGGGCGACAGCGATTTATAGGTGGTAGGATGAAAGTGATGAAATTAGGAACTTAGGGGCAAGTTCAAGTTGGCTGACTAAAAGCCAGGGGTAATTGAATATCGCTGGGAGAGGCCGTCGTTTCTGCAGTGTGCACAACATAGGACGGTGATCGTGCCGGATATGGTGAAACTGTGGTTTTACGCATAAAACGTACGTAAAAGCGGAGAGTTTTCGCAAGAACTATACATCTTGAATCTCGGCGCTCCTGCGTCGGTCCTACACACTCGAAAGAACTCTGAGCAAATTGGCCTACGCCGTAGCACGAGCGGATCAACAAGTACACAGGAACGACACTCACGGCACTAGAGAAAAGCGTCTATACGAGCGCGAATGAAGACGTTGGCCGTGATGCGCCGGGTTTGGCTACATGCTAGCCAACATGTTGAAAGCTGTAGCACAGGAAGGCTTCGTCGCTCGCCGTGCAGTGGGGCCGAAAGAAGAAGAAAGGAAGAAGAAAGAAAGAAAGAAACAAGAAACAAAGTCAACTAGAGTTTAAAGCTCAGCGTCGGTGCCGGCCCTGCTGGCGTACGGCCTTTCGCAGGAACGAGCCTCCTTCGCGGGATGGACGACGAACCCCGGCCGCCCTCCCGCTGCAGCCAACGCTGCCCGGAATGCGAGGAATGCGGGCTCTGCCGTCTAGCCTTTTACGAGCTTTCTTAACGGGCGAGGAAGCCGGGGCACCTTTTTTATTTTTTTTATTTTCCCCTCATCTCCTTTCCCTTCCGTTATACATCTGCTCGCGCTTGCATTGTTTCTCATTTCCGAAAAATTACTCGGTTTTTTTTTTTGGAACATTTTCGCCACTGCTTCGTTTACAATGTTTCGTTTTCTTTGTGTATTCTTTATTTGTACATTCTCATAACAGGCCACATCATAACAAGCCACCTATTCTCTCCGCCCCCCCCCCCCACCTCCTCCCGCTGCAGCTCTCACTGGAGTTTCCTAGTTTCGCACGTGTAGAAAACGAAGCAAGAACAAGAAGATACATAGAGATACAGAGAAAGAAAGAGAGCAAGAGTAAAGGACAACCAAGACAAAGGCACCGAAGAGGTCTCCCCTCTCCCAGCACCGTCCTTGCAGTACAGCGCACAGCGCGCGCGCGCTGCGCGCCCCCTTACCCGAGTGCCGGACTTACCCGAGTGCCCTCCCCGCTTGCCCTCCCCCACTCCCCATTTTCATTTCCCTCGACATGTCGCGGGAAGGAGATTTCTTCTATATTTCACAACCTTCCGCCGGGGACGCCCGAACGCTACGCGCTCGCTCTTTGTCTCAACATTCTCGTTCTCCTCATCGCCGATCCCCTCGTTCTTCGCCTCCTTTGTTTTTGGCGATGAGTGAGTTTTTCGGGCCGAAATTCCCATGCCTGTGGCGCCCTCTTGCTGGGTTTCCAGGAACTCAAGCCTCCCCTTCCCCTTTAAGTAGAGTAAGAAAGGCAAAAAAGGAGAACCGGCAAAAGAAGATCAGAAGAAAAGCAAAAATGAATAGAAAGGCCGTAAGCGGCCTGCTTTGAAACAACAGGAAAAGAAAAAAAAAAGGAAATGTTTCTAGGGGAAGGTTTCTGGAGGATAAGGAAGAAAGAGCGGAGGCGGGATGCTGGCGGAATGGGGAGGGGCGCAGGAACGCGGGGAAGCCGGATCGACGCGCGGAGAATTTGTGCCCCCCCCCCCCCCCCGGCCCCCACACATCCCCCTCATCCACGCCGCATCTTCCTCTCTCCCCACTGCACACTCTCCTTCTCGCTTCTTACCCCCTCCCTACCCTAGCTCGGTCGGCGCTTCGTCCCTTTCCCTTTTCTCTCCTTTTTTTTTTTTTTTTTTTTTTTTTTGCTGTACGGGTCTTCGCTTTTACTCCCTTTTGTGCGTATTTCACGAGCGGTGCGCCCCCGCTTTGTCGCGTCCTCCTTTCTTTCTCGGTTTATCTCTCGGACGTCTCCTTCGTACTTTTTTTTTATTTCTTCCTTTGCCGGCCCTCCCGCCTGTACCGCACCGCGTCGCTGCTTTCGGGAGTGCACACGACGGCGCCTTTTATTTTGCCGTTTCCACAGCAAAGCCGGGCGCGGCGGCGGCCGCCTCTCCTTTTTCCCCCGTTTTCCTCCCATTTTTGTGCGCGCCTGCTATGTGCACTTCCACTGCGCGCTGTGTTTTATTTATTTATTTTTTATTTTATTTTTTTTTTGCTGCCCCAGAGCCGTTCTCCCTTCCCCTTGCGTGCCGCTCGCCTCTCCTTCGATGGCCTGGGCACGCTTGACTGGACTCCGGGGCTTCGGCCCACCGCCCTTGCTCCGCATCGCCGCGTGCTCGCCGGCGACGAGACTTTTCTTCTTTTCTTTCTTTCTTTCGTTTAGTTTGTTTGTTTCTTCGCGTGCTTGCGACCGAAAGGAGCGAAGTCGCCCAGCGTGAGCGCGCGCGATGTGTGCGGGACGGTGCGTTGCGGTGCGCTTGCCTCCAAGGCGGGACAGAAGTGTTTTGAACCGAAGTTCGACTGGAAAACGGAATATGCAAGAACGCCCAGCCCCTTTTTGCATGTAGAGATGCAGGCTCTAAGCAGGACGACATTCAGTTGAAGCAAGGGAAATACGGGGTCGTTTGTTTATCTGTATTTTACATAAATGTGACTGCAGGTTAGGCACTAACCAGCCAAACGACTATATTCTCCGCCTTACATTTCGTTTGGTGTACGTCCCTGAATTCATGGGCGTTTGTGTAGTCAGTAAGCTAGATGCGTATGTGTGTTACTTTAAAACATAAACGTTTCATTGCGTCCTAGCTCGTTTGGTTAGGGCTGGTTTGAGTACTATACCTTACAGTGCTCAGTTAGCCTGCCAGGGAGTTTCACAACGCTCGCTGCGCCACTACACAGGGATTCCTTCGTCGCGTGAGCACTGTTTGTTTTAGTACTCGTCGCTGTACACGTGATCTCCGCCACGCGAGATCCGGCTGTGAAGTCTGTTATCGTTAGATATCCTTATCAGATAGCCTAGGTAACGTGCGAACGAAAGCAATTGTACTATACGTAAAAGCCGAGGAACACTCTTGCAAATATTAGTAGCGCTGACGCAGACCCATTCTACTCATGAAGGGATCTAGTTGCCGTTTCACTGTAGCGCGCACTGACAGTGGCGTTATACGGCTTCTGTTAAACGGCCGTCACAGCTGCCGTTATGAAACGGATGTCGCTGAGATATATATAGCCACCTGTTTCTACGCATACGCTCATACGCAGGGAGATGCGCTCGTCGCTTCACATTCGTATACACATCCGTACACACCTTGTTGCAGCTCCCCCTTCATTTGCCACGAACGTGACCTCCACAAAAAAAAAAAAAGGCGCCCTGCTCTCTACGTGAGCCGTCCGCAACACAACTTCGTCGCCGCTGCAAGCGAGTACACACGTCGAGACTGACTCTGACGTGAAGTATATGTTAAGTAAATTATATGTGCTTTCGTGGATGACGTATGGACTCGTTTCCTCGCACTCGAGAAAGGGGCAGATCCTGTCACGTTTACCTGGTCCTCCATCTTTCTTGGCGTACACGAATATCCCCCCCCCCCCCCCCCCCCATCACAAACCGTGGACACACGCTTACGGCTCGGTAACAAGGCCACCCGAAGCAGTGACTGGTGGCTTTTGCTGGTTCTTTAAGCGCACTTATCCTTGAATATAACCCTGGTCATCACGGCCGATGCCAGCCCGGTGTGCGCAGAAAGTTTAAGACTAACTTCATAGCTGCGTGAAATGACCAACGTGCGAAGCTGAGAAACCATTAACAATGCTAAGCATGCTCAACTGCAAGGACAATTCTACGCACGAAATGCGCAACAGAAAGCGACTGTAAGTGTATCCAGCAGTCAAGTCGAGGAAAACAATAGGAAGAAATGTTGTCTTTTTTGCCTTTGCGTACAGGTGCGTACAAGAGCACATTTCAATATTTCAATGTTGGGCTAGTTGGTATGGTCAATAAAAAGCAAGAAAAACAGCACACAGGAACAGTGAACTACTTTTTCTTTTTTTTTCTGTGTTTTCAGGAGCTACAAGGTAACTGCGCTTACGAAGTACGTCTATAGTGAAACCGAGTTAGAACGAACACCTAGATCGTGCGGTAAAAATAGTCCGATAATATCAGTTTATTCAATATCGGGCTATTCCCCCATAACAAATCTAAACAAACTTAGGGATGCGTTCGCTACATGAAGATTTCAATCTCTAGAGAAGAAAAGAAGCAAAGAATAAATCCCCCCCCCCCCCCCCCCTTTGGAAAGAAAACTTCGTTTAGTACGCACTAATTTTCAGTGTGGGTAAAACTGTTCCTCAGCGTCAGTAAGAATGGCGACACGACAGGATCTCGCTTCGATATCATCCTGGTGCGCTTTCTAGAATTCTCACACTAATGCTCGCAAAAAAGAAAAAAAAAAAAGAAGAATGCCACAAACATTTGAAAAAAATTCTCTGCAAGTGACTATAATGCGACGTCAGCGGACGCCCCAGTTCTATATGTACAATGTGCACCTCGTTATGAGCCAGTTATTTTACACGAGTCTCAGTAGTAAGCTTTGCGTATTCGATATAGAGAATAATTCGCTTCAACCGGGTTTGCTATAATTCGGTTTCGACTTCAATATCAATAAGGAAGATTCTATCTATGCATTATCATAATATTTACGCAAAAAATGTTACTTCTTCATCCAGTCAGTCGAGTCACGAGTCACACGCTCGCACACATACGCGGATGCGCCTACGCACCAATATATATATATATATATATATATATATATATAGTACGCGAGAATGCCTCGGCACCCCCGAAGAATATGCGGGTCTCTTCTTTGGTCTGTCAGCCCAGGCCTGACCAGCCGTGCCCCACACATACCCTGGCCGTTCATCGTCAAAGGAACCGGAGGGGGGCGTTCCCATGAGGCACCAGCAAGACGGATCGTATAGTTTCTCCCCAAGGTTGCCGAGTCGCGGCGCGGCTGGCATCCCGTTGGCCGCTCGCCAGACTCGCCGGCCGAGAGGCTTGCGAAACGGAGGAGCTCATTTCTCTCTGGGAGCCAGCCACGGACAGTCGGGGCAAGAAGGCCGCGCGGAAGAGAAGTAGAGGCGGCGGCGATCCGACAGGCGTCTGTACACGGCTGCGCTTCGTATACACGCGACTGTGCTTCGCGCCGGCGGCGGCGCCCGCGGGCAGAGGCGCCTGGCTGCGACAGGCTTGCCCGCGTCAGACTATATACCGCTGTCGGAGACAGTTGCCCCTGCACTGCACACTCTGTTTCATGTGCTCATACTCGAGGGTCGGCTTTCTGTGGCAACGAATCGAAGCTATATAGTGGAGAGCAAAGCGCGAGCAATTTGTAAGAGGCTCCTGGAAATAGTGCCACATTCGCATCAGCGTTCGCTTAAGCTGGCAAGCGAAAACATAGGCATCTTATTTACAGCAGCGAAATGAGACAACGTACAACGCTGGGGGCTGACGTATTTTTTTCTCGTGTTCGCTTTCGCGTTTGGGCAAATGCGAAACCGTTGAAGCTATACGCAGGTTCCGCTATCCGCTCCAAGTAACCTCAAGCACTGCCAAACGCGGCCGGACTACTTGGTTCAGTAGCACGTGTGCAGATTGCTTTGCCCCAATTTTTTACAGTGGAGCTGTGCACCTCTACCCACCAATACATTTGTCGGGTCCGTGGGCAAAAATAACCCCTTTCGTGGGCCGATCCCGGAGGTAGTGTAATCGTATAGGCTAAAACCAGTGTTGCCAGGTCCGACGAGGCGGCGTAGCCAAAAGCTAGAGAAGTTGTAGCCCAAATGTAGCCAAACACAAAAAAGTACAAAAAAGAGCAAAAAATTTCGTAGCCAAATATAGCCATTTTTATTTTCAGTTTTATTTGTGTTACATTTTCACATTCGACTACGGCAATCCTTTTGTGCACAACCCGTCGTAACAAAATATCCGTGCCGCCGTGACGGTCGGCCCTTGACATCAACAACAGCGACATTATGCTTGCGCAGAACACTTTTTGGTTGGCCCAGGAAAGTCTTAAGTTCCAGCGAATCGCTGCAGAGGGCGAAATTAGTGCTTTTATTTGATGACCGATAGTAAAGTTAATATTTTCTGTTATTTACAGTAATATTAACTACGAACTCTGCCTTTTAGCTGTCGTGAATGCAAAATAACGTTTGGCATCGCCTGGATTTTGCGCTCTTTTGAGCCAATTATATGGCGTTTTTTTTTTTAATGCGAAAGCATTATATGTCTCATGAGGCAGAAAAGCCGGCGTTGTTCGCAACGAGTGCTACCTAAAATACGTCATAGCATCTTGTATGACGTCAGTAGTAAGGCAGAGTAAGTTGGAGTATGGTGATTAACGTGGAGTAAAGTGAATTAGGGTGAAGTAAAATGAATGTAGGCGGATTAAAGTGGATTAAGGTGGATTGAAGTGCAATAAGATGAATTAAAGTGGATTAAGGTGGATTAAAGTGGATTAAGGTTGGTACAAATTAGAGCAAGGTGGATTAAAGTGGATAAAGGTGGATTAATGTAGAATTGTGAAGAGCACGTTACAATGTATGACGTCACGTATCATGGGCACGTCAACATTGGAACTTAGAGAAGTCACAGTACTTTCGCATTCGAATCACGTAGGGATACTTAAGTGACTGTCAATATTTTACTTTAGAAACCATGCAAATGGAGGCAACAGCAAGGCTCGTGTTCATTATTATTGAAGGAATTTTACAATAATCACAATGTACTGCAACTGCACGATTGTACATTGCAGTTGATCGGCTACGCGGAAAGCGGATCCTTTTTAGGCGCGACCAACTCCGTCCCGCCACTGGCTTGTTACCTCAAAGGTGCTCCGTCAGCAGCGTAACTGCTCATCGGTTGCGATGCAAATAGTTGAGCGTAGGCCTGACGTTTCTGCGAGGACTCGCGTGCGGGTTTTTGTTATCAATCATCGATAATTCGTGATGCAGGGGCGCACGGCTTCTTCAAAACTGGCTCAGCGCTTGAAGGGTGCTGGTGGTACCACGGGCCTGCTCTGGAGCTTCATGTTTAGTATGTCACGATAAACAGAAAGAAAAAAAATGAGAACGATTGGGGGACGGAGGGAATTTCTAGTTGTCCTGGCCACTTCTCTTTTGTTTTTACGACCACTTTGCTATGCGAAGCCTTCCGTCACGGTGAGAACGATGCATTTGGAATTCCAGAAGTGTATCCGTTGAACCTTGTATAGCGTAACTAAATATTTTCTTTTGTCATCTTGTTAAAGACAACATGCAACATCCTCATTTGGTTAACGTGTTCATAAATGAGCAGTATGGAAGCGAAATGCCAATGCCAATATCCCTGTTGTAGAGAAAACATGAAATAAACCTGTATTCTATTAGAGTATATCTTCCATTGTAGCAATATTGGCAAAGCTGCAGGGCTAGTAATTGCCTAATTTTCTCATTAACATCCTTTAAATAGCGCCTAAGCAGACGATTCGTGCAGTTGGTGGTTAGCATATATATATGACTCGAATCCCAGGCCATCCACAGCCTCTGAGATTTTCAACGCTCCACGTGTGCCCCCTATCACGGAGGTCATGTGGTGGAAGATGTGTGCATGCTTCTTAACGTACTGGGGGTTCTGCGCCACTGGCTGCGAGCGGTAATGCCGGCTTTATTTTTTTTTTCTGTTTTGGTATCAAAAATGTATATTTAAGTGAGCTTTTCGTGATGCATCCACTAATATTCCACACGTAAAATTTTCTACGAATGCTGATCTTTATCTAGAATCTAAAATGTACTGTTTTTGTTGTTTTCTTTTTTTACGCGGTCCAAAATTTCCTTGCAGTTGGTCTACTGCTGGCCTCGTGTTCGCTTTCCACTTACTTCTTTAACAAAACGCTCTTTTATGCATTGTAGCATAAAAGAGCGTAGCATTAAAAGTAAAGTTTTCGTCCGACACTATGGGAAATAATAGATCGAAACTGGTGTCATCCTGGAGATTCATTTCAAGTAGATGCGTCTTGCAAGCTCACCGGCTACTATTCGTAAATTGCAATAGGTGCCCTAAAGAAAAGTATTAAAAATTTATTTGGTAAATTTTCGTTCTATATGTATTTCCATTTCTCTTGCTACCATTATCCACCTCTTTGAATAAACCAGCTCAAGGACAAGAATTGTTCTATCTGCCACAGGCGATATTTAAAAGTGATCACCCCGTTAGTTTTCAAGCTGCTGTGATGATGTCGCCTTTGAGTGAGTGAGTGAGTGAGTGAGTGAGTGAGTGAGTGAGTGAGTGAGTGAGTGAGTGAGTGAGTGAGTGAGTGAGTGAGTGAGTGAGTGAGTGAGTGAGTGAGTGAGTGAGTGAGTGAGTGAGTGAGTGAGTGAGTGAGTGAGTGAGTGAGTGAGTGAGTGAGTGAGTGAGTGAGTGAGTGAGTGAGTGAGTGAGTGAGTGAGTGAGTGAGTGAGTTTTATTTACTTCAAGGGCAAACCGGCTGGTCGGACAGAAACAGAGCGTTATGGTCAGCTACTCAGCGTTTGGATGAACAAAGGAAAAGGAATGGAACAACAATAATGACGCTGAGGAGAGAAAAGCTGCTGCATACGAAGAAAAAAAAAAGAAAGAGAGACAAGAACTGGAAGCACTTCTTGCAGTTGTCCTTATCTCTCAGAAAAGCCACAATTGACTTAATGGTGCTGACAAACAGTTTTTCGCCCATCGGCCCACAAGTAAGACATTCTAGAAAGTGGTCGGTTGTTGGTATATGTGCCAACGACGCCGTCACATGAGTCTGACTGTCTCCCTCGCGAATGCAGTAAGAGAAGTCGCGTTATCAAGCTTCAAATCTCTAGCGGGTTCCGGGTAGCTAAAACATGATCTCGCAATACACTGCCCTGAGATCCGAAATAATTGCGTCTTCGTCTGGCACAATTAGTCTATATTAGCCACCGCGCCTAGGGCCCCGATTTCGTTCGCAGCTGTAGCCGTAAAGAGCCGAGTTGTAAACCGTCCGAAATCTATCTGACCATCAGGTATGCATGCGCCGATAATTCGGACCAGAATCCTAACTATTCTGCGGAGAGTGTCAAAACGATTAAAGCTTTCCCTCAACGTCTCGTATCAGCTGTGTGTACACCAAGAACAATGTATGCATTCCCTAGCTGCGTCCATGTTCTTACACCAGTTGCGTCAGGCGCGTTTCGCCTATCATGCAGGCGTGCTCACTGGCGCTGTTATAGGAGGCAGCGTTTCGCCGCGAGGCTCGCCAGAGACCTCCTCGCCTGGCAAGAACCTCTGGCAAAGCGTCACGCGATTCTGTGCATTCCTCAGGTGCAGGGAGGCACGCCAAGTTGTCGAGGAAAGTAACGAAGGATGAAAATCTAAACGAGAGAGAGACATGGAGGGAAAGAAAGAAGAAGAAGAAAAAATATGAAGTTATTGCCCCGAAGGCGCTGAGCCTTTTGGGTTGCCGCCGCCTTCCTTATTTAACTTCTTTTTCTTTCTTTTCACTTTTCTTTTTTTCTCAGTGGGCCGTCAAGATCTGTCAGAAACAGAAATTAAACAGGCGCCGACGCCGACGCACCGCCTGCCTGTGTGTGCGGGGAAGAGCGGCAGAAGATGGGCGGGAGCGCTAGGCGGCCGCAGTTGCCATGGCAACGCGCGTCGTTTTAGCCGGTCGACAAGGATGGAGGGGGGGGGGGGGGGGGGTCGGAGAGGAGTGCGCAGCTCTGGACGATAGATGAGGGATGACAGGCAAGTATAATTATAGAAAAAAAAAAAGAAGGAGAGAAGTGTGGAAGAACACGAGGACGGATGCTGGTTGGGCTCCGGCACCTGTTGGACGTGGCCGACGCTCCAGAGCAGGAGAAACGCGTATGCTAGCACTCTATACGCGTCATCCTACTCCGGCTAGAATTGTTAGCAGCGGTTACTCAGTCTTCGGTTTCAGTTTATTTCAGTTTCGTCTCCCCTTTTTGTTCCACATATTCGTTTTATCCTCATTTTGAAAACAGGCAAATATACGACCAAGGCAAAATAAAGCAAGGAAAACCGGGGACTATCGGGAATCGGGGATCGCGCGTTTTCGGGGATCCGGGGATCGCGGTTTTCGGGAAACCGGGGATCGCGCGTTTTCGGCGCGATCAAGGCGCTTATTTAGTTTTGCAAATTTGTGTACTTTTAAGGCTTTCCCTTGAGTAAGGCTCTGTGACATTATTTCCTTTCTTTGTTTCCTTTGTTTTTCACATTTGTTCCAAGTGTCCCTTGCCCTTGTGTTTCGAACCACGGTTCACTATATTTGCTCCTCACCCGCCGCGGTAGCTTAGACGCTATGGCGTTGCGCTGCTGAGCTCGTGGTTACAGGTTCGATACCCACCGCATCGGTTGCCCTCGATGGGGGACCAACGCAGAAAAAAAAAGAAAAAAAAGAGAAAAAATTGCAACGAAATAAATTCCGCAACCGCGATACCTCTGATTTCACAAGCCGCATTATAAACGGGTCAGAACCTCAGCCGCGGCCTCCCGCAGCATTTACAGTTTCTCCCACATGACATGCGCCAAAATTTAAAAATACTACAGTGTCACGTAGCTGGTGAGAACCAAGGTAACTTTGTTTGCCGTCGCTTGGAAGAAAGCAGACTGTATTTTTGTATTTCGCCTAATTACATAATTAGTAATGAAGGTTGCGTAACACACACACACACACACGCACACACAAAAGTGCCGCGCGGCACTTTTTATGGGCCTTTGCAGCTTTGTTTCGGGCTTGGTAAAAAACTTTTACGTATAGCACGTATTGGGCAACAGAAAGCTGTATCGCGAATTTTTGCAGGATAGCCTACAATTTTCTTATTGAGTAGTACTTAAGTGCTAATGAAGTTCTACTTAATGTACTTTATGAAGTTGTACTTAATAGTACTTAATGACGTTGATAAATGGATAATAACACTGCGTAATTAGGCGAAATACAAATAAAAAGATGTCTGACTAGCTCCAACCAAGCGATGGCAAACAACGTTACCTTGTCTCTGACCAGCTGCGTGGCACTTGGATATATATATATATATATATATATATATATATATATATATATATATATATATATATATATATAAATGTCGGCGCAAGCTACGCGGGACACCCTGTGCCAGCCGATTCCAAAAGCGAACTGCTGCGGGATGAGACAGCGGAAACAAGAAGGGAGCGCACTGTCACGGTGCAGCGATTTTCGAAACCCAAGCCACGGCACGGCTCCTGCCCGTAAACCGTACGCACAGTCGGGAAGCGACGCCGGATATATCGGATCAGCGACCACGCTCGTGGCGGTCGCGACGGCTCAAGTGCATCCTGCATGCCGCATGAAGCGAGAGCAGCAGCAGCAGCCTTCGCGTGTGTGCCCATATATACTCGCTTATCCTTCGGGACTGCATAAGCGGTCAGCTGCATCGCCAGCTGCGAACGTATACAGATAGCAACTTTGTTGCCCGCAAGAATTGCAGTATCTTCCTTTCACCTGCGCTAATCTCCTAATAGGCTTATCGAGCATTGCAGTGAAAACAAAGTATAACAGGGCGACTTCTTGAACGTGGACAGGAAACACCAAAGAACACACAGACAAGAACAACTGCAGTGAACCGCTACCGTGAGAAAAGATAAGGCGGAATCCGGCGTATAGCGTCAGTACGCGGGTAACCGTGGTAGGCAAAAAGGCCACGGACATAAACATGTCCAAGCAAGGCGTAAGCCTGATAGGCTGGAAGGATTTGCTGCGGGCCGCTAGCGGCCGCGGCAACCCTATATACACCACTGCGGCGTTGTATCTATTCGAGGTGGCGCTCGCGGGCATTGATCTCGCCGGAGTTGCATCTCGATACGCAGTTGGCGTGGATGAGGATTCCTGCGGTGGTCACATGCGAACGACCGTGAAGCGATCGATTTATGTGCGGGATGAATATAACTACAATTACCGAGCGAAATAATGTCGAGGCTTGGAATCATTGCTTCGACGTTCTTACGTGCAGAATAGGCATCTGGCGACACGGCAACACCGCTGACACCTGAGAATTCCGTTTCCCACATTTTACTTCAATTCATCGCGATCAAACCTCTTAATTGGCTCTTTTTCCGTGTACAGCTACACGTGACCAGGTATAAATCTTATAAATTGCTGCACAATTATAACATTCTTCGAGAAGATTCCTCAGCCCCAAGTGTTCAGTAATCACACGGATTCTTCCAGCGATATACCTCTTCGCTTTCTATTAAAGCTCCATATCCTTTACGCAATGGCCACTGATCGTATCTGAACGAATCCGCCGCGCTGACTCAATGGCTACGGCTTTGCGCTGCCGAGCATACCAGGTCGCGAGATCGACTCCCTGCCGCCCCCTTATTGGACGCGAAATGTGAAAACGCTTGCGTACCGTGCTTTGGATTCACGTTAAAGAACTCCGGGCTGTCACGATTATATCGAAGCCCCCCGCTACACGGCATCCCTCACAGGTCCTGCGCAACTTCTTTACGTTAAACCCCGCAATTTATTTAATTGATTTAAGTTTTATCTGACCGTGATACATATATTGAGCCCACGCGCTCGGTCTCATTATTAAAGGAGAGCGAAATCGCTGCCATCACCTACCTGTGAATCAGTACGAGTACGAGTACGCAGTTGCTGGCAGAGTACAAGCCGCATCCCCTCCCTTCGGCGCTGCCTTCCCGCTTTCCTCCTTTCGCGTGGGAGATTGTGTCGCGAGTTCCCCTTGCGCCCGGTCGCAAGATACTCGTTTGGTGCCGCAGCTAAACGCGCCATGCCCCCACGGCCTTACGCACGACGGAAGACGTCGCATTTGCTCTCCGCCGTACATTTAAATTAGCTCTCCGTGAAAGCGCGCGTCCCTCGCGCGCTTTCACTCGCGCATACAGCATACGGCGCGCGGCGACGATGTTATCGCGCTTGGACTTCATACGGAACCTCCCGACGACAGCGACGCCGACGGCAGAAATCCGCTTGGAGTGTCCATATAATTGCTATCACAATAAAATGTTAGGCGTAACGTTAAGAGACAGGAAGAGAGCGGTGTGGATCAGAGAGCAAACGGGCATAGCGGATATTCTAGTTGACAGTAAGATAAAGAAATGGTGCTGGCCAGGCCATGTAATACGTAGGATGGATAACCGGTGGACCATTAGAGTTGCAGAATGGATACCAAGAAAAGGGAAGCGCAGCCGAGGAAAGCATAAAACTAGGTGGGGTGATGAAGTTGGCAAATTTGCATGTGCAGGTTGGAATCAGCTAGCGCAGGACAGGGGTAATTGGAGATAGCAGGGAGAGGCCTTCGTCCTGCAGTGGACATTAAGAGAGGCTGATGATGACGATGAAAGAAATAAAAGTGAAATGAAATGAGAGGTCGCCCGTCATGTATAAAAATCCGAGAAACGTCGCATCTTCCCTAAAAATGTTGCCGCGTTTAGACCCACGAGAACTTGCGTGCGCGCGTCACCCGGCCGACTCGCAGGGACCGCGCGGCGATGCTGGCGCGGCGCCCGCGACGGAAGCGCGCCTTGTCTCGCCCAAGCAGCGTGCGTGTGTAGCCTGCTGGTGCTCAGCCACCGTTGCCTGACCCGCTTTGGCGCGTCGGCAAAGCGTTGCTTCTGGCTGGCTGGTGCACAGTCACCGGCGCCGACGCCGCCACGCTCGGGCTGGCGCAAGGTGTTTCCTCGGCGCTACTGCCTCGAGGCGGAGGAGAGTGAACCGTGACCTCGGCGAGAAAGTGCCAGGAGGCGGTCATGCCACGCTGAGCGCCGGTCGCCACCGCTTGCTGCTGCTGCTCGCTTCTGTGCTCTCTCTCTCTTTAAAACCGTGCAGTGTTTGCGAACGCAGTAGAGCTGGCTTCTGCCAAGCAAGGATGGCATCTTGAATTTGCCCGTCACATCTATCTATCTATCTATCTATCTATCTATCTATCTATCTATCTATCTATCTATCTATCTATCTATCTATCTATCTATCTATCTATCTATCTATCTATCTATCTATCTATCTATCTATCTATCTATCTATCTATCTATCTATCTATCTATCTATCTATCTATCTATCTATCTGCATCTGTCTGTCTGTCTGTCTGTCTGTCTGTCTGTCTGTCTGTCTGTCTGTCTGTCTGTCTGTCTGTCTGTCTGTCTGTCTGTCTGTCTGTCTGTCTGTCTGTCTGTCTGTCAATCAATCACTTCCTTAATCCATCGATATATCTGCTGTTTTCTGTCTGTTGTCATTGACAAGGTAACAAATGGCACTTATAAATCAGAGGGCAGCTAGAACTTTCTGACATAAGCAGTGGATCACTTCAGCCGTGATTTCGCGTGCTAAATTATACGTTTAAACGCAATTGCAGGCGGCGTTAGCTGGGTCGTCCCTTTATGTATATTTGCCCCCGATACACGGTTGTCACTATAGGAGAGCCGGCCTTCCGATTATGACGCCACAATCCAAAACTTTAGTGGATAGACCAGAAACTTCTTTTACTCGCAATGAAAAGCTGCAGATTCGACCCTTAGCTGCACTCTTTTAGCGAGACAACAAAGCGATGTTGCTGCTAAAGCTCTGGCTTGACCGCACCACGCGCTCGTCGGCTGCTCTACGCCTTGGCGCAGCGAGTGGCACGTACACTTGAACTGCACGCGAGTCATGGTTGCGACAAAGAACAACAGTGCACGCTTATTACTCGCGAATAGGTTAAAGTTCAAAAAGCCGCCCTTCAGCGATAGTTTTGATGAGCAGGGGGACACAGCCTCCGAGCGTCGTGCAAGGGTGTATGACCTCGCGCGCCTACTTGCAACGAAGAGCTCGCCAGGAAAGCAGGACTGCATTTCAGCGATATTCAGTGAAATGGAGCGCGAAATGATCCTCTGTGCTCGAGCGGTAGGTGTTTCCGCGTGCGATGGCGGTGAGCCGCCGGCCGCGCCGGCGGAATAGCTTCGTTTTCGTCGATGGGAGGCGAAGCGTCCGGTCCGCCAGGCGACGGTGTTCCCGACAGAACAAGCGTAGAAAGTTGTGCACGTAGTCGGTATGGTTATTTCGTAGCTTTATTTAATGACATTCAGCACTCACCGAGCCGCCAGTTAGCTGCTGCAGCCCCACCGGTAGGAGGTTTGATGAAGGCCGCATTGAGGGAACAGCTGCTCGAGAAAGGACTGGCCTCTGGGGCACGCCAAGATACTTTCCGAGGGCAAGATTATACACATAATCCGAGGGCGAGAAATGCGGAGAGCACACCATCGGTTTCTCTGGCTCTTTTGCCGTTTTATCATCGGCAGAGCACTGAGCCATTGCGAACGCCGGGGAGCCGGGGCTCTCCGAGCGACGCCACATGAAAGGACACAATCGAGTCAACACTGCCGCTGCCCCTGATCAAGCGCCTTGGGCCATTTATACAGCCCTCAACACTACACACACGAGGCATTTTCTGGCTGTTTCCCGCGAAGTCAACGTTTTTCGAGCCACGCAACACGCAACCAAACACCGTAGAGCGGAACAGGCGCGCGCGACGATGCATTGACCAA
The DNA here is from genome assembly GCF_013339745.2 of Dermacentor silvarum. Lineage (NCBI taxonomy): Eukaryota > Metazoa > Arthropoda > Arachnida > Ixodida > Ixodidae > Dermacentor > Dermacentor silvarum. The sequence continues at coordinate 54,840,124 of NC_051161.1, read as the reverse complement.
AAACGAAACTACGAAACTATCACGGCCGCATGTTTCGCCATGCCATTTTTTCTTATTTATTTAATTTTGTGCTAAACTTGTACTTCCTCGCTTGAAACGGTTTAAAAAGTTGGAAAATGCTGTTTATGTACGTTTAAGGTGTATTTCATTTTGCATTTTATTAACAGCGATAAATCGCTCTCGACCAATCGCGACCGGCCTGCGTTTGTAATCTCCGACGTCACATCACGTAGTGCGGGAATTTCGAAGGGGCGTCAGCACCTATTCTTCATGCTGGCGTCTGTTCAAAAAAAAAAAAGGGGGGGGGGGGGGGCAAAACTTCTTTGGCGTGCTTAGGACTTTGTATGCAGAGTGTACATAGTATTTATGCTAGCTTGGACAAGAAGGGTCGTTGCCGTTGCCTCGCCAAACCAGCAAGTTTTGGGGACTCAGCTATCGAGCCAAGTGAACGAGCTGCAATATCCTTTAGACACACCATAAAAAAAAAGGAAAGTAGTGCCCTTTAGGAATTATCTTGTATCATAGTGATTATCGCAATCAATTTTATTTAACAATCTTCGCTTACCACTTTCCTCACAGGAACGCTACGTCACGCCACGTATCGCTTCGTAACGCTACGTTCGTGACATTAACGTACCGGTGGCTTAGTGTTATACAAAGCAAATCGCACACGTGGTAGATGACGATTGTTGTTGGAGAACAATGCAAGCCCCAAAGGGTGCGAATTTTTCCAAGAGTGCAACGCAGTACTGGCAACTTGCCTGTGCTGGAGTAAATTGCCTAGTCCACTGTCTGATTCTAACGAGTTCGTTTACTCTCTGTTTTGCACAATCATGGTGATGAACTCCTTCGAAGGGTAAGCGCATTTTCGAGAATCGAAGTTAACTACACCGGGCAAGCAGTTACTACCGCAAAAGGGGGAGTTGCGAACGCTCCCTTTGTTATTAGAGCGTGCTATGTGCCAGCGAAACGGAACCGTCCGCGAAGAAGCAAGTTGGAGGGAGCGAAGCCACAGGCCCAGCATGCGAGCAGCCCCGTTTTCACAAATCGCGACGAGACGGTGCCTACCATTCCTCCCCCGACCCCCTCGACCCCTCCCAACGCGCTACCGCGCCTCTGCCCCGCTTCACCGGAGGTTCCTGTTTTCGTTTCTTGGAAAGGTCTCGCCAAAACATCCCACTCGGCAACGAGAAGCCGAACGAAAACAAAAGTCTCTGATAAGCACACACACACAAAAGACGAGAGTTGGACGAGCTGGCCAGCCTAAGGAGTGCAAGTTACGCTGACGTTCTATTTCCTTTTTGTTTTTGTATTTTCGGAAAGAGAAACCAAAAAGAACGCTGCAGGGGGAGGAAGAAGGCGTGCAGGCGCTCGCGCACAAGGGCACGACGGTCTCGGCCAGAAAGAGGCAGGCTCGATGCGCCTACTACGCCGCGCAACAAGCCCCGGATTACATCGAAAGGCGCTCGAAAAAAAGAGAAAGGGCGGTGTACGCGGATATTGAGGAAGAGAAGGAGGAGGAGAGTTGAGTCAGTGCGGCGGAGGCGACTCGGCCTCGCATCAACGAGGAACCAGCAGATCAGCAGCAGTGCCAGGGCGAAAAAACTCCCCGGCAGAAAACCAGTGTCTAGTTTCCGTTTGACGCGCGGGGAGAGCGGGCGGGAGTGCTGTTGCTTCGAAGGGCGGCGGCGGCACGTCAGAAGGAGCAGCGGAGAGAAAGAGAGCGAGAGAGAGAGCATCGGCGCAAGGGGCTGTTCCGAGTTCCCTCCCTAATGATAGGTCCGCTAACAACGCCTGCCTCGCGCGCCAAGCAGCGTACCCGCCGGTCCAGGACTGGGCCTCCCCCCCCCCCCCCCCCCCCCTTACCCCTCTGGCCAACAGCACCATTGCAGCATGCAGCCGTTGGCCTGGCCTGCAGCGCCCGCCAATTCAGATCCCGCTGTAACACAGCCACTGCTGAACGCCGTTGCATGCTGCGCCTTTTGGCCCCCCGACGTGGCCCCTGCTCCTTCCGAGGGTCTGGAGTCTTGACTTGTGCCGCGCCTATGTGTTGTTCCACGTTCCAGTCGGGAACTCTGCGGCGCGGGCACGCAGTCGTCGCGAAAGCGCTCATTTGTTTGACCGCCGCCGCTTTGGCAGCGAGAAGCGTTTTGCGACTCGTGTAACAGGAACGAGGCAGTGAGGAGTAAAAATGCAGGGGGAAAGTGGTGTGGGGTGGGTAGGGGGGGGGGGGGGGGGGGGTTGTAGTTTGCTCCGTCTACGTGTGCTCCCGGCGTGTGAGCTTTCTACAGGTTTCCTGCGTCTTCTTTTTTTCTTTTTGTCGGCTGCCCTGGAACTGCCGGACATAACAGAGTGAATTGCAGGTGTGTAGGTCAGTGCGCATCCTAGAGCGGTTTTCTAGCGGTTGTGCGCGGGAAACGGCCCGCTTGAACTGTGCGGGAGCCACATTTCGGCGCGCAGAAATTTCGCGGGAGCAGTAGTATAGACACTATAGTTGAGAGTTGTGTTGTTGATAGTGCAGTAACGTGTGGTACAATTGAATATTAATCAAGAATGAACAAAAGGGGTGCTTTCGAATAGGGGTGTGCGAATATTCGAAGTGAATTAACACATGATTTAGCAAGTGCATTAGACATGGGTTGCTCCATTGATGTCATTTATTGTATTCACAGAAAGCTTTCGATGTTGTGCCTCATCATTTATTGCTTGAAAAACTTTCATGGTATAATATTAATCACTTAGCAATTTTTCCTGGATCGAAGAGTACTAGATGTCAAGCGCGTAGTTATAACAACAAAAGATCTCAAGAGGTTGATGTGACATCAGGAGTTTCAAACACGTTTCCCTCACTATAACATATGTCCTTAGTATACGAAAGAGCACGCTGAGAACGAGGTGGTCTGAAAATTATGTTTAAGAAATTACTTAATGTAGATGCTTGGGAGTAATCGCTGCACACTTTCACGCGGAAAGGGTTCCTTAAATTTCGGTCAAGGTTGCTCCCTTTAATGAGTAAGGCGTCACTTAGTTCATTGTTTTCACTTTTCCTAATACAGGCTTACCGGTTGTATCCGGTGTATTGTATAGTTTAGCGATGAGTGAAGCAGAGTATATTGTACCTAAAAAAAAAAAAGTGCCCGTTGTTCACGTTCTTCGTATTCTGTAGCCCAGGCAGCGCTCAACCTCGCTCAACCCCAGGCGGTCAAAGTTAATCCTGAGCCCTCCACTACGGCGTGCCTCATAATCAGAACTGGTTTTGGCACGTAAAACCCCAGAAAGAAGAAGAAGCTTATAAAAAGAAGCTTCTGACGTTAATACATAAATGTATATATTTCATTTCCTTTAATGAAATATTTCCTCCTCATTTCCTTTTTCCCCTCTCACCTCTTCTTTTTTTCGCGACGAATCAAAACATTTAAAAAGTCGTAACTATTTCTTCTTTCCCCTGGTAATGAGCTTACGTCAGAAGCTTTCGGGGCCGGAGTGAGTTTTCTTCCAACTAAATTGATTTAAATTGATTCCGTCGTGGGTAATAAGATGGAGTACATCTGCTCTCAGTTTATCTTACGAAGAAAGAAGGAGAATAAAGAAGTGGTAATGGGCGTTCAGTCTCCTTTTCGGAGAGGCCTGCAGGTACCCAAAGTTTAAATAAAGAGCCTCAGTTGCAGCGCAAGAGCAGACGTTGGCAACTCTGCCACTTCGCCGTCCGCTGGACTCCCGACAGTAGGCCTAAAGATAATCTTATTTGATTCTGCTTATAGGAAGTTGCTTTGCGCCCCCAGGAGCTTTAGGAACCCAATGTATGAGTAGACTTTTATTTTTATTTTTTGTTGCACTTGAAATGAAATCAAACTTAAAGGGACACCAAACAACATTAAGTTGGCCTGGATTGCTAAACTATGCTTCTCGCAGCAATAGAATGGCTACTCTTAACGTGACAAGAGGATTGGTAAGTTTCCACGTGAAGTCGTGTATATTGAAGTAGTGGGCGCTGGTTTAGTTATTCGTTTACTGGTAAAAAAAAAAGGCTTTATTTGATTCTAAAGGAAACAAAGACTTCGTCCAGCGCACTTGGAGAACTTCGGGAATTGCGGAACTCATAATAAATGACACGGTTCGTACATTCCACTCTCACCCCCAATTTGCTCAAAAAGACTTTGTCTTTAATCGGCTTATAAACTGGAAACAGAATTTCCTTACAACTTTTTCCCCTTGGTGTCTCTCTAACAGGCCCATATATCCACGCTCGCGAGCATTTTGGTCCTCTTCGCCATAACCCGTAAACAAGCGTGCCAACCTCACCACGTCCCTTAGCAGAACGCCATGATCTCCGAGACACGGTTATCTTTAAAAAAGACGACCTGCAGAATACATGACGATAGCTTAGTGTCTCCGTATTGACATCGGCAACATGCCAAAGTACTAAATGCAAGAAAGGCTCTTTTTTTGCTTACATGTGTAGCTCCTAGGTTGCTGGGAAAGTAGCATCTTATCACGTAGTCGGATGTAGAAACCAGCATAAAGTGGTGTTTAAAAAAAGTTGTAGTTACGCAGCGAACTGTCTCCGTCAAAAGCTGGGATGGCATGGCGCGCGTCGTCAGAGCTGTCAAACGGCTGCATGATGTGGCTTGCGTAGAAACTTTGTTGGTTGAAGGTGGGACAAACGGAGAGCTACAGTGATCCTTTCCTTCTTCGTCTTTCATAGAACTGCGGTGCCGCAGGTGCGTTCCGACAGGGCCCGCTGACAGATCTATTGTCACTCGTGGAGTGAGCTTCAAACGTTTGACGCAGGTTTTCGTTGCCGGTGCTCATTGTCGTCTTTCTCAGCCGTTTACTAAAGCAGAGGCAATCGTCGCAGGTTGCTCCCGATACTTCTAATGACAAGCGGCGAAGAAGGTGCACGTCGCCCTCATAACCGTGCCCCGTATAACGTGACCGAAATGGTGGCTATAGCATTTAGGGAAGTGGCACCCTCTGAATGCCTCAGTCGTGAAAAAAAAAAACAACCTTATTATGGCCTTCGAGATTCACGCTGCGCGCGCTCTTCATCGCGCGTCACACAATCGCGGAGGTCACGGTCTTACCCTGTCTGTCTTCGAGAAGCTTGTGGTCTGAATGTTCGGTGAGACGGATGATTGTATGGGGTCATATGACGTCGACAGACGAGGCGAATTATGCAATCGGACGAGAGATTCACCCCCCCCCCCCCCCCCCCGACATGTCCAATATGAGACGAAACGCGCACAGTAAGTCTCAAATTTCGAACGGGTCTCAAACTCTCAATGTCTGAGAGACAAAATATTAGACAAAATATGACAAAATGTTCAATCGTGCTTGAATGTACAATGTCTAGAAAGGTTCTCATGGCTATGCTCGCGTTTATGCGCACATTTGTACAAGTGTAATAAAACACATGCAGTTGGTGTCCAGACTCGTCCCGCCTATATTTCGTTTCCTTTGTGTGGGTGTGCTCAAGTTCGCGCTGCAATTCAAGCGAACCATACAGTAAGGCCCGTATAAACAATATGAAGCGAAAGAAAGCAGTCGGAATTTCCACAGCTGCACTTGCGAGCAAACAGCGTGTTTAGATCATTCCTCATTTATTTATGTTGTTAACCAATTCGTATAATATCAATCGAAAAGCCGAAGATTAATGGCAACGTGGAAAAAAAAGAAAAGAAAGAAGACGATCGATAGAACGAAACTGGACACGTGTGACATGTCTTACTCATGACAGGTTGCCACCTATACCAATCACTAACGACGTTGAGAAGAGGGGATGCGTATGCAGCTGCTTATTCTTTTCAGGGTTGATTAGTTAGCTGCCATGCTAGCGGTCGTTCGGGCGTGTTACACTTTCTTAGTGAACTGTCATGCACTCAGCGTCGTGTGCAGATGAACTAGGAGGGAGTCGATTAGAGCTTCGCCCTCATTGGCTCACTACAACGTGAGAGACAGAACAGAAGAGTACTAAAAAGAAAGCAAAAGAGGAAAAAAAAGGAAAGGCCTATATTGTAAGCAACACAAGGAACAAGCATAACAAAGGGTTTTAGATATGCTTCGTGTACCTTTTCAATGAACTGATGAGTGAGTCACTGATGTTTCAGCTCAAATTCATACATTTAAAGTGCGAAAAGTTGTTTCAAGTAAACATTAAAAACGAGGAGTTAGGCCTTAACATGGGCTGGTAAACTTAGTAAAGGTTCTGAAGATGAAAGTGGGCGTGTTGGTAGGCTATGTTCTAACTTGATTTAGCGTGGGCGCCATGGCACGGATATAGAAGGTACTTGAGGTGTATGCACAGCGCTGTCTTGTGTGCCTTCTACATCCGTGTCGTAGAAGGCACACAAGACAGCGCTTAAGATAAGATAAGAAATTATAAGAGGAAGGAAAGAATAATTTTTCTAGATACTTTTCCTGAATCTGGCAGAAACGAGAATTTCATCCGGAGGTGAATGTCGGGCACAAAACCACAAGAGCGCTGAAGCCCATATGACCACTTGTGATTGACTGGACGACGGGTCTTCGGGCGGTTGGCCCTGCCGCTCGACTGGGGAAGCCTCCTTCCTCTCCTTTTTTTTAATTCCCCTCATCCCCTCCCCTGTGCAATGTTGTCGAGGTGCCCTCACAGCGAGAGACATTTACGGCGCTGCACTTTACAATTTTCTTCCTTCAAAAGTCACGTACTACTACTACTCGACGACGAACACTTCAGTACCTTGAAGTAAAACCAAGCACGTGGAAGCTGACAGCATCCAACCTGGCACACCCAGCTCTGCACTATATTTTGTCACGTCGTGGTGACCGTCAAGAACACAGTAGCAAATGTGCGAATGACGAAGCTAACTCTCACTGTGCCCCCAAAACAAGTCTGCGATCATCGAAATCTGATGTCCGATCATCGAAATCTGATGGTGACGTCAAGCGCGTCGGCTTTTATACATGAGTCATCGAAGGTTGCAGAGTAATCGCTGGTGCCTACGTGTCTTCCAGAAAGTACTGCACAATTCTCGTCGCGCATAAAATAAGATTACGCAAGCTTTGATGACAATAGACAACGGATAAAACCATCGATAACATTCGAGCAAGTTCCAATCATGCAGGCGCGTCTTGCGCTGAGCGATAACCTTAAGTTGTTAGTGGGTGAAACGCAGTCCCCAAGAAAAGGATAAATAGACGTGTCAATACTACATTACAGTGAAACCTTTCACTACGAACATTCTAACGAGCCATTCCCCAACTACGACAGAAAGTGGAAACACTAGCCTGTACAGAACCTGTCCCCGTCCTGTACTGCTACAAGAAAAACATATAAAAAATAAAAGGAAAAGAACATCGAGAGACCTAAATTGAAAAGTAAATGCGGGGGTGATGGCAGCACCGCGACGGGGAAGTTATGAAAGCGTGGGCTGGAACGCTCTGCTGGATTCGGTGGCCTTTTTAAAGGTAGGAAGGAATAAGCAGAACAGCTACGGCCCAACAGGTACGGCTCCAGTAACGAAAACAAGAGCGATCAGGTGGCACACGTGCCGTCGTTCGCTGAAAGGAAGGTGGGGGAAACGGGCAGCCGTTGCCCTGCGCAGTCCGTTGCATTAAGCCGCACCCACGAACGCACCAACCAACACCGCGCGCCACAGCGCCAGTCTCCGGCGCTTCGCATCCAGCAGAGGCGAACACTCTTCTGCGAACCTGAAAGGACAGTGTCATCCCAGCCTTCCCCTCCTCTCTCCCGTTTCCCTCTTGAGCCTCCTTCTTCTCCTTCACCCACCCGCCGAGCTTCCTCATTATCTGTACCCCCTCTCCCCATTTCTCCCTCCCCTTCTTCTACCATCGCCGTCGTTGTCGCGTCGGCTGCCGTTCACCATACCAGAGAACACCCATACCATACCCTCATCCTTCCCCTCTCCCTCGTTTATCTTCAGCTCTGCGTGCAGTACGCGCCGCGCTAGTCGTCGTCTAGCGGCATCCAAGCAGCGAGCGCCGGTAGTGGCGGGCGGATCAGCCTACACACACGCGCGCTGGCTCCGGGGCTCCTCAAGTTTCGAAGCGACCGCGTCGCATGGCGAGCCGACGCGGTGAGGCTCGAATTTCGGCCCGTTTCTCGTACTCCGTCGTCGGCGGCATCCTTTCAGTTCTTTTCTTTTTTTTTTTCTTCCTTTCTCTCTCCCTCTATTCAACCCGCTTGGCGATGTCGTCTGTTTAGTCCTTTTTTTTTCTGTGTGTTTTGTCCTACGGGCGCGCTGCTTTAGGATGAAACGGTATCGAGCTTCTCAGCTTCCGCCCCCTTTTATTTTAGCCTTCATCTTGCTCTCTAAAACTTCTTTTCTGTTTTTCGCGCCTGCTTTGTCTTTTTCATACAAGTTTTCCTCGTCATATGGTTTCAATTTCCGTCGACCCGCAGTGAAGCTACGGTTCACGTAAACAAAAAGTAAAAAAAAAAAAAAAAAAAAAAAAAAAAATTCGCATCGTCACCCCCTCCCCCTCCCGGTTCAAAGAAAGGACAGATAGTTTCGCGCGTTTAACCGCCATGTGCGTGATCTTGGGCCCTGGAGAAATGAGGTGTGACGCAAGAACAAAGCACGTTCCTAAATAGACACGTGTTTGTACTTGGTTCTGCATGATTCAGTCTTTGGCGCTCTTGTTTCTCAGGAAGCTGCTCAAAAAAAAAAAAAAAAAAAAAATCTGATTTTAACGCATGCACAGCTGCAGTGCAAGGTTCCTCAAAGAAAAAGAAGAAAAAAACTGACTTTACTATACAGCTGCAATGCTGGGTCCCTAGGGTCCACCAATGATCCGCCTATGCGACCGATTTGCGTAATTCCATCGTTGGGCCTAGATGTCTATTACGTGTTGCATCTGACTGTTGCATCTATCTACGTGTTGGTACTGACTGAAGCAGCTTTACTCATCTCTATGCCTTAATAGAAAGTTGTTGAGTTGGAGCCCCAAGAAGATAGCGGGCCACATTTGAGCATGCGCAGGACGCAAGCAGCCTTGGGTCTTTGCATCAGGGTCAACCCAACGACCTTAAACTAATTCTAACTCTTCTAAACCAATTCTAAACCAATTATAAACCAATTCTAAAGCTTTCTAATATCATAAACAAATTCTTTTAATAATAATAATTTTAAAAAACGTGCTGCTATAACGGGTGTTCATTTGTAGAGAGTTAACGAAAGCTGTTAGCGTAGCATTAAGCGTAGTGCATCTTATATTGAGATCTCTTTCTGAATTTTATTTATTTAATTGCTATCACTAATACTTGGCACATTCTTAATTTTGAGTTATCACACTGCATATCTGTTCGCTTTTGCTGGCCAGTGCGTTTACGAGCACTGTCTTTTTATTCTACGCCATCGGAGAGGAAGTGCTCTCCTCATATTGGCCACGAGTCATTGTATATCACCCTCACAATTAAATTACATGGTTCGGCATGGCATCAAGATATTTCTGATGGGGGAAGAGCTTAATTCTGCATTTTCATTGTAATCTGCGCGAAGGCGTCCATGGTGCAAGGAGAGGGGCGGGGGGGGGGGGGGGGGGGGAGCAGGGCAAGAGGTAATATTGGAGGTTGGCTGAACACATTTTCAGCCGCCCATTCAGACAGTCCAAACGCGCAGAAAGTTAAGAGACAGTGACCCAGTCTGCACAGTTTGTACTTATTCCACTAATTACTAATAGTTAACGATGTTACGAACGTAACGTTGTGTGCGGCCGTGCATTTAATCGAAAACAACAGCACCACGCTCCTCCGCCATTCCTCCTGTTTCTTTAGTCATTATTACTTTTGCCCGCCGCCAACTTTCTCCCGCCTGCGAATGGACTACACGCCGGCACGGTCAGCAGTATGTGTCGCCCTTCTCCTCCTTCAAACAGCCTCGTCCTCCTCCTCTGCCATTTCTCCAGCCTCGGTGACGAACTTCCTGCAGCGCAACCTCTCCTACGGCCGACTTCAGCGCGTCCAGCAAAAAACCGCCGCCGAGCCTCAGCACGTCCATGTCGGGGATGGTAGCGACATCTAGAGTAACTCGAGAGAAGCAAGGTAACGGAGGCAGAGCCTTCGAGACCCTGTAGCGCCGCCAATCTCGGAGCTTACGGCCGCCGTTTTTGAGCGCCACACCTCGTGGGAACCGGGAACCTTTACCCTTCACTACGGTGGCTCTAAGGCTACTGGAGCGGCAGTCACCCTTCGAGACAAATCGAAGGCGGTGCAGGGGAAAAAAAGAAAAAAAAAAAAACGGCCTTGATTGTCAGGATAAGCCAGCCTGTTGCCTGCATACACCACCTACCATCACCACCACAAATCAACACGCTGTGTAGAAGAAAGTGAGGACACTACAGATCAGACGCGCATTTCGAAGCGAGCGAGTGGTTTGCTGGTCTTAATTTTCAGTAGAAAACTATAAAGGAAAGGGCCACCACTTCAGCGCAACAGACATCATTGGTGGTGCTGCCTGCAATACCTTTCGAACGTTATCTTTCCGATAAGCTTCACTGCCAACCTAAGAGCGGCTTGATTTTCTAACCAGGCGGATACCCCTTGTTCGATTCAGAAAGCTGCGTACATTTATTTTCTAGGAATTCGTTACCTGCTCAGTTATAGACTTTGTCGGCTGTCTGTATTACAGAGTGAAGACCATCAGCACTGACTTTATTTATTTATTTATTTATTTATTTATTTATTTATTTATTTATTTATTTATTTATTTATTTATTTATTTATTTATTTGGTTTCAACATTGGCAAGCAATATCGGAACACTAAGGATTCATTTTTTGGCACTCCGGGATTGAAACGTCCACGAGCTTATTTGCATTTCACTTTCACCACAGTGTGGCCACTGCTGCGAGGTGTCTAGCCTGCGAAATCCGCAGCATGACAGCAAAAACTTTCAGAACTAGTTAGTTACTATGCCAGTTATTGTCATTCTCTTGCGGAAGTACCGATGCGGGTACGTGATGCGTCAGTATTTTCACTATTCGTGAATCACTCCTCGCAGTCCAGATCGTCTGCGCTGCCAATGAAATGCGCGTCTAGCTCCAATGGCGATTGACACTCACTTCCAGTCGTGAAGTGAGGAGGAAGGTTTTATGACAGCCGTAGGCGGTTAACAGCAATGCCAGGTAATGTGAAAGCAACACCACGAAAAAAAGAAAGAAAGAAAGAAAGAAAGAAAGGAAATGCAACTGGGTGATCACGGATGCACTGTGCTCCATTCACGCGGCAAAATGTGGAGCGGTTGTGTGAAGACGTCTGCAGTAGTTGGCTGCCAAATAGTGACTGGCATAATAAGGAATGAAATGAATCTGTGTGACTTAGTTCACGGACAACTGCTACAACTGTCTGCCTTGCTGGTCCTTCGAGATGTACAGTCTTTCCTCCTCTCCTTCCGTCCTCTCTCTCCCTGTCATCATTGTGTTCCCATTTCCCATTTCCCCGGTGTATAGGGTAGCCAGCCGGACGCTATTCTGGTTAACCTCCCTGCCTTCTGCCTTTCTCTTTCCTCCTCCTCCTCCTCGTGGGTAAAATTGACTCATGCGCTAGCGTTGCATCGCTTCCATCCAAAGAAAGGACTTCAAACTCGCAACGTCGGCAAGAATGAGTACCGCTCGTTACACAGTGACAAAGGGACTAGCGCCGCTTCATGAAGCGCCACGCCATGGAGTAGGGTGTTTCTCGCACGTTATCTGTTTCCACTACCGACACCACTCACATTCCAAAGTTTTGCCCAATCTATCGCTCACGTATCAAGAATAAGTGGATGGGTGCACTCTTTAATCAATGCGCCGAAGCATGGGCGACGGACTACACCAACCGCACAATGATTTTCGAAGCTGAACGTTACGTGATGGTCCACAGACTAAACGAGTTACTAGCGATAACACGTGTTTCCTAAAGCTATTACAAATTACATAGCATTTACCTTCCCAGCCTTCTGCGCAGCAAGCACAACTCTAACACAACTGAGCACACCCGCGAGTGATTCGGCAGAAAATAAACAATCAGATAGGGACTGCACCGAGGGAGGTTACTGAGTCAGAAACAACGACAAGGCGCTGCTTCATAGTCATTGCCAAATAAATAACGGAAAGTAGATGACGCCACTTCTGACTTAACTCAGAAATGGAATGTTTGAACAGCTTGGAATACATTTCTAGTCCCGCTTCTAGTACAAGCACCGGGTATACTGTAGTACAAGCACCGCGTTTACGCTGCTTGCGCCGTTTGGACGAGGTGTAATGAGCTCCGAAAGCGCTCACATGTCCTCTGAAGTTGTGGCCAAAGCTTCGTATCACCCACCCAGTCATCGTCTACGATGTGCGCCGAAACAGAGGTTTGCCGTGCCGCACCGTCGTTATGAACATTCATTGTAAACACGGAGGCAACGATGAGGCAAGCGATGGACGCGCCGCCACGTGACCAAACATGGCGGCGCCCACTAATACTTAAACACTCTCGCAGTCCATTTACTTTCTTTCATATTCGAGTAGCTGCAGCCGCGCTGCTGGTGTCATCTAGCGCCGCTGAGCTCGAGAAGTGCACACAGTGCTATCAGTGCAATTACCAACCGTATTCTACCTGGCTGCTTGCGATAATTACAGTAGAATAGTAGGATTGTAATAATTAACATGCTTCATAGTCAGGTTAACAGCGCAAGGCCACCAGAGGGGACAGAAGAGAGAACAGGGCGCTCCATAATAACACGCTTCATAATAATTAACGCATAGTGCCTATTTTTAGGTTTCTTCAACAGCAAAGCGCATGCCACATACGAACATTGTAAAACACTGGTTAATTATTTTTATTAATTTTTTATTAAAGAAAGCGTCGAACGATGTTGCTATAGCGGGCTTGTTGCGATCAACGTTGTTCCGGCATTCCGAAAATGTAGTCAGGGTTAGGGTCCCTTAGTGCATGCAAACATTCGTGGTAGGAACGGCTGATCCTAAGCGTCAGAATGCCATTGTTCGTTCTTCGTTCAATTATGACTAGTTGAATTCAATTTCACGTGCACATAAGTGCTTCCGATACGCAAGCTTTCTTGTGGATAACAAAGTGCATTTTTGCTAAAAGCTTAATTCATTATAAATAAATAAATAAATAAATAAATAAATAAATAAATAAATAAATAAATAAATAAATAAATAAATAAATAAATAAATAAGTGAGAAGAAAATGACAAAGTGCGCGATGTAAGCTTCTCCCAACAGTAACCCTTACTGTGGTGAAGCAAGCTTTCAAGAGCGCTAAACACTCAGCATCGCACGCAAGGCTGACAGCATGATGATGCGCAGTTCTCAAGGTTTAAAACACGGCACGTGCTAGCACTTTAGTGTGTGTGTGTGTGTGTGTGTGTGTGTGTGTGTGTGTGTGTGTGTGTGTGTGTGTGTGTGTGTGTGTGTGTGTGTGTGTGTGTAATTCATATCCTTACAATATGAATTATGTGCGGAATTCATACCCTTACAATGAGCGCCTCATTCGTTGTAATTGCGATAGTTCGTAATTAACCAGGATGATATTAAATGCGAAGCATTTCTTGGTGAACACTTGCTACTTTGACAGTATCTATCTATCTATCTATCTATCTATCTATCTATCTATCTATCTATCTATCTATCTATCTATCTATCTATCTATCTATCTATCTATCTATCTATCTATCTAGCCGCCTACGTCTTTGTGCTCTCATGGCCGTTTCGTTAACTTGGTATGTACCCAAATTGGCATACTATGACAAGAGTATATGACGAACATAAATGATACGTCATGACATGAATATCATGACATGCGTGTCATGTAAGTCGTGAAACAGCCGCATACGTCATGGTGCTCTCATGGTCGTTTCGTAACCTTGATAGGTACCAAAATTGGCACAGTATGACAGGAGTGTCTGACGAACATAAGTTATAGGTCATGACATGCGTGTCATGTAGGTCATTACAATGACTCCGCGAAACATATTGTCACGAGCAATGGCAAAGACAAAGACATTGTAGTGGGGCTGGGTCAGAGGCTCTCTTGCCGTACTGAAAACCTGCTGGAACCTGACAAGGTCCCTGACAAGGTCCGTGCCGTCCGCGAGTTCCCAGTTCCACGGTCCACTCAAGAAGTACGCAGCTTTCTTGGGCTCTGCTCCTACTTTCGCCGCTTTGTTCTCAACTTCGCGGACATTGCTCGACCCCTCATGGACCTACTCAAAAAGGATGCGGCCTTTTCTTGGGGCGCGGACCAAGCGTCTTCTTTTGCGTCATTGATTTCTGCCCTCACTACGCCACCTGTGCTGGCTCATTTTGACCCGGCGGCTAGAACAGAACTTCGCACTGACGCAAGCGGCCATGGCATTGGTGCTATCCTCGCCCAAACACAGAACGGAGCCAACCGTGTGATAGCGTATGCTAGTCGTCTTCTGTCACAGTCGGAGAAGAATTACACCATTACTGAGCGGGAGTGCTTAGATCTCGTCTGGGCTGTCGCGAAATTCCGTCCGTACCTACATGGACGGCCGTTCATGGTCATAACAGATCATCATGTGCTCTGCTGGCTTTCAACACTCAAAGACCCCACAGGGAGGCTTGGCCGTTGGGCATTACGATTACAGGAGTACACGTTCTCGGTAGTGTACAAATCTGGCATGTTACACAATGACGCCGATTGCCTCTCCCGCCATGCCGTTGAACCATCCGACTCCACTGAAACTGACCCCGACACCAGACTTCACCCATGTGGCCGACGAACAACGTCGAGATCCATCTTTGCTCTCTCTTATTGACCGTCTGCAATCCGGCACCCTCGACCCTTCCCTCAACATGTTCTTGCTTCAGGATAACGATCTTTACCGCCGCAACATGCACCCCGACGGCGCAGAGCTCCTGCTCGTTGTCCCGCATCATCTGCGCAGGGATGTCCTCATCCAGTTTCATGACGTCCCCACTTCCGGGCACTTAGGCGTCTCCAGAACTTATGATCGCATACGACGACGCTTTTTCTGGAAGGGCCTTTATCGGTCCGTTCGCCGCTACGTAACATCTTGTGACCTGTGTCAGCGTCGGAAGAAACCTGCGACTCTAGCCACTGGTCTCCTTCAGCCAATTGACGTTCCAGCCGAGCCATTTTATCGAGTGGGCCTAGACTTGCTGTGCCCCTTTCCAATTTCCACGAAAGGCAACAAATGGATTGCAGTCGCTACGGATTATACCACTCGATTTGCAATTACTCGAGCGTTGCCAACCAGCTGCGCCCCAGACGTAGCCGACTTCCTACTGTACGACATCATCCTCCAACATGGTGCTCCACGTCACCTACTCAGAGATCGCGGTCGCTGCTTCCTGTCTCGTGTGGTTGACGATCTACTTCGATCATGTGCTACTCATCACAACTTCACGACCTCATATCACCCTCAAACTAATGGACTCACCGAACGCTTAAACCGTACACTGACCGACATGCTTTCCATGTACGTTTCCGATGACCACCATGATTGGGACGTTGCGCTCCCATTCGCCACATTTGCATACAACTCATCGCGTCATGAAACTGCCGGCTACTCACCCTTCTATCTTCTCTTTGGACGCCATCCCTTACTACCCTTTGACACCTTGCTCCCTTCTGATCCGGCCTCCACGTCCACGACTTCCTATGCGCAAGATGTCATCACGCGTGCGCTCGTCGCGTGCACAGTAGCCCGCGCTCGGCTCACGTCATCGCAGACCGCACGAAAGGCCATCTACGATCGTCGACACCGGGATACTGATTTTCCACCGGGCTCTCTCGTCCTTCTCTGGCTCCCATCTCGTCGTGTCGGCCTGTGTGAAAAGGTAATGTCGCGGTACGTCGGACCCTACCACGTGCTGCGCCAGGTGACTCCTGTCACCTATGAGATATCTCCCATGGCATCTACCTCATCGACTGCCGCACCGCGAAGTGACATCGTACATGTTTCCCGCCTCAAACTTTACAACTGTGATAATCCATTTTGATCACAACAAGCACCGGGACGGTGCTTCATCGGCCGGGGATAATGTCACGAGCAATGGCAAAGACAAAGACATTGTAGTGGGGCTGGGTCAGAGGCTCTCTTGTCGGACTGAAAACCTGCTGGAACCTGTGCGCTCTGTGCAGTCTTGACTAGGCAAGCGCTAGCCGTTCACGGTTAATTAAATACTCCCTGTAACAATATTAACACTCAAAAACACTGAAATGGGCTCGGACGTGGGTACTAAGTGAAGGAAACACTACAGGATGCTGATAGAAGTCATAGTCATGAGCATGACTCAGCATAAATGACAATGACTCAGCAAAAAAATATTAACACTCAAAAGCCACTGAAATGGGTTTTGACGTGGGTACCAAGTGCAGGAAACACTAAAAGATGATGGTAGATGTCATAGTCATGACCATTAGCGAGCGAAAATGACAATTAAAGACTTGGCGAAAAAAGATTAACACTCAAAAACCATTGAAATGGGTTCTGACGTGGGTACTAAGTGAAGGAAACACTAAATGGTGGTGGTAGAAGTCATACTCATGAGCATGACTCAGCAAAAACATCAATGACTCACCGAAAAAAGATTAACACTCAAAAATCACTGAAATGGGTTCGGATGTGGTATAAGGGACGGAAAAGGCTAAAGGTTGATGGTCGAAGTCACAGTCGTGAGCATGACTAAGGGTTTTGCTTTAAGGTCTCTTAGGTGTAGCTAAGGGGACCCGTGAAGACTCATGACATGAATGTCATGACATGCGTGTCATGTAGGTCATGAAAGAGCCGCCTACGTCTTGGTGCTCTCGTGATCGTTTCATTAACTTGGCAGGCTCCCCGCACACTGCTTCGCATAACATCGATTCCCACAGGGCGTGGGATCTGCCGGCTTTTTCAGCTTGCATTCTTCGTCTAAAGAGTTCTCTAAATCTACTTTTGTAACTCGTTCTCTCACGCGACTTGGACAAACGAAACAAAACTGTCCGCGAAGGATGCCATATCTCGGACAATCAGCGGTACAAACATAATGGGAACAAAACAGAATCTATTCGGTGATAAGTCGTCAACAGACACCCTGGCACCTTCTAACATGTGCAGTTACATGTCGTGTTGCTCATCAGAGCGTAGAAGCCTAAATTTTGCGAACACCGACCTAGCACGAATGAAATATTACAAAATGTGCTCGGTTTATTCTTCAGGATATTCGAACCTTCTGAACCAAAACAGTGAATGAAAGGACTGGCACACTTTCCACTTCGTGCAAGACAATCGTGCCAGGAACTTGAAAGGCTGCGTTGAAATGCACTCACGTGGCGTCTTAGAATTCGGGGGAGCAATTGCGTCCCAGCCAACTGGGTAGAAACTACGACTTCCTAACAAAGCAGAGCCTTCGAACATTCGAGCGCTATCGGTGCAGTCGCCGTCACGCATGCTTCGGCGCGTTGATTCAAGTGTGCGCCCATTCAATTCTTCTTGATACGTTGGCGGCATAAGTGGGCATAAGTTTGCGCATTCAACGTTACATTGATTTCACACTTTTCGACGCTTTCTTTCATCGATACACACCCGTGGGACACTGTAAATAGTCGGCAAACTGGCACAACTGCTTTCACCCGCGTATCTCACTTCAATCTTCATCTTTTAAAAACTTGTCACCTTTAACCTTGAAATTTCGTTTATGTTTTGCGATGCGCTAGTTTTTTTGGTGCCTTATCAGGGTTCGTTGCCATCAGTACTTTCGGTTTAGTAAGTCTACCCTCATTCGTAAACGGCCATTCGCGCTTCATGATGTCATTCTCTTTACCCGTGGCACGAAGACTTGCAACGTTCCCACTTAAGTGAGCGGTGGAGGTCACAGAACTTCCAACTTGGCATCGTTCTCCACTGTGTGTTTAAGATCGCGTGCCGTGGTGGCTCTTAGCAGGGACAATGGCGACCATAAATGATGTCGAGGCCACCAGAGTAATAGTGGAAGAGAATTAAGGTGTGTGCGTCTGCGTGTGTGTGTGCGTGTCTGTCTGCTTGTCTGTGAGTGGGACTGGGGCGGCAGGGGGATTGTGAGCTGAGAGAGGAGGCAAGGGCTGCCTCGTCTGACTACCCCGACGTTAGTAGCTGCGAACTCTGTGATAAGGCAGCGCGGTGGTGTTTGCGCAGCGCTGGACGAGGCGACCGCTCTCCGTGAACCACCGCGGGCCGACGACCGACCGCGTTCCAGTCATCTACTTGTTTGCTAGAGCCTCGCTGCTCGGTGTAGTTATACACACGTGCTCCTTGAAAGCATGCAGTGTGCTGTGCCGGTGTACGTACTATGCGCTCGCCACCTCGCGCTGGAGGTGACGCGACCCAGCATATAAATTACGGCGGTGCTCTTTCGGCATAGTCACGCCGGTGTTGCGGGCACGATAAGGACCGGCAGCGCTAGGTATAGTTGTATGCTAGGGAGGCTATGGTTGGAAGCGCTTGAAGGTAGGCTCCCTATATAATGTATGCTATGTTTCTCCACATTCGCACTACGTACGCGCGTTGTCAACTCCACACGGCGATCGAATTCCGGCTATTGCGCAATCCCCACTCGCGAACGGTAGCGTTATGTAACAGGCATGCATATAAGAAACATACGAAATACTCTTCATGACTTAACTGGCGATACTTAACATGACTTAACACGCGAGAATAACAGAATAGAGTAAAGTACCGCGAGAGGATAAAAAGGAACAAAAAGCAGAACACGGCGACACCAGGAGTGAAGGTTTGAGACTTGGCGTTGGTGACGGGCTGTGTGCACAGGGGTGCCGCAGGATAAACTTGTGCCACTGTGACGGAATGGCTATGGAAGCCTTGAAATGCATTTAAGATATCTGTCGCGACTCTCTCGTCATATTGTAAGGTTGTAGTGACGGTGAAAGAACTA
Source organism: Dermacentor silvarum (assembly GCF_013339745.2). Lineage (NCBI taxonomy): Eukaryota > Metazoa > Arthropoda > Arachnida > Ixodida > Ixodidae > Dermacentor > Dermacentor silvarum. Next base: position 54,821,234 of record NC_051161.1, on the reverse strand, counting down.
GAGCGTAGCACAATCGGGCGTAAGAAAACGAACTCTTTATTGGGCGAACTTGTGTCCACAGAAACAAGTTATACGCTCAAACACGTTGACAGTGGTGATCAAAGGCGATCGATCGTCGAAAATCTGATCGGCGGCTTGAGCGTGTCGACTATTTGCACATGACTCGTCGAAGATTTCAGAGTAGTCGCTGGGGCTCGCATGCCTTCCAGAATGTACAATGCTATTTCGTGTCGTGCATGAAATCTGATTTATATACACAAGGTTCGACGACGACATATAGACAACAGACAGAATCGGCTACAACAATCGGGAATGCTAAGATACATGCGCAGGCGCGTCGTGCGGGCTGCAGCCGTTTAACATTTGTTAGCCGGTGACCGGAATGAGATGAGCAAGGGCGCGCGTTAATATACCTATCAGCAATGTTCTTCACTCGACAAGCTTCCTAAATCGACTCTTCTAGGGACAGAGAAAGATAACAGGGACAGGCTGTGCTCGAGTCATCCGCTAGTGCGACTACCTCACTATAGCTGTAACAAGCATGGCGTAATTTAGATTCCAACATTACGTTTGTTCTGCGTGTTCTTGTTGTTTTTTTTTTGTTCTTTAGCTGCCCTGATAAGTTTAGAGCTATCCGTAAGAACCTTACGTGTATCGTTCCAATATACGTGCACTTTACTTCCCATCTGATTAAATAAAAAAAATTAAAGAAAAGAAAGTGAATAAATTCACTTAAGGATGTAGAAAAGCACCCCAAGGAAGCTAAAGCACCATAGTTCATAATTTTCAACGAGCATACTAAATGCATCAAAATATTACTTAGCGTGTTTTCAGACGGCGTGATTCACTTGCTATCTTCGCACCTTCGTGTGTTATCAGAGCAGTAACCTACGTGGTGTCCATCGCCATAAACATCCCGTCGCATAACACAGCCCTTTACAGTGGGAACATTTTGTCTGTCCTGCCGTAATCCCTCCCCCCCCCCCCCCCCCCTCGAATGATAAAAAAAAAAAGAAACCTTGCGCGATATGGGACCTCCCAGGCACGTGCCAAATAGTCGTATATAACCGAGATGTTTCAAAAGCTTGCTTCTTCGGCCTCTTGCGGAGAAGAGAAAGTAGGGCTCGCTTTGTTCGCGTAAATGTTTTCGGAGCCGTCGAGACCTGATTCATGGTGGCGCCAGCATCCGTGCAATGTGCGAGGGACGTCTGTGCACTTTTTGGCGGCGAATAGTTGCTGTACCCTCTGTCAAGCTCACCCTGTTTCGTCTACGCGATGGCAGAAAAAAAAGCCCCTGATTTACGGGTAAGCAAATCATCATCTTAGACCACGCGCAACCTTCGAGCTCGCGTGCTCGTCTTTGTTCTTACAGAGGCCCTATTTACTCATGGCCTAAAGACCTCATCGCCTCAGCCAATCTTGCCCGCCACCTCGCCTCCCACTTCCCCTCAACTCTCGTTGAGGAGTTGGTGCTACGGTGTATAAACGTTCCACATTTGCTCTTGCGATCGTAATACCGTGCAGTACTGAAATTAAGCGAGAGAGGGAAGTACGCCCTTTCTTTCTCGCTCAATTTTTTCTTTCTTTCTTTCTATTTACCATTTCTAAAAGGGGAGGGCGGGTGCGACGACATGCAAATGTTTTTACATTAGCTCTTGTGACCACATAGCTCAGCCGTGAAATTAAGCAGGGGAGGGGAGCCGACGCTCTCTTTCTTTCTTTTTTTCATTCAGTGTTGTCGATGCCATCCGCGAGCGCCGCTCGAGTTTCGCTCGGCATTGTACACAAACTCCGCGCGGGGAGCCCCCCTATGGTGGCTACCCCCACCGCGTCGTGCGTATAGCGTGTACTACAAACGAGGCTGCAGTGCGCCGTCGCGTGGTTCTCCTCCGCGAAAGAAAAGAGGCCCGCTGTGTTGTTCAGTTCACCCTCCTCTCCTGGGCGCCGAAAAGAGCCGCGGAAGAACCAGCGCGCTGTTCCTGGGCGTACGTATACCAGGCATGACACACGGGCCCCTCTTTGTTTCGTCAGCGAACGCCGCTAGGGGTCGCAGCGTAAACACTAGCATTAACTCATGGCAAGACCACAACCTCCTCCACCCCCGCAACTTTCCTCGTTCTCGTTAGCATCGAGTGCAGTGGACTACTCCTTTTGTTTCTGGCGCGCTCGGCGCACGCGAATGTGCAAGTATATCGACGTCGTGTTCGCAGTTAGCGCGTTCTTTTTTCCCAGGCCCGCCCAGCAGATGTCGGTTTCGCGCGACCGTGCGTCGTGGCTTTTCTAAACATCGCATGCCGCCTCTGCTCACTTCCGCCTCCTGCAGACACGTAGTCTAATCAACCGTAGGGGGCGCCACCGGCGGTCGCCGAGTTCGGCTGCAGGCCCGCGAGCGTTTCGGTACGCGTGCCCGTACGTCTTCCGCAGACCGCGCGGTACATAGAAGTTTCCTAGACGCTCATACCATGGTCGGGAAAAAAAAAAGGAGTGCTTACGTCCTCTGATATTTCTAAAGGCGTGCGTTTGGAGAAAAGGAGGTGAAATTGTGCATAAGCAATGAGAGAAAGCCAACAAGCTGATTGATTGATTGATTGATTGATTGATTGATTGATTGAACGCCACTAAAGCAGCAGTTGGACTGCTCCATGTGCAGCAGTGGTGGCTCTCGCATTATTTTGATCAGCTCCATGGGGCATTTTAACGAAGAACGAACGAGAATGTTGACTCTGCGCATAAAACAGCGACTGAATGGACCAGCGGTAGCACATTGGGCAAGTGCAGGATTACTCTGTTAAGCAGGAACTAATAATCCGACTAGCCTGGCAAGAAACTTTTCCAGAAACAAGTACGTGGATTTCGGGAAGTGCAGTGTGGCAGAGCGCATCGATGGCAACCACACTGCACCGCCATATAGTCCCGACTTTAATTGCAGTGAAGATACACTAGTGGTACAGTGGTGATGACACTGCGACTGCCGTGTCAGTGACTATCTTACTTACTGTCTGAGTGATTATCATGCCTCTGCCGCCACCGAATCATGGGTAAAGTTAAAAAAAAAACGCAGTCACTGCATGATAACATTATTCCTAACAAAATAAAGAAATTTCTAAAACCTGCTCCCTGGATTGCCCGAGAGATACCTTGCAGCTAAAGAGGAAACTTAAGCGCCTGAGGGGAGGACACGCACGCCATGTTGATATTCTTCAGGTTCGGATTACACTTAATCAAGCTTTGAGCAACGTCAAACGGCTGTAATTAGAAATTTATTTGCCTAACTTGATACGCAATGAACCGGACAAATTTAGGAATTTTTTGCATAAAACTGAAAAAAAAATCTGTTCATGATGTCATGCATAACGCCATCCTCGTTTCTGGCGCGCAAAGCACAGCTGATCATTTCAATAAGATTTTTTCCTATTGTTTCCACGGCGGCCGCATTTCGATGGGGGCGAAATGCGAAAACATCCGTGTACTTCGATTTAGGTTTACGTTAAAGAACCCCAGGTGGTCCAAATTTCACTACGGCGTGCCTCATAATCAGATCGTGGTTTTGGCACGTAAAACGTCATAATTTAATTTCTTAATTTTTCCTATTGTTTCTTTTTTTATGCAACGAGTTATGCACGTTGAGCTGGCAATTGCCCTGGCCCTCACTACACAAGGCAGGACCAGAGTGGTCACAGACTCGCAACAAGCGTATAGGAGCTTCCAGTCGGGCTGGGTGTCCCGGTTGGTGCTTCGGGCGCTCAAAGGCAAGGAGCCCCCGAAAGGGGAGGAGATAGAATTAATCTGGGTACTGTCCCACTCCGCAGTGGAGGGCAATGAGTTTGCCCACCAGCAGGCCCGAGCGCTATCACACCGAGCCGCAGCCGCGGATAGGGAAGAGGAGGACGCAAAGAGCCAACCACTGGTCACGTACAAAGACATAGTGGAATATTACCGAAACGGGAGACAGAGCTTCCCCGACCCACACGTCACATTAACGAGGGAGCAGCAGACTATATATAGGCAGATCCAGACAGAGTCGTTTCCCCACCCCCGATTACTAAACCGCATGTACCCGAGCCAGTACGGGCAAGAATGCCCCATGTGTCACGAGCCAGGTACACTGCAACACATGATTGCAGAATGTAAATTTAGCCAACAACACCCACCACTCCTCACCAATCCTAACCCCAACATGATCCCCCTACCCATCCAACCCCTTAGAGAGCGATGGAAGATCTTGCTGTCCAGCCCCGCCCTGGAAGACCAGCTTTGGCTCGTAACCAGGGGCCAGGCGGCGAGCGCAGCATATGGATTCCCGTAAAGTGGGAACCACTTCCATCCGGCGCATGCGCTGAAAAGCTCGTGAAATAAAGTTTTTCATTCATTCATTCATGCACGTTGCATACTTCTGAACAGACTGTACGCCGGATAAGGATTTCATCCTTATCCGGCGTATATTTTTTTTTTTTGTAATGCTTCTTAAACTGAAATCGATGGCGTCATCTGGAGCTGATAACATATACCTAACACGTTTCTTCAACGCTATGCTGAAAATGCTGCCGAAGTTTTCAGTTATGTTCCGTGCGTCGATTTCCTCAGTTTGCCTGCCTAATGACTAGCGAACGGCACGTGTAGTGCCGGTGTTCAGGGAAGGTGACACCTTGCTGCTTAACAATTATCGCCCAATTTCATTATCATCATCGTGTTGTAAAATCTTGGAGCATATCGTTTCTAACTATATAACAGATTTCCTTAATGATAACTGCTTGTTAACCTCAATTCAGCACGGCTTTAGGAAGGGATATTCTACTATAACGCATTCAACTTCTGTTGTTCGCAGTTTCGCCGAGGTTCTTGGTAAGTCCGGCCAAATTTACGTTATACTCTTTTTTTTTTACTAAAGTATTTGATCTTGTTTCGCATGCTACACTTATTTTTAAGCTTGAATGTGTTGGTCTGTCCACGTTCATAATAAGCCGGCCGTAAAGTGTGCCGCCTGCCACTGCGATGCCTAGCCACCACCTCGCGGAGCGTCGCGCGCTATGCTCGGGGGAGAGCAATTGAAAATGAGAGCGAGAGAGAGTGCACGCGTCGCGCGCTATGCTCGGTAGAGAGAAATTAGAAAATGAGAGTGAGAGAGAGAAGAAACAACTTGTAGCAGCACCAACGAGGTAACGCGCAGAGGTGCTGCCGACGCCATCCGCGCTTCTCCGTTTCCCCGCATTAGCGCCGAACGCTCGGTGGTGTCCGTGACTGCTAGCAGGCGCCTCTGGCGGCGGCTCGACCGAGCTCCCACCAGCTGCGCGCTACTGCGCATGCGCCGTGACGTCATCCTGGCGTGTCGTCTGCTGCGCGCCGCCCGTACACTGTGCATAGCTTTCGCCCCACTTCCCCTACGTGTGCTCGGACTGCAAGTGCTTCGCGAGGCATTCCCCGATGCCACGGACCACGAAGAAATGCTTATACACTTCGTATAGCTTAGCATCACTTGGCATTACTTCGTATAACTTAGCATCACTTCGTATAGCCAGGACCAGCTAGGAACCGATCAGCTCCGCTGTGTCTTTAGCCTTGCGCCACTAGTGCAAGCTACCCCGAATTTTTTTACGTATTCCTCTTCCACAGAATAGTAGCCGACTGGAACCATGCAGGTGCCACCAAACTTACTTAACAATACTGAGAGCTTTGATAATTTTCTGTCATTATTTCTGCACTAAATATTAATGCGAACGCATTATGTGCCCCATTACATGAAAATCCAGGTGCTTTAAGACTTAAGATGGTACCAAAAATGGCCGACGCCGAAAAAGAGTAAAAAGATTGCTGTGGCTTAGCTCAGCTAACCCTGGATTTGCAAAGTGAAAGCTTGGGTTTTTTTTTCTTTCATCCAAAGGCTGGCTTTTCTACGGTTGTGGTCCCGCTTCTGGCGTTTTGCGAGCCGAACGGCTCGTTCTTTCTCAGTTTCCAACGCTAGCTTCACGCGCTTGACATTTCGGACCTTCTCCAGTAAAGCAGCTTGCCAGGTGATGTCCGTGGGGTGGTCAGGCACCGCTTGCCGACGATGGCTTAAAGCCTCCCGGTCCCGAGCAGCGCTCAGAGAAGACGGCCCGGCCTCGCTCTCATCCATGGCCAAGCTCTCACGAGCGCGGCGCTCCTCTTAGCCAGGCGCACGGCGAGTCACGTGGTCAGGCGGTGACCCAGCCGCGGAGCGCGAATGCGCCAAGCCGGCTGTGGTGGCGGAGCGCGGCGTGGCGAGTCACGTGATGCGTTGCCAAGTCTACGGCGCAGCTGCGGTCAAATGAAGGTCAAATTGCTGGTGACGGCGAAAGTCGGCTTGACTAGGTTAGTAAAGTATTCGCTTTAAAACACGTCAAAAGATTTGGAGGACGCTTAAGCTTCGTATTTAAGACTGTAAGAGCGATATCATTCAAAGTTCCCTGACTGCTTCTCACGCTTCCCGACAACTGCGGTGACGTTTACTGGGCGAAGGCGAGCTTTCTGTTAGAAACGCGGCCTCTTGCGTGGGCTGATCCCGGAGGTCTTGCACAACCGTACCAACAAATTATATAATTTTCAGCTTTCTGTTATTGTTTCGCACTATTCATATTTAGGTCTCAGTAGAGTTAACGTAAAAGGCATGCGCTGTCGGTGTTTTGTTTCATGACATTTGTTTGTGGGCTGTCATTCTAAAATTCTGAGGAATAACATTGTCAAGAATGTAAGACAAGGTATCAGTAACCTTAGTGATAGAATGGTGTGACAATATAACCCGCATATGCCGCATGTCATGTAGAAAGGCATGGCATATACATATACCTAAATATATACGGAAATTTTCGCTCACGGGTAACTCCGCCGAGCCGACACCGGATTTTCTGCGACACAGGGCCCTTAACACTATCGCTATAAAAATGCTCGGATTGAGGTCACATTTCTCAGGGAGGTTCTTGTAAACAAAGTAAACAAAAAAATGTGGGCAGCTTGCACTAGTGGCGCGAGGCTGGAGTAAGCAGCGGAGCTGGTGATCGACCTAGCTTCTCCCAGGTTTTACTAGGCTTGACTAAGTTTTACTAGGAAATGCTAAGTGCTGCTAGGCACAGTATTCCGAATCGGCTCGCCGCCGATGCGCAGATTCTCGCTTGGTCGCACGACGCGCTTCAAGATGAGCGGCTTCTTCTTCGGATGTCCGGATCTTTGGTCATCTGTCAAGGATACATGTACTCGCCTCACAGTGAACGAGAGTTCTGCCGCCGTCGCGGCGGCTCCGCGATTTATCTGCCCGGTATCATCACGGCCGAGCTGCGCCTCCACACTTGCTGGGGTGCGACTGGTCGAAACCTGCCGAGCCACCTGCTGCAGTCACGGACACCGCGCGCTTACGGCGCGAACGCGGGGAAACGCGGACCGCGTCGGCAGCAGCTCTGCGCGTTGCCTCGTTGGTGCTGCTACAATTTCTTTCTCTCTCCCGAGCATAGCACGCTTCGCGCCCGTGCGCTCATTCCCTCTCTTTAACGCCCCATGTCAAGGAAAGATGTGCACGTCACGGAGGGGAGACGGAGCACTCGCCGCTCCTCGAGGTGGTTGCTAGGCAACGTGCGGTGACGTCGTCGCCAGGAGCAGTTTTTGTTCGCACTACGCGGCGCAACCAATAGCTTAAATAGCTCCGCTGTTAAAATGGCTTTGGAAAAATTGGCCGCATATCTAGGAAGCAAATGACGTCGAAAGACGTCTTCTGCCACCCCTAATACGCAACACCCTCTCTTCTCCCCCATACACCCCTCACACTCTTCCCCTCCCCTCTCACTCCTCCCATGATGGGAGGAGGGAATTGCTGAATTCAATTCAAGTTTCCCGCGTTTGCCCTCCTCTCGCGCCATCTGTTGGGACCTTTTATTACTGTTGACTTAAAGCCTGCTAAAGAGCCGCGGCTTCAGTCGGCTTGTTTTTACCGCGTAGCATCTCTTCGACACCATTTCTAACGCACTGACTTTTCAATTACTAACGTAAAAACCAGTCCAATGTGTATTCTTTCTGCGGATCACGGATCACGCTGCGGATCACGGTTATGTACATATATTTCGCCTCAAATAGGCTGAGGTTTCCTTTGCGCTGTAAAACGTTGACGTGTGTGACCCCGTGCCATCAGTGCTTGGTCGGTTTTGGCCGGGTGGTTGAATCGAGTGAAAGACGGACAGACAAAGTCAAGAAGACTATCGTCTTTAATAAAATTTGGTGCATTTCGGTCTCGGTCACCTTTTTTTTTTTATCCAGCGGCCGTGCATCAGCAATGTTCACACGCCGCCTACGGCTTCGCTTACGATGGCACCAACTAATAAAGCTGCTGCGCTAAGCGGCACAGAAATGCAACGACGTCGACAGGCGAATCTCGCTTTGGTCCAGCGAGAGAGACGCCAGCGTGAAGCAGTACGCCTTCGCGCGTTCGCGGCGTACGCTGCGAACTCTGCCCCTCGCATTCCTGAAGCAGAGCGCGTCGAGATTCAACTGGCTGCCCAAGACGCTACGGAGCCGTACCAAAATACTCGTACGTTCGCCGAAGCGACGCGGCAGCAGGTCGCCGCTCACCAACAGGACACCGCGCGACAAGCAAACCTACAACACGGTCCCTACGTGAACATGGTCGCCGACCCGCAAATCGTGCGACTTTCGCTGCAGCGGACCTCCGTGAGTTTACGAAGCAAACATGCAACAGCTTCTGTGAAGACACGTTTAACTTTCGTGTTCTACCGATTCCTACGAAAGAGGAATCAACCCATATCTTTTCTCCCTTTTTCTTTGCGTTTTAGATGCGAAGCATCTTATGCTCGGGGCTATGTCACTCCCTCCCTCCGCCGTGCGGCGACTACTTCCGGTTCCGCTACCGCTTTCGGTTCCACTTCCGGTTCCGCTTCAACTTCCGGTTCCGCTTCCGGAAGCCAGCTTCCGGCTTCCGGAGAATGCTTCCGGCGTTTTGCCCGAATGATCCCCAGGTGCTTCGCCCACTCATCATCATTCACTTCGTCCTCTCATTCTCCTCCCGCAACGCCACGGACAGCGCCAGCGTCAACGCCAGTGTCAGCGCTGTGGACAGCGCCGCGGAGAACAGGGCTCGAGCCGCTGCCACGAAACGGCAGCGGCGACAGGCCGATGTGAAAACTAATGGGAACTTGAGTCTAGCTGCTTCGCATACTACTCAGGGTTCCCCTACTGGAAGATGGTGTAATTTTAGGGGCGAAGCTCCTTAGGGTGTGGGTCTGTCCCTCCTCTGTAGTATGTAGTAGTAGTAGTAGTAGTCGTCGTAGTAGTAGTCGTCGTAGTAGTTAGCCACGTCTACTTTTATGAGAAAAAAAATTTGATAGTTGCGTCCGTAGCGGAATCGAACCAGGGACCCCTCGCTTCTGAACGCGCGGCGCTAACCACTACGCCACGAAGCGCACATGGACACACGCACCACGATGGCAATAAATACCCAACATTAACGAAAGACTGCGCGTTTCTAACGCGTTTGTGCTAGCGCGTTACGGCCCGTGTAAGAAGCTGGTGTAAGACGCTGTGGCCTCTACCCCCGTATTCATAAACGCTGATGGCGTCGGCAAACGCGGTGCACGTTCCGGCATGTGTAAACGGCTGCGTAAGACGCTGTGGCCTCTCCCCCTTAGAGTACTGTACGTTTCTAACGCGTTTGTGCTAGCGTCCCCTTAAGCAGGAGATGGTGCAATTATAATGAAGGGCGCTGTTATAAAATAGGAATGACGTCACATATGGCGCGTGTCATTGGTGGAAGTCAATCGTTCGATTTAGTGCGGCGAGACTGGGCGAATTACACGGATGATTCACGGTTTACCGATGATTCTCTCCGGAGCTTCGCCCACTCATCATCATTCACCCCGTGGATATGCGGTGTTTTTTTTTTTTCAAGGTGGCGTAGGAAATTTCGTTTGGCACATTTGGCGCATTTGGCGCAGGAGTGGGAGTACTGCAAACTTGTAGATCGAGAAGAGGGTGCCCGCCCGACATTCAAATGACAGAAGAGGAAGTAAAACATTAACAACGTCGCTCGTTGCCTGCAGCACATGCACCGCTAGGGTCAGCCCAACCGTTCACTACCTGCTCTGGGACTGCAGTGGCCCGCAGAGCAAAAGGACCGTCCTACATTTACATTCCCCAATTACCTCTCTTACGTATATTCAGTTTCATTGCAACGCTGTGGAGGCTAGAGATACCTTTTTCAGTGGCTGCGTTTGCCCTTAAGAAATAGTTCGGTGTTTATTGACCGATGTTTGTGAAAATGTTCTTTATATAAGCTCAGTTCTGAGCGGAAAAATGAATTTACCCTTAGAAACAAACAACCCATGTACTGATACGGCTGCTAACGCGTTGTTTTAGATCAATTCGCCTTTCCTTGTTCTTTATTTTTGCAGCCTGTCGCGGCAGCCTCACGTGCAAGCTCGCGCGAGCAAACGCCGCTGGCGCGCAGCGAAGCATGGACGGAACGCGCGGAGTGATACATATTGGTGAACGTGCTTCTTGCGTATAGCTTCCACGTTGCACCTGATGTATGAAACGGAGTGTAGTGGGTCACACCTAAAGGAGTTCTTTTTTAACCGTCTTGGTCACACCTAGGAACGACGTGCATGTCAGAGAGACGCTAATACCATTGTTCGAACGCGCGCGTTCAGCTGACGTCGACCACCGGATGTGAAGTGGACGCTATTCTTTCCTTCGTCATCGTGACGTCTCTAAAATTCGTTTGGCCGTTCATCCAATGAGAGCGCGTTTAAGGGCAATAAATGCGAGTGGCTCCGCTCCAATGCCTTCATATGTTCAAGATGGATAGTGTTGGCGAAACTGACATGCGCTCGCTCCAGCACCAGGAACGCAGTACCGCCGATGCGCTGGCCATTGACTTTCAGCGAACCTGCTCTGGTGAGTCTTCATAGACGTTTTTTGGAACGCGGTTTCATTTCGTTTGCCCTTACTATGTGTATTGTGTAGGGACTGCATGTATATGCCACGTGTTCTCCGGACAATTACAAAAAAAAAAAAAAAAAAACGCCTAACCTTGCACTCGGCCGCGCAACGCTTGAAACAGCGAAGCTGGGCGATCGTAGCCCAGCATTTTCCGGAAGAGCGCGCTAACTTTTCATCTTAATACTCACGATGATAATTTCTTTTCGCGCCTCTCCGACTTACGGCCGTCCCTGCACGTTGCATAGCGCAGCTTGACACACCGACACCGCGTTCCAATGCCGACACCGCGTTCCACCGCGTTGCAATGCCGAGAACGCTTCGTGAATGCGCCTCTCTGTTTCGCTATCATTTTCTTTATCCCTCTCCCGAGCATGGCGCGCAGACGAGCGTGCGAACGCCCCAGCTGTGGACGAAGACGACGACGTTCGAACGCAATCATATGGTTCGCATAAATGCATGTTCTTCAAGCGTGGCTGTATAACCTAGTGGTTACGACGGTCGCCTTGGGACCGTGGGCACGCGGGATTCAATCCCGCCTCGGCAAGAAAGTTTATTAAATGCGCAGCATTTCTTGGTGAACATTTGCTACTTTGACAGTATCTATCTATCTATCTATCTATCTATCTATCTATCTATCTATCTATCTATCTATCTATCTATCTATCTATCTATCTATCTATCTATCTATCTATCTATCTATCTATCTATCTATCTATCTATCTATCTATCTATCTATCTATCTATCTATCTATCTATCTATCTATCTATCTATCTATCTATCTATCTATCTATCTATCTATCTATCTATCTATCTAGCCGCCTTCGTCTTTGTGCTCTCATGGTCGTTTCGTCAGCTTGGTATGTACCGAAATCGGCGTACTATGACAATGGTAATGACGAACATAAAGGGCATGTCATGACATGAAGGTCGTGATATGTAAGTCATGAAACAGCCGCCTACGTCTTTGTGCTCTCATGGTCGTTTCGTCAGCTTGGTATGTACCGAAATTGGCATACTATGACAATGGTACATGACGAACATAAAGGGCATGTCATGACATGAATGTCGTGATATGTAAGTCATGAAACAGCCGCCTACGTCTTGGTGCTCTCATGCTCGAAAGGTTAACTTGGTAGGTACCAAAATTGGCATAGTATGACAGGAGGGTATGACGAACATAAGTCATAGGTCAAGACAGGTAGGTCGTGACAAAGACTCAGCGAAAAAAATTAACACTCAAAAACCACTGAAATGGGTTCAGACGTGGGTATTTATTAAGTAAAGAAACAATAAAGGATGATGACAAAAATCATGAGCAAGACTCGGCACAAATGACAATGACTCAGCGAAAAAAGATAACACTCAAAAGCCACTGAAATGGGTTCTGACACGGGTAATAAGTGAAGGAAATACTAAAGAATGGTGGTAGAAGTCATAGCCATGACTGAGCAAGATTGACAATGACTCAGCGAAAAAAGATAACACTCAATAGCCACTGAAATGGGTTCTGACACGGGTAATAAGTGAAGGAAACACTAAAGGATGGTGGTAGAAGTCATAGCCATGACTGAGCAAGATTGACAATGACTCAGCGAAAAAAGATAACACTCAAAAGCCACTGAAATAGGTTCTGACACGGGTAATAAGTGAAGAACACTAAAGGATGGTGGTAGAAGTCATAGCCATGACTGAGCAAGATTGACAATGACTCAGCGAAAAAGGATAACACTCAAAAGCCACTGAAATGGGTTCTGACACGGGTAATAAGTGAAGGAAACACTAAAGGATGGTGGTAGAAGTCATAGCCATGACTGAGCAAGATTGACAATGACTCAGCGAAAAAAGATAACACTCAAAAGCCACTGAAATGGGTTCTGACACGGGTAATAAGTGAAGGAAACACTAAAGGATGGTGGTATAAGTCATAGCCATGACTGAGCAAGATTGACAATGACTCAGCGAAAAAAGATTAACACTCAAAAACAACTAAAATAGGTTCGGACGTGGGTACTAAGTGAAGGAAACACTAAAGGATGCTGGCAGAAGTTATAGCCATGAGCATGACTCAGCAAAAATGGAAATGACTCGGCGAAAAAGGATTAACACTTAAAAACCAAATTGACTGGGTTCGGATACGTTGCTAACGTTAGCTAATCTTCGCTGCGGAAGGATAGCCTAGGCTTTCAAGCAGAGTAATTGTCCCAAGTTATGCGGCATGAAATGATGTTAAAATTTTGGCAGAGACACTTAAGGCTGCTTATGTGTGGGAATGCGAAAGCGTTATAGGCGCTTTGGTGAAACGTTTTTTTTTTTTCCGCGCGTTCCTTGTCCGCGCAAGCTCTCGCCTGCGTTCTAACTGCGCCTCGGTAAGGCCAAATCAAAACGTGCCAAGCGTCTCAAGGTGCTCATTTGTGCGCGACAGTTTCTTAACGCGAAGGAACATTCAGCAGCGTTCAATCGTATATTAATGCTTTTTATTTGATACTCATGACTGCGACGTGACGTGTGCAATGACGCACGCACTAGGCATACCTTTATGGCATCTTCGGCTTGTCGTTTCGGAGCGCCCTATACTCGCGGACATCTTTCAGTGGCAATGAAGGGAAAGCTACGGAGGCAAAGCGTGTACAAGTGAGAGCGCTTCTGAAAAGAGTCCCCGTTTTATTCCAGGTTGGTTTAGGCTGCGGAAGAGAAAACAAAAACAGCTTATTAGCAACAGTTAAATGAGACAGAACACACCACTGGGTGTACAAAGTTTACTTTTTTTTTTTTGCGGCTTTTTCCTTCCGTGTCTGGGCAAACGCGAAACCGTCGCACGTAGAAGCTGCGTCGATTCTGTTCCGAGCAACCAAAAGCACTGTCAAACGCTGCCCCACTACTCGGCGCGGCAACACATGGGCAACATCCACGCGCCCGTAGCTCTCCCTTCATTGGTACAGAAAGCTGTCATCTTCGACTGGTTGAAAGAGGGTGCGCACCTTGCGTTCGGCTGTTTCTTTTCGATCGCTCTCCTCCATCTTCGAGCACTCTGAGGCGCTCCGAGCCCTGTCGTCGGAGCAGTCGTCGAGATTGAGAGCGTTTGCGGCAACATCATCACACGACAGCGTCGCCGCCGTTGGCGACGGTCCACCGTAACTTTGAGACGCATGCTGGCGTCTCAACGAACGCTCGTCCGAGTGGCGCGTCCGCCGGTTTCCCCGGCAGCGCCGGGATCTTTGGATAGCCGACACTGGCCGACACATCGGACGTTGGCAGCAGTCACGTGGTTTCGCATCTTCCATTTCCTCCGCCGAGAGCGAGTCACACGTTCGGCTTGCGCGCTTGCCCTCTACCTCCGAGTTCTGCCAACGCCGGATCTGCCCGACTCTGCTTCGGGGGATGGAGGTGACCAGTCGATGATACCATTAACCAACCAGAACCGTGGAGCTGCCGTGGCGTCGGGAAAGTGTGCTCGTCTCGCACCTCGGAGACCCGGGTTCCATTCCCACCCCGACCGAAATGTACCCAACTTTTCTTTTCAAAGGCATTATAATTTACTTTGTTTACGCGAACCTCCCTGAGAAATGTGACGTCAATCCGAGCATTTTTTTTTTGACGTGTTTCTACTCTTTGCACCGTTTGGTCATCATCATTTGGTCACGCCGTCGGCTACGACGGAATTTCGCGTAATGGGGTCTATAGTGATTTCGCATCAATAACTGGAAACGCACCTGCTCTTGCGTTCGCAGTGGGTGACACAAACTGTTCTCCTGGATTGAACCAGCCTGGCGAGCCACAAGCCTCCTCTGATGGCGACGACAGCTCCTGTCCGCGGAAGCAGTTGGATGGCAGCCCGCCTAGCGTCGGCGCAGCGTTTGGGCCATGGTCGCATGCTGTGAACGCGGCAGCATTGGGAAACACCGCTCCTCTAAAATTGGATCTGCAGTCGTGGCTGCGCTACGCGGGGGTTTCGTGGAACGTTATTTCCCCTAGAGTTATACCCAGAGTGCGGTATCTGAATCCGATGCGCTGGTGGACACCGCGCAAGTTCGAGGCTTATCTCTTAGAACAGGAGCAGAGTCCGGACGCCGAACTGCGAGATTTGTGCAGAATGGTGCGAAACCGGATGCGACCCCGGAATGAACTCGACGGACCTAACCAGGTCTACTCGTGGGACGCAGGTATAGTGACAATGTATTTGCACTCCATTGCGTTCTCATAGAGCGTTGGCGCGTATTGTCTCTCCACACCGCGAAAATGTTACACGCCTGTTTTCACGGTTCTCTCAACAAATGAAAAAAAAAAATAAGAAGCTAGATCACTCGCGAAGTTTACATTTCGTGGAAATGTGCGAAATCTCAAGGGTGATATGAAGGCACACTTTGAATTGTGTTGGTCAATCATGTGACAAAACAAAATTACTATGCGCCGGTTCATCGCCTGTTTCGAGAAATTAAGTAATACGCTTACAAAGTTTCCCCCGCTGAGGTGGGATGACCAAAGAGGGCGGCAATTTCACATTTAAAGAAAATGGTGGCGATGATTTGGGTGATGGTAATGGAAAGTTTGAAGTTTAACGGTTAATTGCGTGTTTTGAAAATAACTACGCTGTACTCGTCTTTCCCAATTGTTATGCGTTACTAGAAAGCTGTAGAAAATTTTCCCGGACTCGGTGAAGTATGCGAGGCACGCTTGTCGAAGTGGGAAGCACGTGGCGAGTGACACACTATAACTGTTTATTCTTTCTGGGGTAATTACAGGCTCGGTAGAAAATTGCTTATTCAAGCATGACAGTGTCATACGGCCTCTGTTAACAATTTCTCTCACAGTTCTCTCACAGTGCTAAACGAACTTATAATTGCGCCGATTTCACATTCGGAGGAAATAGGGGGCATGAAGTGTACTGAGTTGCGAATATTTAACGTTCCTGGCCTAACTTGGATCGTTGACAATTATTACTGAATAATATGTTATACGAGTAATGCAGTTCGTTTAACAGTGTCCTTGTTGAACTAAATTAGGCACCTTGTTTTATATGTTGTCTAAATAAGTGCTAGACTTTAGGTGTTATGTGGACAAAATTCAAAGTGTAAGGGGCAATTGAGTCCTTTACAATAAATCAAATATGCGAGCGTTCCGTAGTGTTATAACTTGTGTTTCGCGAACGTCACCGAAATTTAAGCCGCTGCCCTGGGGCAATAACGAATGCCAGCAAGCTCAAACGTAGTTAAAAAAAAGGGGGGCGAACATCATAGCGAGCGTACTAGTAAAGTAGAATTTGTTGGTTTATACTACTGCTGTTGTAAAAATAAAAAAAAATGCTTACATGTGGGCAAACTTTAAAACGGGCGAGTCATCTGCCATCCACGTTTTAAACTATCAGATTTATTTACACGCAACAGAAGTATACAGGGTGTTCGTTTTTAAGTTTTACGGTATTTTTCAATATCGCCTGTGGCAGGTCGCATAAATCTTATCATTGAGTTGGGTTGTTCGAAGAGACGGGCATTAGTATCACGAGAAATCGAAACACATATTCAACTAATTAACCAAAAAATACTAATGAACTTCTTAGTTAATTACTTTACGACACATATTGCAATTTACGAATTGTAGCTGGTGAGTTTGCAAGACGCATCCACTTGAAATGAATTTCCAGGATGACACCAGTTTAGAGATATTATTTCCCAAAGTGTGGGACGAAATACATGGGCGTTCCAGTTACGTTTGAGCTTGAATGTGTAAAACAGAATTTTGGTAAAAAAAGTAAGTGGAACAACAGTGCATTTTTACGGCTAGTTTGATGGTGCATATCTCCCAACTGGTGTCCTTCTGGAAAATCATTCCAAGTGGATACGCCTGACAACTTCACCGGCTACAATTCGCAAATTGCTATATACGTCGGAAAGTAATTAACTAGGATGTTAATTAGTAATTTTTTAATTAGTTGAATATGTGTTTAGATTTCTCGGGCTACTAATGTCCGCCTCATAGAATAACCCAGCTCAATGATGAGAATTCTGTCACAGGCGATTTCTAAGGATTCCGTAAAACTTAAAAATGAACACCCGGTATATATATGCAACATCTATCTATATTGCAACAGCTTACTGGAAGTTCGGTGGTGATTCTGCAACGTTGCGGAAGTATGCTGTCCTTCTTTTTTTGTTTCACTCTATTAACGCATGCCCTGCTTCGCTTTCAGAAATTGAGGAGTGTTTAGCTATATTAGTGCACTGGGTTTTGTCTCCAATTTTCTGAGGCGTTCGTGCTTATTACATCTGCTGCACCTAACCTGGGTGCATATTCTTATGAGATGTATGTCCGTGCCTGCCGTTTCTGGTAGTTGCCTTATTATCAAGTCGATCGTTATCGTGATTGGAGTGACAACCAGTATTTCTGCGAATGATAAGATGCTAGAACGTAACAGAATTTCTCGTGAATACGGATCAGCTTCTGTTTCACCGCGGTGCGCAGGCGATGCCATTGCATGACGTCACCGCTCTCGTTTAGTATCGTGTACATTGACCTGTGTTGATGAAGAAAGGTTTAGTTTGCTTGACTCTTGCAATGCATTTTATCCAACTTTATAGGTTGGGTCCCTATAGCTGGACGTCCAGTCGACTCCAACTCTGCTCCAACGTTGCCTCACGGCCATTCTGACCCCCCGAGCTTCGACGACGAGGCCTGAAGAAGGCTTTATATGCCTAAATTTTACCATTTTTGTAATACAGAATGCACTGTATTACGAAAAAATGTTTGATAATTTTTTTTTCTTTAGTCTTTCAACTGTGCTTGTCAACCCTGCTCTTTAACGAGAAAGAGTAGCTGAAGTGGCATCAACATGACTGCCGGATGTACAATAAATGATTTGGGAGAATCTAAAAAAAAATACCACGTAGAGTGTTTATTTCTTCTGGCAAATAGAAAAAGCTCGCGAAATATGAAAACAAAAATGTGATGGCATTGCTCATGGGATAGGAGAGCCATCGAATAGCTTGAGTGAGAAGGCAAGCTATTCCTCTGTTGCTGGGCCGAGTGGTGGCGATAATGGGACGTGTGTTCTTTTTATGACGCGAGAATGGCTCTCGGTGATTATGACGTAGTAAGTGCAGAGTTTCATACAATTACTAGAGGGTACTGTGACGCTTGCGTCTACGTGAGCTACAGGAAGGGTTGTTCAGCGATCCTGGGAGTGATAATTGGCGTATACGTGGATATGCCTTAAACACCGTCCTTCTGGTTTCAAACGGTTTAGGCGACTTCCTTGCAAACTGATAATCTTGGACAAAGTATACGGTGCTATAGATTACTAAACAAAGACTATTAAAGTAGGCTGATGGCGGGATTAAAGTGCAGGACTCCACGGACTCGTGGAGAAGCGGAACTACTGTAATTAGCGGCTATTATGTGTGTTCGCAGAGTCTTATTGCCTTTTGCATTTAAAGTAAAGTATAGATTGCTTTTAGCACCGGTAGAATGCAATGATTACTTTTCAACGACAGTGGTAAGCTCTCAGTCTGCATTTGGGGATGCCTGCCGTATGCACTCTACCCAATTTTATTCTTCTGCAAGTTTCCTTCTCATGATCAGGGTCCCCTGCGAGTAATTGACCTAGATAAGCGTACTGCTTTACAGACTGTCGAGGCTGACTGGCGATCCTGAATTCTTGTTCTCTTGCCAGGCTATTTAACATTATCTTTGTCTTCTGCATGTTAATCTTCAACCCCAGTCTTATACTTTCTCGGTTAAGGTCCTCAATCATTTGGTGCAATTCGTCCCCATTGTTGCTGAATAAGAAAAATGTCATTTGCAAACCGGAGGTTGCTGAGATATTCGCCGTTGAACCTCACTCCTAAGCCTTCCCAGTCTAAGAACTTTAGTCCTAAGCATGCAGTGAATAGCATTGGAGAGATTGCGTCCCCTTGCGTGACCCCTTTCTTTATAGGTAACTTTCTACTTTTCTTGTGGAGAACCAATGTAGCTATGGAATATTTGTAGATATTTGTAGATATATGGGTCAGAAACTTAGAGGCTAACAAAGAAGCTCGAGAAAAAGTTAAGGAGCACATAAATAGTGATGGAACGAAACATGCTAGGCCTAACTTTAAGATACAGGAAGAGAGCGGTGTGGATCAGTGAGTAAACGGAGATATCCGATATTCTAATTGACATTTTGAGGAAGAAATGGAGCTGGGCAGGTCATGTAACGCGTAGGATGGATAACCGGTGGACCATTAGGGTTACAGAATGGATACCAAGAGAACGGAAGCGCAGTCGAGGACGGCAGAAAACTAGGTGGGGTGATGAAGTTAGGAAATTTGCAGGTGTAAGCTGGAAACAGCTAGCGCAAAACAGGGTTAATTGGAGATCGCAGGGAGAGGCCTTCGTCCTGAAGTGGACATAAATATAGGCTGCTGCTGCTGATGATGGTGATGGGCATATTTGTATACATTGTTTTCCAAGTTGCGGTCACCAGTGCTGTTATTGTTTTAGTACACCAATAAACTTCCCTTTGTAGAAACGACATACTCGATGAGCATGACATGATGATGACATAATGTGATCATGGGAATTATCGGTAAACAAGATATGTGCTCCGATAGATTTCGCTTTATTAAAATTCGCACCTCCCCGTGGTTTCAGAACGCTGCAAAAGGCCGCCCGCGAGGCCCTGGACTGAATGAGTGGGGAAACCACCATCCTCAACATACTTGCATACAGTATTCACAAACTACAGGTGATGGAAGTCCTCCTGTGTGAGGATATCACAGGAAACAGGCGGAAAAACCGTGTGACGTAGCCGAATAACAGCCAAATATCCGGGGAATCTCTTGTTGCCGAAACTGTTAGTACCGCCATCTTCCTTCTACATTGTTTTAATCACAATGATATTAAACCTATTGCCCAATAAAATTTTACCTCAGCCATGTTCACTAACCTCTATGGAAAGTGATGGTTCGGCGCGTGCTTCATTTCCCAGGCTAATTACCTTGACTACGCCTTTTCACAAAGTGAATAAACCGTTTTGGGAAAATTGACCTTGGCGGAAAAAAAGGTAAGCCCATTAAAACTATCCTTACAGCCAAGTCCATTGACCTTTCTGGAAAGCGTTGGTTCACTGCAAACATCATTCCCCAGTCTAACGCACGTGTTTACGGCGATTCACATCGTCAATAAACTCATTTGTTGAGGTCGACATTGGCGGAGAAAAAAAAAAAAAGGTAAGCCTATAGTCCATTAAAGTTATCCTTAAAGCCAGGTCCACTGACTTTCTGGAAAGAATTGGTTCGTTCCATACATAATTTCCCAATCTAATGCAGCAAACCGATTTGCTGAGACATTTGTAGATATATGGGTCATTGGTGGAAAAAGAAGGTAAGCCTATAGACCACTTAAATGTCCCCGACGTCAGGTCCCTTCCGAAAGTAATTGTTTCGGCGCATACATACCTTCCAGTGCTAATACACGTGCTTACGCCGATTTACACGATAATAAACCTATTTCTTGAGGTTAACTTTTCATGAAAAAAAGGTAAGCCTATACCCCATTGAAATGTCCCCTACTACCATGTCAAGAGACTACAAGGTGTTCATCTTTTAAGTTTTACGAAATCTTTAGAAATCACCTGTGGCAGGTAGCATAATTTTTATCATTGAGCTGGGTTATTCGATGAGGCGGACATTAAAAGCACGAGAAATCGAAACACATATTCAACTAATTAACAAAAGTTCACTAATTAACTTATTTGTTAATTACTTTACGACACATATTGCAAGGAACATATTCTGAAACGTTCCACTTCGGCGATAGTTCGCCTAGGCGATAGTCGCGTTCAATAAATCAACCGGCTGCTTACCCGTGACGTCAGCATGCACTACAAACACGCGCTCTCGAACACTTCGCAAAACACAAGAGAGCGCACCATGCAAGTGCAGAACGGCTCGGGTGTGTTGTTTTCGAATGTATCGGCCGCAGTACGACACAGGCGCGTTTGTTTATCCAATATTTGTCGGGAGTGTGGTCGAGAGCACCCACTGACACCGTGACGTAAAAATGACGTTCACCGGAACTACTCGGTGGCGCGACTTTTTTTTACCAAAATGCTGTTTTACACATTGAAGCTCAAACGTAACTGGAGCGCCCATATATTTCGTCCCACAGTTTGGGAAATAACATCTCGAAACTGGTGTCACCCTGGAAAATCGTTTCAACTGGATGCGTCTTGCCAACTCACCGGGTACAATTCGTAAATTGCAATATGTGTCGTAAAGCCATTAACCAAGAGGTTCATTAGTCAATTTTCGTTAATTAGTTGAATATGTGTTTCGATTTCTCGTGCTACTAATGTCCGCCTCATCGAATAGCCCAGCTCAACGATGAGAATTATGCTACCTGCCACAGGTGATTTTTAAAAATTCCGTAAAGCCTAATTTTTAACACCCGTTACTCTGGAGAGCACTGGTACCACACACTCATCCGTGCCGATGAAAAAGCCACGTCCTTACACCGAAACTCGCGAGGAATTACTCGATTTATTGAGACTGACTTTGGCAGAAAAAAAAGGTAAGCCTAAACTTAAGATGTCCGTGCAACCAGATCAACTCATCTCTCGAGAGTGTTGGGTGTTCGCATACATCCCTACCCATGCTAAGGCACGTGGTTACACCGATTCCCACGATGAATAAACCTATTTGGTTGAGATCGACCACGGCGTAAAAATGTAACCGCAGCTGAAATGTAACCGCACCTAACCACTCACTTTTCCGGAAAGTGTTGGCTCGGTGCACACCTCACTTCCCATGCAAATGCGCCTGCTTACCTCGATTACCGCGAGGAATAAACCGATTCGTCGAGATTGACCATGGCGGGGGAAAAAAAGAGTAACCTTATAGCCCATTAACATTTCCCTGCATCCAGGTGCTCTGACTTTTCTGCAAGGCGTTGGTTCGGCTCATACATCACTCCCCATGCTAATGCCCATGCCTACACATTTTCACGCGATAAAAGAAGAGACATGTTAAGATTCACTCTGGCGAAAAAAAGGTAAGCTCAATGCCCATTAAAATGTCCCGGAAGCCAGGTCCACTGACTTTTTTGGAAGTCGTTGGTTGGACACATACCTCACTCCCTGTGCTAATGCACGTGCTGACGCCGTTCCCCATGACGAATAAACCGATTTGTTGAGATTGACCATGGCGAAAAAAAAAAAAAGAAGAAGAAGAAGAGTAAGCCTATAGCGCATTAAAATGTCCCTGCAGTCAGATCTACTCACTTCCCTGGAAAGCGTTGTTTTGCCTTCCAAAGCCCGTGCCCACGGCTTTTCACACAAGGAATAAAACGCTTTGTGGACACTGACTTGTCGGATAGAAAGGTAAGCCTAAAGCCCATTAAAACGTGCCCGCAGCGAGCTCCGTTAACCTTTCTGGAAAGCAGTGGTTGGGCGCATATATCAATCCCAAATCAAATGCACGTGCTCACGCTGGTTCACACGATGAACAAACAATTTACGGTTACTATTTCAGCGCTGTCACTTCCAATCACTTTCCTGAATAGATCTGTTTCGGCGCATAATGTACTCTCCCTGCTAATACACTTGCTGACCTGACATCGATTTGCACGATGAATAGAAATCCGAGGACACCTAACTAAGCACTTCTTATGAGTCAATGGGAAAGCATTAATGTCCAACTGAACGCCGCTGAGCGGTCCTTCGAGTTATGAACTCCTCGCGGGAAAGCTAACGCGTTGAGATGCTTGGCCAACGCCTCCTAGAAAGCATGAGGCCGGTGCACTTCGATCCGTGACGCCATGCTACCTTGCAGGAATGCCATAGAATGTAATGGGGACGCTCTTTAGTAAGCCGTAGTGATTTTGAAGGCACCGCTTTCGTTGCGCCGGGTTTGACAAGGAAAATTTCGGTCTAGGTATATAGCAAGAAGTTATAAAGGCCAGTGGGTAAGACACTCGGCTTCTGAGCGTCAGTTCGAAACTGATAACTACCGCCAGTGTTTTTCCTTTCGAATTTATGCAGTTCATTTATACATTAATTTCATTAGAGAGAGGCGCTTTTAAAACACAGGCGAGAGCTTGCGCGCACGAATAACGCAGGTTTCCGAGAGAGAGGGTGACGTGACGTCACGGCGATGACCCTCTCTCCTCCTCACGCAACACCTGGCGCGCTGCCGCCGCAGCAGGTTTCTTTTTTAAAAGTTTTTTTTACGCCATTCTTTTCCGTCGAGGCGCAGCTCATGACGTGGCGTCGCGCCAATGAAAATCCAGGTGCTGTTTGGACACTGTCGCATCAATAAATGGGTATGCACAGATTGGCTTTCCAAGAAAGAAAATATAAGCCTATAGACCGTTTCAACGTCCGCGCCGTCGGGTCCTCACTTCTCTATAAATTCGTGGTTCGACTAATACCGCACTCCCCATGCTAATGCATGTTCTCGTGTTAATTTAGGCTATGAATGAAGTTATATGCGCACATTGGCCTCACCTAGACGAAAAGGTAAGCCGGTTACAATGTTGCCGCAGCCGTGGCTCAATTGATACAGCACTCCCCATGCACATGTACGCGATGATGCTTATTTAGGCGGGTAATAAACGGATATGCACAGGTTGGCCTTCCGCAAAAGAGAGGTAAGCCCGCTACAATGCGGCCGCAGTCGTGTCATCATTTCTCTGAAAACCGATGGTTCGATTGAAACGTCACTCCCCATGCTAATGCACGTGCTGATGCCGATTTAGGCGTTGAATAAACATATCATTTGAGCAGAACAGAACCAATTTGACGCTGTATATGGCTAGCCGATTTGTTCGTCCGTCTCCTGTACGCAGAAACTATCAGCATCAGCAATGGCTCGAGCGTCGTCTTCTTCTTCCACAGCTGGCTCGTTGACGCCCCTTATTATGCGGCCGCCGCGGCCGGGATTCGATCCCAAGATCGCGGGATCGAATCCCGGTCGCGGCGGCCGCATTTCTATGGAGGCGAAATGCAAAAATGCCCGTGTGCTTGCGTTGTAGTACACGTTAAAGAACCCCAGGTAGTCAACATTAATCCGGAGCCCTCCACTACGGCGTGCCTCATAATCAGAACTGGTTTTGGCACGTAAAACCCCAAGAAGAAGAAGAAGAAGGTGCAACCGCGCGAACGCGTGCGTGCCACTGCTCCCGCGTTCGTCGTCGTCTTCTACAGCTGGCTCCGTGGCCGCTCATCATTCCTACGTAAAATTTCACTTCTCTTCTGTCGTCGTAATGGGGAGGCCGCGTTTATGGTGATATGAGCCTTTGCCTAAGGGGGTAGGAGCCATTCATTGTCTTACGTGACGGACGGATTTAATTTTGAAGCAATTTAATATTGAAGAATCTCAAGCGGCAATGCGACACCGGTGGACTGCGGGCATACCGTCAGAGAAGTCGTTCTCTCCGTCGCAGCCGAACGTGTGTGTAACCTCATTAAGAAACACAAAGACGTAACCAATAATTGAAAAAAAAAACTTTAATGAACCGTCGGGATCAACCCAGTGATAAACACCGGGGCCACACGTTTCAGATTCGCTGGTTGACCATCGGCACGTTGTGCTTGGGCGGTGATTTTTTTTTCCTTCATGGTATTCATTACATTACCGTGTAGGCCAATAAAACATTCACCAATTGTGCATAGTCATAGACTGGCGGGCACAATGACAGTCACATACAGAAGAGGCACTGTTCCCACTTTCGGTAGAAATGCTGGTTACTCTTTAGAAGGGTACCGGTAAGGATAAGCACCTCCCCAAAATGGCGTACCAGTCTGGATAAATATCACATTCGTCATAAACGTGTTTTGGGTGCACAGCCATCTGAATGAAATGCATCCTTGTATAGGTACAATTGGTTCGGAGTTGCGGTCAACCCTTCACGCTTTCCACAAACTGCATTCTCATGAAAAAAAAAATAGAACAGTTGTGAAGCATGCGTAATGGCTTTTGCAGTTGTCATGTTAACACATGCCTTAAAATTCCTTCCACCATCGAAATTTGCTACGGCACGTATACTCCTCCCTCTTGTTTGTGCAGCTTCCTAGCTAGCACATACGATGACGGGAAGATATGCGTGTATGATAAGAAGCTCTGTACGCATTTTAACGAATGTATTCTGAGGTTAGTGCGAAGTTTCGCGGAATGCGATTGCGAAAGAGAGTTCTCCTGACGAATCCGCTATTCCACCGCAAACATTAAGGCGACAAATCGGATTGTTCTCGCGTACGTCCGACGTAGCTTTAGACACTTCGTAACACAATAGTGGATATGGCGATGTAATGAAGTCCCCTTGAAATCCCCATGGAGATTCATAGGGCAGTACATGCGGTAATATATATAACGGTGTAATGGATACCACGAAGCAATTCTGAATTTTCCTTCAATTTCATTATAACGAGGCTTTGTTGCATTGCGGTTCGGTCAAGTGAGGAAGTTTTAAATGAACAACAGCTGTTTTCAGGTATCTGGCACACCTTGGTAATGGTATATCGAGGCAAGGAAGCAGAATGTCACCAAATTCTCGTAGAGTGTTGTGATCGTTGAATGACAGAATAGCGATATATATACGGCACCCCACAACATTTACAGGGATGTGAACATGGCTAACACCTTGGCTACATGGCTACGCTGGCTACGCTGCCCAAATACATGGCTACGCTGGCCAAATACTAAATTGATTTATCTAAATCGAGACACGATATTGAACATAAGCTGCCTAAAGGCCAAAAATTCCTGCTGGATGGCTAGAAATGATCCAGCAGAACTTACCTGCTCCAGGAGTTGGCTCAGGACATGAGGCTTCGACACAACAGACGCGGCTCTCTCGCAGCACAATCAATGTAAACAGTGTTCACTTGCATCGGTCTCTCGACTCCGAGGCCCCGATAATTTTTTTTATTCCTCGTATTCGTTATATTCAAGCAGAAAAGAAATCGGTCGAAAATTTCGAATGGGGAATTCTCGAAATACAATATGAATCGAATGGCAAAAATTATTCGATTCGTATTCAAAATTTTCAATAACAGTAAACTTCGTTATATCGAAATTGAAGGGGGAGCCATAATTACTTTCGTTATATCCGTTACTTAGTTATAATAACTATGGCATGTACTGCACTATGAATCTCTACGGGAAGTTCAAGTAAAATATCACTTACTCTGCTATATCCATTATTTATTTATACACCATTTCGTTATAACGATGTTCGTATACTGTTGCTCAACCACTGTCTCCGAACATGTTTGCCCTTCCTCGACCTACTGGCGATCATGCGGATGCATCCTCCTAGGTCTCTCCCGTCCAGGAGAGCAGCTGCAGCGCCGAATGACTTTGATTTCCACCTTCGCCAGGTTTTACGAGACGCGCGAGGCCCCCACCAGTACAGGATGCGTCACTCTAAAGGCCGGCAGGCCCCTCCGCAAATACATCACGTGGTGCCGTCTTCTCGACGCTCCGAGCGGCCGTTCCGGTTCCAATCAGTCCTGGATTAACGGATGACGAATGCCTCTGGGAGCAGCTGAGGGCTTGGTCTTGACTCGCAAGAGTTATGGCGAAAGAGGAGGCTTGTTCGCATTAGCGCCGTTATGGCCTTCCCAAGTTCGCGTATCCCACCTTCCATTCGATGGGGCTATAGCTCGCCTGCATCCACGGCAGCTCGCAAACACACATTGATCACGAAACCCTCCGCCGCGGCTTCTACACAGGGTGGCATTGTTTGTCCGTCTGCCTGCTGTGCCCCGAAGGAGACGCCGGCTGCGCTGTTCAGGCAAGTCATGTCATTCCTAAGACGGTAATGAAGCGTTTGCGTAGTGATGTAAAGGGTGTGGTACGCGCGCGACGAATTCGGAAACGCATATCGAAGGAACACGCCAATCTTATCTGCCTTCTTTGGGTAAAAAAAAAGGCTTCGTTGTGAGAGAACGGGCTCCGTATTGCATTTCTGGCGCGGACAAATTGAACGTTCGGTTACTATAACAGCAAACTATTGTTTTTCCCCAAGGCGTCGCAGATATGGTGATGGCAACGACGTATATAGGGTGTTCCACGTAACCTGAGCAAACATTAAACATTTGCAAGTGGCACGTAGCTGGGCAGAACCAAGATAATGTTGTTTGCCATCGCTCGGAGATACTCAAATTATTTTTTTTTGCATAGTAGCCGTAACGTTCACCTACAAACGCTGGCGGCGAACGCTATGCACGAAAGCGAGCTTTCTGGTTCTTTTTTTTTTTTTACATTTCCCCGTACGGCAGGATCCGCCGCTGCCGTGGGTGCGCGGAGGCGAGCGCCATCTGGATGGTGTTGCAAGAAACTGAGTGGGGCACGCCGCTCTCACTAGGACTAGACACCCTAAGACAGACCTTAAACGGCAGCTGGAAAAAAGGTTTGTCTTTGAGTTTCCGCCAGTAACAGAATTATGTTTTCCCGCATATTCAAATTACAATCCGACGCTATCATGTATGTAGGTTGTGTGTAAGTCGTACTTCACGAATCTTTAGACGCATTTTACTTTGACAAATATAATTAGTTCAGTAACACCTATGCGCCACGCGGAGCCCCTGCGTGGTTCGGGATGACTTTCTCTAACGGACAACGCCGCGGACGCCGACACCCGATTTTCTGCGACACGGGGCCCTTAACGCTGTCGCGTTAAAAATTTGCAAAAAGCATTCGCGTCCACGAATGTGGATACCATCACTCAACGGGTTAACAGGCGCAATTCATGGATGTATCTATTGCAGTCACAATATTGCTGCCACTCGTATTCTTCTCGGCTCATTTATTCTTCTTTCTCTTTCAATCAATCACAGAACTGAAAATACCAAGATGAAGTTTTCAATGAAGTGCTGCATTTCAATGACGATTATTACAACTATTACTGCATATCGCTGGTGACTGTGTTGTCCGCGTGGCCCAACGGATAAGGCGTCTGATTCCGGATCAGAAGATTGCAGGTTCGAGTCCTGTCGCGGACGGGTAATTTTTTTACCTTCATTGCAGTAACGCGTTTTCATCCCAATAATTTTTGTTTTCGTAATTTTTAATTAAACACGCTGGTTCTTTCTCTTCGTCATCGTTATTTTATTTTGGCAACCTGAGCCTGGTTGTTGCCCTTCTGGTTGACTGGTGTTGGAGGAAGAAACTGATCGCTTCGAAGGAACGCTTGAGTTGTGACGATCCATACACCATAGCTGAACTAATGCAGCGTCGCAACTGAAATCTGTGTAGTTTTGCCGAAAAGCTTTATGGATCGGCGTGCATACCCAGGAACAATGCCTTATAACATAATATTTATGCTGGACGCATTGTGCTTGCCGCTCATGACCTCGGGACGAGAGCACCAACGCCGGTGTAGACATCTGGCGAGACTTTAAGACACGTGTGCTATCTCTTTTGTCGTAAGCGACTGCAAGCGTTCGAATTATCTGAGGCGGCATTCTGTAAGAGTCCACCTAGTGGACTGTCCATTTCGGCTGTCGCTTATTGGCTGCAGCTGCACGAGCGAGAGGGAGGGAGACTGGCTGAGGGCACCTGTCTCCTCCTCACTCGTGCAGCTGCAGCCAATGAGCGGCGTCCGAAATGGACTGTCCACTAGGTGGACTCTAGGTGGACGACATAGGGCTGCTAGCGGACAATACAAGAGATTTGCAGACACTTGCGAATATCTGTGGGAACGCAGCCACAAATCTAGGCCTTAAGTTTAGCACAGAGAAATCAGGAATTGTGATCTTTAATGAAGAGAGGAGTAATTACGTGGTGTCAATTAAACAACAAGTCATACCCATAGTCAAGCAATATAAGTGCATCGGCGTATACATAAACGAAGGAAATACTTACTCAAGCACCCACCAAGATAATATAACAATATAGGGGAAGCGGAATGCAACACTAATGAAACACAGATCACTGTGGGGCCACAATAAGAATGATGTGGTGCGTGGAATCTGGAAAGGTGTAACGGTGCCAGTGCTAACGTTCGCACATGCCATTCTATGCTTAAAACCGGATATCTTGCCGGGGTTGTAAGTTAACCAAAGATCAGTAGGCCGGCTGGCTTTGGGAGCCCACGGTAAAACCACAAATGAGGCAGTGCAAGGTGACATGGGTTGGGCCGCTTATGAAGTCCACCCTGCTTACTTTTCTACAAGAAACAGGCGTAACTTCCTGTTTGTGAGAGACTGTGCGAGGTACGAAATGTGTTTTGCTTCGTTTTTGTATTGTTACATCCTTCTGTAGTTAGTGCACCCTGCGTGTATGTCCCGCTCCTACTTGCTCACTGTATGCCTTGCGTTACTTCCATTTTTGGGGCCCGTCATCTTGCTGTTTCTTTCTTCTCTACTTCCCGTTCTTCTTCAACTTCCTTTTCTATCCACCCCCCCCCCCCCCCCCCACTCCCGTCTTCCGAGGAGTAGGCAGGCTTTGTGTCCCTCTCGGTGGCAGTTACCAGACTGCGCCTTCCCTAAATCTCTCTCTCTCTCTCTCTCTCTCTCTCTGTACGTGTGTGTTTTCATATCACATAATTCGCGTCACTAGCGTTACGTTTTCTTAACATTTGCCTCAAAATTTTCGTTACCATCAAATAAAGCTTTGCTTATCACTGATTGCTACATACGTTGATTTTTGCGTATTCGTAGAAAACTACTGTGCTTTTTATGCCAAGTGAAATATGTTACGTGTGATAGGAGGGTGCCTAATAATTTAACACCACCACTTTTCTGGCATGACTGAGAAGTCACCGGTGCTGCCCTTTAAAAAATACTGAAGAAAACAAACAGGAGTCGTTAGCAATTTCGAAGCTGCGCACTAGTGTCGCCAGTGTAGTTCCTTTTATTTAAACTGCCAGCATCCACACGCAAGGCTTCTCTATGAGGCTCTCGACACGTTCTCTTCGATGCTTTCATAAAATCACGGCGCGCATTGACTTTTTCAGCTGCGGTAAATCGAAATGAGCCTGCGCGACGGTAAACCACTGCTTACACCACCTTACTTGGACTACATCGTACCCCACCAAATTCCACTTGTTACGCTGAAGCATCGGCGCTAGAGAGAAGCAAGCCAGATGGACGAGAGTTCGACTAGAGTTGGGACGACGACCCATCCCCGTAAATCGGTGACTTACGCGCCAACATGTGAGAATGCCTGCCTGCTACCTTACCCCGCAAGCCTGACTTCGTCGCTGCCAATTTGTGTGTGATATCATCGCCACCTCATGCGAACATGTCCCTGCATAACGGACTCACCGAGTACCGAAAACGACATGTTGATTTCCTAACTTCTAGTCATAACTGTTTGAAGCAGTGATACTGCGGCCTGCGCACGTGTTAACTGCCGGCATAAAGCGCCACGACGGCTTACAAGGAAGCGGTTTACAATCTTTCTCTTCAACAGCAGGTCGTCCCGGAGAGTAAACAAAAAATGCTCGCAGTTTCACCCGAAAGGCGAAGCACCAATTGCGATAGCAAATTAGTAGAGAGCTATACGGAGTCAGGATAGTAGTTTTATCAGCTGTATAAATTTGGACATGCAGCAGCACCAGCAACGCGCAGAACTGCTGTCGACGCCGTCGGCGTTTTGCCCGCGTTCGCACCGAACGCGCGCGGCGTTTTTATATAAATACGTACTTGGTGCCGCAGCTAAACGTCACCTCTCCTCCCTCCCTCCCGTCCCACCACAGCCTTTCGCGCGACGGAAAAATTTGCGTTTGCTCTCTATATATGGAAAGGAGGAAAGAGACGCTTAATTCTGCAGCCCTTCAGGGAGCACGGCGTAGAACGCGCGTTTGCTCTCCGACGTGCGTTCGCTCCCCGTGAAAGCGAGCGCCCCTCGAGCCCTTTCACTCGCACATACAGCGTCCGGAGCGCGGCGACGATTTCATCGTCGTTGACGTCATACGGAACCTCACGGCGACGGCGATGGCGACGCCGACGGCATAAATCTGCTTTGGAGTGTCCATATAATTGCTGTCGCAATAAAACAAACGGCGGAATATACATCCTGTCATGTAGCGTATAAGTGAATGTGACTAACACAGAGATCGGTAGCAGCTCGATTAGCCCACAAACATGAAACCTATTCGGTGTCTGCAAAGTTATTTCACGATATGTCTTTTCGTTTTTTTTTTCGAGTAGCAATAATCGTCTAAGAAGCGAACTCTGCTTACGTTCTTATAAATACGGTAGCTCACAGGGTCGCAGTGACACGCGGTAGCGCTCATATACGACGCCTAATAGGAAATCCCATTTGGTCGTTGCTGATTCAAAAGGCCAGTGACGCTCAACCAGCTGGACCTGGAGACTGTGGGCCACAGCAACGGGGCCCGAGTGAGCGCTTTCTCCAGACCGTGTCGCCTTTCAGAGATAGGTGCACGCATTCGGCCGTGAACCGCGGGCCGCGTCAGGAAACGAGTCTGCTTCGCTCTCGTTCCACACGTAAAAGAGCAGCTGTTCGTCGCAGACGACAGTCTCCGAAACGCACGCTGGCCCGAGCGATGAGGCGAACCAGCTTGGCTAAACAAAGCGGGCCCATTTCGTGGAGCAGGCGTGCCGTCCCGCCGTCACTGCCGGCCGAGCGCGCAGTAAGCTCAGGGCCACTGTCCTTATATATAACTGCGAACGTCTCGTGAAGGCTGGAGCTGCAGCCAGCCGATAAGCTGCGGCCTATCCCCATTGACAGCGCGCGCGTAAAGCTTCCATCCAACGCCGTATTGCCGGTAGTTCTTAGGTCTTTCGCCACTGTAAGCCCTTCAGGCTCTATGTCCACACATGCGAAGACGTCATCAAATGCAAATGCATCGATGAAAATATAGATATTTAAAACGGATGGTACGCAAGATGAAACACTCGCGATTGGACGCGTGCTGCAGGTTTGTGTACTAAGTTTGAAGTGTTCTAGCAAAAGGAGTTGCGAGGTAGACGACTAGATGTTGTTTCTCGGTGTCAGTATGTCGTGACGCAGCTGGTTGACTTCTTTCATTGTATTTCGCATACAATGTTTTACGCCACATTTTTCAAGGTGCCTACCAAGTACGCTGAAGTAGTTGATGTTTTCATTACTCGCGTTACAGTTGAGAGTGCTCGCATGGGCTCTAGATTCTGTAAACATAACAAAACTAACTGAGGAATAGAAAATCTCTCATTCATTCTGCAGCTGTGCGGTTTCATGATTCTGAGCATACAAGAAATGTGGTGAAATTAAATTTTTATAATTAGCTGAAGGA
The DNA here is from genome assembly GCF_013339745.2 of Dermacentor silvarum. Taxonomy (NCBI): domain Eukaryota; kingdom Metazoa; phylum Arthropoda; class Arachnida; order Ixodida; family Ixodidae; genus Dermacentor; species Dermacentor silvarum. The sequence continues at coordinate 54,789,061 of NC_051161.1, read as the reverse complement.
GGTACGCTTAGCTTCACGGCTGCGTTGAGTATATAGAATGCCTATTCCGTCGACATTGGGGACCTCTACAGTGTTCTTATAGTTTTGACTTGTCTGTAAACGTACCACAGCTTACGTTATAGGAGACCACGGGAGAGACAGACGTGAGCAGTAGCGACGGTGGCGCCATCTCGTGATGGTGACGTCAACGAGAGGAGTAAACCATAACTGCTAGGACCATGTAGTACCTGTCTCGGGGTGCAAAAGTGCCGGCAGCAAAACCCTTTAGCGCAAAGTGGATTTACTTTTCCTCTCTCCGAATTTTTTTCGAGAAGAAATAACACGACAAATAAATGTTTTAGCGAGTTATTTTAGAACGCATCACAAGGTGGCGCTACCAGTGCTGCCGTTGACGTCTCCCGTGTTCTGGTATTCCACCGTGTGTGCCAGCTAACGTTTGCCAAGCTGGTCAACGAAAAAAAAAAAGAAAGAAAAAGAAGAAAAAAAAACAAATAAAAAGAACACGGTCCAAGATATAGTGTTTAGTCCTCAGAAGTCTGACGACCTTACACAGTATGTCGTAAAATCGTGTCTTGCACCGTATTTCTTTCTTTCTTTTTGAAGAGCTTGGCTAACGTTAGCTGGAACACCCGATATAAACAGCAATATGTTCGCGGACAACTTTGAATTGCATTCTACGGTTCACCGTGCCAAAACCACGATTTTCATTATGAGGCCCGCCGTAGTGGGGGACGCCGGAATAATTTGACCACAAGGGATCTTTAACATGCCCCTAATGGTCGGGACACGGTGGACAGGTTAAAACTCTATTTGACGCACTTGCTAGGGTACGCATCTGGAGGCTACGTATCTTCGCGTCGTGAAGTAAGAATAACCTAATTTGTAGCTAGATAGATTAAAAACTTAATCTTAAGTGTCAGCAGCCTCTCCGGCAGCGATTTACGTGCAGTGGAACTTGCGGTGAAATCAGTATATTAGATTCAATGTTAAGAAAAAAATATGCGGTAACAGTGGTTCGTCATTGTTCAAGAAGTTCGTTACCCTCTGGACAGCTATCACGTATGGCCCGTACTCGGGCCACCACACGTACGGTGCGAGACAGTATGAAAGACAACGCAGAACTTGCGTTCCACAGCTCTTTTTGCCCATGATATTACACTGACAGTGGATAAAAGTTACCATACGAAGCACATTATTCGACTGAATATCAGCTAATGCCAGCTAACGAGGTTAACATTCGTGCGTCCGCAGCAACCCCCTCCACTCACTTCCATTCTAGTCGGAAATTTGACTATCGTGTTCCTTGTCGGACCACCTTGTAGTCATTCAAAAGACTGACAACTTCCAATTCTCCATTAATAGCACTGTTTCTCTTTGAAGTTCTCACCGGACATTTCAACCAATGTTCGTAATGAACGCTGCTCTTGCACGACTTGGTGACTTTACCTACTCGGCTCTCAGTTGGCCAAGGCCAGGTATCCTTTACACTACGCTGCAGAAATTTTGTGAAGCACTCATAAGGCCATCGTAGATGAAACCCAGTATCAGTGAAGCCGATGTCTTCGCCCTTCATAAACGACAAGACGCAGGTGGCTGCGCGTTACAGGCTGTTTAGCACCGACACTATCCGTGGGGGTCTATGTAAGTGAAATGTTTGTAAAAAGAACACGAGTACGTCGTTTGACAGGGCACATCTTCTAAAGGCTGCGTCTTTATTGGGAGCTGTGTTATTGCAACGATCGTCGCGAGCACCCACACAAAATAAAAAGAAACAAAGCAATTGAGACGTTTTCCAGAGGGTCGGAGAGTACTCAAGCTGAAGTTGGTCGCCACACTTGAAGCCTGTCCGGGACGCGCACTGGCTCTGAAGAGTTTGCTGTGCATTGCAACGTAGACGGTAATCGTTCGTGACATCGAGGGTGGGCCAGTCTTCTACTTAATTATTATTCTCCGCGGAGTTAGGTTATACGGTGCAGGCCTTATGGCACGTGTTTCGTGTACCATGTTGGTTTCATTTGTGGTTTCATGGCGATTACTGTGCCTTCGTCCACGTTATGCTCCTCGTATATGTACACGTGTTATTTTCGCTATATATATATATATATATATATATATATATATATATATAGAGAGAGAGAGAGAGAGAGTGCGCAAAGTCTGTCTCTGTTTCCTGCTTACGTGTCAGTGTCTCTGTCTGGGTCGCCTAAAGTTGTGCCATACAGTGAGACCACACAAACGTCCAGATTCCAAATGAAAATAACTGCTGACGCTTTGACAAAAATGTGCTTTCAAAACTCAGGTCACCGCGTTAAACATCTGCAGAGCTCACGGTAGCGAATCAACAGGTGATATCGCACTCAGTTCCAGAGGCCTCCAACTTCTCGACAGTGTGAGAATTGAAGCACCAACTGCTGTGCTGCATCACAGTTAATTAGCGCTCCAACAAGCTGAAAGAAGCAAGAAAAGAAAAGAACGAGAGTTTTGTCCTGTTCATTTCTTGCTATCTTCTGTCAGTTCTCGCGAAAAAGCACTGCACCTTCGAATTCATCTAGAAGTAATACAGAGCAAACGAACAACAAAAGCCCAAGAGCTCGTATGTTATGATAGAAGATTCGACATATGAGCACACAGTATAGACCTTCGACAACAACTTTTCATATGAGTGAAATAATGAGTGCAAGAAATAAATAGACAGTTGCTGCAGTATGTTGTCGATGTAGACGTTGCGTGAGTGGATCATGGCAATATCATGTCGGCACATGCTGCGAAATAGATGAAAGCGTATACTCGCTCCCGAACGGACACACCAGTAAAAATTCATCCAACCTTGAACAGTAGTGCAGTTCTCAGTATCCTCATCAAAGACTGCACGCTCTTCATTTATCTTCTGAGGAATCTGTTGCCAAGTCATTTTACACTAGGAGACGCTTAAGCATGTCATGAAATGGGTAAGGTGCTGCCTTACCTGAATCAATTCTGCTGGAAGTTTTGGACTCGTTGAAGGTGCTGATTAGGCGGAAGACTGTACGTTCCCCAACCTGATTTCTTGAAGTTGCAGGCTTGTTTATGAGGTGCACATCCCAGAATTGTTAATCACGCTTTGCTTGTTGTATTCCGAAAGTTCACTCAGTAACAAGAAACACCTCAGACTACTACACTGTTGTGTTTAGTGAGGATATCCCGAGTTTTGACTAAGCTCTCCGGTGTCTGCACTGCAAATGCCACAATCCAACTTTCGCTTCACAACACTTCACTGTCACGATCTTTCCGGGACAATACTCTGTCCAATAGTACAATACAGAGCCCAAAACCTTTACAAATTCGACAGTTTCTTTCTCGTGAAGGGTTACTGATGTCGTGATGTGCGGCGCTGTTCACAACATCGGACCAAACAAGAGCGACGACACCATGTCGTCAAAAAGACGTTTCGACAAACGCGGTTACCTCGTACTGTCGAGAGCACGCACCCGACTGACTCGGCCTGGAACTCACTCACTATTCCCTTCCCTGGACTTCACGGGGTAGTGATGGCGCTCACAGATTAATCCACTGGGTCGACCTTTGACGCTCGGGCTGTTGAATGAAACGACGAAGTTCACAGACTAAAACCCGTCGGTCGACCAGTTTTGTTCAAGCAGTCGACGAACGGTAAAGCTTGTCCAGGCATCGAACACCGGTGATCTCTCAGTCGAGCGGACACTCGAAGGCGATCCAAGCAGCTGGGACGACAAAGCTCAACGTCTCTGGGATCCAACTATTTGCCTCGGTGTCAACGGATGAAAGCGCGTACTTTCAGCAGCTCGTAACGATGGTTTTGTTTCTCACTCGACGTAGACGAAGACGCCACTCTGGGAAGAGCGCTGCTGCTGCTGATGCTGTTGCTTGGTTCTCAGAACCGGGCGCCCCCGATTTGAGAGTTTGGCTCGGGGGCGGGCGTCGCCCGACGGTAGGCGGGGTTATCCGCGGAACGCGCGCTCACGATAGCGGCCCGATTGAAAGAAGAGAATAACAGTATTGGCAAGGGAGGAGGCTGGGAAAAGTCAAGAAGGGGGAGCTGTGCACGAAGAGTGATGAGGCAGCTTTGGCCCGTGCTTCCAACATTACGCTCTTGCAGGCGGTTCGTTGTTACGAGACGCTGGGAACGCGACGACGTCGTTGCTCGCGGCTTGAGGAGAAGGTCTTACCTCGAATCTTGGAGATGCATTCCAATGCGCATGAAACGCAGAGGCACTCGCATCTATCCACTGGCCGCTAAGCCGATTTGAATAAAGTTTGTTGCATTTAAAGGAATTCAAGTTCTACCGATTATTTGAAGGAGATTTCTGCTTATTTATTTAGCACGCTGCCTGTATTGCATGAAGAACTACGGGCAATGAAAAAAAAAGAATAAAAAGAAACGATACGTCGAGATGACAGCATTGCGATGAATACCATTTATGCTTAAGCTTTTGATGATATAATATGCACGAAACAAGCTTCTCATGCGCATTGCATTGCATGAGCATTTGAGCACTTCCCTCAAATTTGGAGGTCTCGTTACTTCGAAAAAAAAAACAAAAACGTATGAGTGATGATGCAGCACCACTTGTTCTATCCTTCAAAATATGTTTCATTTGTTTTGAACACCAGCAGTCGGAGCGCCCAAAGCGGACAATTGAGAATGATATCTGGGGCACCGTTCTGATGTGTGCAACTAATTCGCGAATTGGCCTCCTTCTGTAGAACTCACGTAAGAACACATTTATTTGACGATTGAAGCTTTCAGCCACGCAGGTCTCCGCCACACCCTCCGGAGGGAAAAATTAAAAAAAAAAGTAAACAGCAGAACCGTGCTGGCGATGAAACGATTTGCTTTTAATGCCCTCCATTTGTTTTTCTCAAACATAGCATATGCACTCTCCTCGTGAAGAATCAGCACGCGACAGAGCTGTTGGAGAGTGAAATAGAAAGCGATAGCGAGTGGGAGAGAGAGAGAGAGACAGACAGACAGACAGACACACACAGCGTCAGGCGCAAACCACACACAGAAAAAAACACGCGCACCTCGCCACACCTGCTGCGGCTCAGCTTACATGCGTACACAGCAAGCGAACATGAATGGCGTGCAGCCGAGGGAGCGACGTCCACCGCTGAACGGGGTGCTATCGGTGTACTAACACGGAGGAGTTCGGGAAAGAAGAAAAAAAAAAGTATTGCTGTCGGCACGCCCATTCCGTGCAATGACCGGGACGCGCTCGAGATGTAATGTACTCAAACCGCTGAGATCGTTCGTTCTCGTCATGTGCTCGCTCTTCTTTCTTCCGTTTTGTGTGAGTGTTTTCACGTATTGCAGAACAACACGTCCGTCGATCACTGCCGCTAATTACGATATCACGTAACTTCCTGCTACCACGAACAGTACAATCAAAAACAGGTCTTTAAGTGTTGCCCGTGCACATCCAACAAAAACGTCTGTAAGCCTGATGTAAACCTAATCTCAGATCATACGTGTAGGAAATTCTGACAGAATGTGAACGGGGCAAGCGGTTACGCTTGCAGGGCCTTCAAGTTTGCCGAAGAGCTATGCTCACTTGTACTCCATTTCACAAATCGTTGGGGGCACTGTGGAAGCTGCAGGACTCCTTAGCCAATAGGAAGGCCGAATTCCCCTCGAGATGTGCTCATCCGCGCCGCGTCGTCTGCTCAGCAGCTTCTGAATTCGAGGTATACGACACGCATGCGCGAATCTCCCAACACGTGTCGTATCGCTGTAACGGACTCTTGTACCAAGCAAAAACAAAACACTCTAAACCTGCCATTAATCAGGCACCTACGCGCAGAACTATATTCCGCTGCGCAGTAATATTACCTGTGTACGCCTCGTACCTCCGGTAGCGCTGCACACGAATTGTGAGAGGGAGCACATAAGCGTGGCAGCCTGCCGTGGAAACAGCTCAGAAATAGAGCCACCTCGCTGTAGCATACAGAATGTTTTCTGGGTAAAAGTAACGCAAGAAAACTTTTTTTTCTAATGACACAAGAAGAGACATACAAAAACGTTCCGTTACGTGCGCCTCCCTTCTCTTCTGTCCCTGCTTCTTTCCTTAATTTTGCAAATATTAGCTGAAGTAGGCAATAGCTTCATAGTTTCATATACACTGTGACGCTCCTTTCGTCACAGGACACTCCTTTCGAAATGTCAAGGACGCTCCGAAAGGAGCGTCCTTGACATTCTCTTCTTCCTACCAATGCCAGTAATAGAGCGAGCCACATAAACTGAAAAGCAACAACAAAATCTTCGCAAAGAACGTGCTTGTAATAGAGGCCCTGTCGAACGTTTTCAAAACACGATACCTTCAAGGAAAGGTGGCCCGCTCATTAGCGCATGGTCACTTCTATCCTCCACTGCAATTTGGTAGAATATATTTTTTTTCGTTTACTAGAAATTATCGTGGCCTAAGCTTCTTCACCAAACGACCAACTTCGTTTTGGCTATGTGAAAGCTTGAGCACCAGTGCTTATATATATGTGCGCATGTACGCACACTATACCACTCAGGAGTTCGATGGGTCGCGGAGGGCCCACTCTTAACTCACGGAAATCCTAACGCATTGCAATACACTCACGTGACATGAGTATCCAATACATTTCGCTTGGCTTCCTTTCAGTACACTGTAGAATAATTCATGCGTTGGTTCTGTTGCGCGTAAATATTGAAGGAAATGGATGAAACTGTTTATGTGCTGAGGCAGCTCTTCTTGAAAAATATATACACCCCAACAGCTTCAATTCTTGACTGCGACAAGCGTTAAGCCCGCAGAGGGGAATGTAAATTAGACAATTTCTTAAAGCCCTCTTTTTGAGCCCGCAAATGCAACTACGATTGCATAATTTAAAAAAAAAGCACGTAACAAAGCAGTAAGTGACAACCTCATCAGGTATAGAGTATGACGTCATTGCCGAGTCTTAGTTTCGGTTTCGAGACGTACAAGTAAAGAGGCATCTATTTTCGGTGTTTTCCTCTTGTTATTCAACTGTCAACTAAACGTGTCAGTACCGACATTGGAACTCTAAAAGGCCCATAAACTATTACTGACCTGTCAAGTGATGTGTACGATTAGGCGACAATGACAACTATATTTGCACTGTTTAATGCATTATCTCCAGAAGGTCACTTATTCAGAATATTTCCTTTCAAAGAGACAGATGATTTGCAATTTACATTCCTACTGTGTCGATAAGCTTTTGTAGACGCTCGAGATGACACTGCTGTGAAATTTTTGCATACGGCAGCAATATTAATAGAAGTTAGCGGTCGCCACGCGGTTCTATATCGCTAGTGTGATCAGGCTTTGTGCTACTGATCTAGAGAACGTGTATGTCGTAATATGTGCGTCACTAAAAGTAAAAAAAAAAGAAAACAAATTCGAGCTCAATGAGCCCGTTGCATTGCGCCGACGTTTCTGAGGCGACCGCCTTTCGCATGGGCAGATCCCAGAACGCACCAATGCATGAATAGTAATTTTAAACTAACAAAATTCACGAGCACGTATCTGTAATGGCGAGTGACACTAATTAAAACGCTAATGTCAGAATACAAAGATAGGAAGCGACGATACAAATATAAACAAACATACGCGGAAAGGGTACACTTTAATGCCTCCAAGTGAACTTTGTGCGTGTTTCCTGCAGTTGCATTGGATTTATTCCAATTCATATTTCTAGACAACATTCTCTCTTGCAGTGCATGAAGGGGTCTATAGTTATGTGTCGCGTCATTACGACGTGCGCCGTGCTTCTTCAAGGTATCAGACAGATTTAGCACAGCTGAGACGTGCTAGCTTAACTGACACTCGGATACTGGGAGGCGTGGAAGCGAGTAACAGCGATGCTAACGACCTCTTGCGAAATATTATTTAAAAAAAATCGCAGTTCAGCTTGGATTGAAATGACCGACTGCTATACGCTTAACAGCTGGCGTAAACTTGTCCACATAGACAAGAATGACGAAAGTTTGTAAATTATATTTTCCGAACACGAGAATTGCGCAACACACGACCACTTCCAGTGTGTTATGGTTGATCACTATGTCGCAAGATGTCGCCAGCAGAGCTGCCTCCGGTTAGCCTCCGGTTCTTCGGTATCGTATCTGCTGTACTACTACGTCTCCGCTATGCTGAAACCATCTATTAGCTGTCCCGGTCAATTCTTGGGTGCAATGTTTCCCACTGCTCTAAAGTGTGGGCTGTCGAAGCACAGTAATTAATTTTAAATATTTACGTCACCAAGGGCACGCATCGCCCCGTGCGTCTGCCGCTTTAAGACGACAATCTGTCGCTAACTCTAGGTGACGTCACGCAAACCACTTTTGACGTAACAGAGTCCCAGGCTTTCCATTCGCTTAACACACTCGCGCTTTGCTTCAATACATGCTGAAGCAGAGCCTTGTAAATGACACGCTCCGTCTATCTATACACACCAGTCACTCATCCAGACTATACGATCGCTCACAGGATACATACGCGAACGGGGTGACGTCATCTTAGCCTATGTATAGTGGCAGCCTTGTCATTCTCAACCGAACCCCGATGGGTCATTCTCGTCCACGTTTGCAGACACGTTTAGAAAAAGAATTGCGATAAAGCACGTCAGTTTGTTTTTCCTAAATGCGTTGGCAGTGTTGGGACACATCTGCGCTTGAGCACGCGAGGAACCACCAGAAAGCATTTTGTGAACCAAGGTGCGTCGACAACCTGTGCAGAGAGCTCACCTTCTAAGCACCCTGCCTCAGAAGCATTGTCAACCTATTTCCAAGCCCACAACAGTTTCTTTTCTTTTCGTTTATTCTGTACCTGTACTCTTTTCCTGTTTGGCTCACAGAACTCATCATAAGGTATGCCCAGCCTGACAGCTAAGCGAACAGGATTCTTTTCCACGCCAATCAAAAGTATAAGGCCATCAGGTACGCGAGAAGACATTCAAGAAAGCATCGTAAGAAACGTCATGACTGTTTTCCGCAAAGGAATTGCGTTTAGAACGTAGCGCACCTATTGTTTGATATATGTACAGCTACGGGCTGAAGGATGACAGACAGTGCAGCTATTAAGGCCCACCACGAGCCCGTTTAAGCCCCAGTCACCAACGGGGACCAACAGTCACCAATGGGAACCTGCCATCGATAAGAATGCGCAGGCGCCAACTCGGTTTCCTTCTCTTTTCGACGTCGCGTCTAATCTGGCTACGTGTGTAGTTATAGAAGTGCTCAAGATCGTTTTCAGCGAAACTTGTTAACACACTAGCGCTTGTGAGACACGTCTCGGAGCTCGCTTGAAACCCCGAGCGAAATGTCCGCGCTGAACCATCTCATCGCTGTCTTATTCCCCGTCGAATGGGGGCCAGCGGCACGGAATAAGCTAGCATGTATTTACACACATATTTATATATTACGCGAAGACAAAACGCATAAACAGAAACACGCACACATGCGCACACACCAACATGTACATATATGCATTATGTATACATATACATAATATTTATACATATATATTTATATACCTAAGTAATTATAGAGTGCACACCACGGTGACGAGGAGAGAGGCTGAGTTTTCATTTCTTTGTTGATTTTTGTTTTTTTTATGGTTTCGAGGATACACAGTTTAGTTAAGGTTTACAGACACTCGAGGGAGAAGGAAATAATGATGACAGTACACGCGTAACAGTGTGTAAAAAACAACAAACGATAGAGAACGAACAATGCAACAACAGTGATTTTTTTTCTCCCATAGACGTCTTCATCTACATTGCTGGAACGACACCATGCATCTCGCGACCAGAGTGAGTTGCAAACCGGCGCCGTACAAATAAACTGGAAAATCCAAGCGCCGCGGACTCTGCCTGGCGCGGCTGAGTTTGCCGGCTGCCACCATGTACACGACACACAGGAAAAAAAAATAACAATAACGTGAATGAGAAGCGCTTGCGAACGCATTCCACGTTTGGCTGGCCTGCGCACGCCCGATAAATAAGTGAAAGGAGCGCGCGAAGCGTAGGAATGATTTGAATCGTCTGAGAGAGACAGAGAGAGGCACTGCAGAATAGCGGAACAGAAAGGGCCGCTCCACATGGTCTTGCTCCTTGCGGGAGGTGAGTCCGCCCACCTTGCCGGAACCCTCTCGAGGAGCCCGATAAGCACACCTGAATACTCGACGTTTGAAAGGTTGCGAACTGCGGTCGCGTGCAGCTGGCATAGCCTCAGCTCGACAACGTTCCTGCGCCAACCGCCAGTTGTCTTTCTGAAAGTGCCAGAGCCAGGCCTTAACGTCTGCCAAGGTTCATGAATCGTAGCTGCCGTTTACTGAAAGCTGAAATAATCTCTTTCCTGTCGTTCGCCCATGATACAAGATTGACATGCTGCATGTTAAATGCCATCAGCTTCGCAGTGACAGAGGTAGCAGGTTCGCAAATCTGCAACCTTCGTAGAGACGACTGGACGTTGCATTAACTAGGCCCTGACCTTGTTGCGAAACCGGTTTTGTTGCCAGTTCAGGATATGACCAAACTGTCCTTGCTGATAACTTAGGCGATGGCGACAGTGAAGCCGCCGAGCACGGATGCTAGCTACAACGACATGGTCACAACTTTCCGGGCGTCAGTTTTAACTTCGTACGTACACTCGCGTGTCCTAAGTACCAATGTCAGAAGACGTAGCGCATGGGCGGGGACGTTGGCGCCGTCTAGGCTCTTGCATAGCTAGCTGTACCACGCTGCGTGAAAGGCCACCGGTCGGCCGACCTGCCAAAGGAAAAGTGGATGATTCGGCCGAGAAACCGAAGTGAGCAGTCTACGGAGCCGTCTCTCTTGTCCGATCACTTAGGTGACTGCGGGAATTTAGAGGTCAGAAGTTGTCCTGCTCATAAGTGAAGTGGAGCTCTGGGCGTTTAATTAAGTGTCGGCTAGCAGTTGTTTGCCGTTTGCCTGCTGTACAGAAGCGTCGTGGCAAAGCGCGTGCTTACGCTTCACTAAATCATTGATTCAGAGTGGACCTACGCTTTCGTTGCGGTGTCTAAGCCATGTATCGCATCACTCTCTGAACCTGTATCAATTTGAACGTACACGTCGTCGGAGCTTCAGCACTACTCCAAATGGTAGTTTCCCGAGCAAGTCCTATCTGTGTTTCATAATCGCTTCACCGCAGTACAACAATGTTATGTGGTGAAGCATACAAACTGTGTTGCGTTGAATGGAAGTGAGAAATTGCGCAACTGCTACGTGTAAACAACATGTAATTATTTAGTATACTTCGGCGGTGCCTCCAGGACATCAAGGCGCGGTAACACTAAATCTGGTACCCGGACTGGTCCGTAGGTTGAAGGTCCTGCGCCGCCCACTTTATCATAATCTGAGGTGCTCTCCTGAAGCCTTCGTCTGCCTGTGCGATTTTATTTTTGTGCGCTTCACCGCAATACAGATATGTATTGCAATGAAGCTTACTAAATCAAATCCGTCATTATGGAACGCATATAGGACCACTGCCGCTTCCTGTAGGCTTGCATCTACAGCTGTACCTGACATCTTCTCATGGTGTCTTCTCTTAATGATAGAAGGAAGAACAAAGTAGTAGTGGTGGCTGAATTCTCGGCAAGCTGGCCAGTGCATGCAGTAATGAATTCCGGTGATTCTGGTGGTAAACTTATGCAATACGGGAAAGTGCGCGAATCAGCGTTATTGAATGTCCTGATTGGTGACTATATGACTATAAACGATGCCCAATTTTTCATTAGGCAAGCGAAGATCACCACGTTAGCGTGAGCTTGATCGAAGAACAGAGAATTCAACTTTTCACTGAGTTCAGAACTGCCACAGACCATACCAAGAACTGTGACCTGATCATGATCACTTAGAGTATTCTCCAGGTATGTATTACTCAACTAGAACGATCATTTGAATAATGAAAAAAAAGTATGGCATCGCAATACACTCCTCCTTCCGCGTCCTATTTGTGAACAACTGCGATTAAACTGCTGACAGACCTAAGTGTAACGTAACATACCCTTGTGCTTCTGTGCCCTCTCCTGAGTACACAGAAATCCATTATTGATAGCTCAAAGGAGAGCCATATACTGTGCTTCTTAAGTCGCAAACAACCTTCAGCTTGGTGTCAGTTAAGTGCTCTTAAGTGCTCTGAACGTTTAAGCTCATAGGTCTCCTTTTGCCAGAGTACTATGTCTCCACAGCTACATGTTATAACAGTACAACCTTGTTTCGATCTAGTGATATGTGCCCATAGTTATTCCTCCTTCTTGACTGAAATATGCTGAATCACTATTCGAACGCCAGCTCCTACGATTGTTTCAGCTAGAACGAATGAACAACACTGCGTCTCACTGTTTATCCGCGGAAAGTTTATGCGTTTGCTCGCTGCCAGCACAACATGAATAAAATACAGCAAGGTGCAAATGTCAGCTTGTTGGTGCCTTAATCAGCGTGAAACAACAGCGCGAAGATGGGATACAGCGTAATGGAACAAGATACATCATCTCAGGACTTTAATCGACGCAGGAAATTGTCTCTTGTATCCTTCAGATGTGTGCAATCTTCCCTACTGTTGCTTCATCATGGTCAATAAAATATAGCGCGCAGTAACGCATATGCTGTATGAACGATCGATTATTCACTTTTATCTCTGCAGGCTCACAGAGACTCGCGATATATCTCATAAAAGCTTGATTTATTTTGTGTATCAATGTCCTTTCACTCGGTTGTGGCAAAGAGCTATGTTTCCAATATTTTTCTGTCATTGGCCAGTGCGTTTCTTATCATAGCGTAAGTCGAAATTGGCTCAATAACCAAAATTACGTGCACGATTTGCGTTAGTTGGCGGTTCGCCCGCTCATCGCCACGACCAAACGTGAAAGCCAACCAGTCGTAACTAAGACTCCGGGCGACTTCGAACACAGCGGCTTTGCACGTAAAACGAGGTTTCTGTTTAATATGGTCTGTGTTCTCCGCTTCGTGTGACGTAATCTGGCTGCCCACCTGTCTTAGTCCTGGAGAACTTCTGCCGTTTCCAGGACCTGGCAGCTCAACTCTTCGTTGGGGAAAAAGAAAGATTGCTTTCTCGCCTATAAACATACAGCACAAGCAAAAAAGGGACGATACCAAAGGGTGTTCGAAATACGCACAACATACACCAATATGTATATGATGAAGACGCCTCAATTACTGGCGCAGACGAAAGCACACGTCTCGTAAAAACACGCAATATGTACAGTCAATAAAAGCGGCAACGTTGCTTGTCATATACAAGAAATAATACATCAGCTTGCGTTAAACAAACAAAAAGTTATATAAACAAATTGTGATGCAACAAAAAGAACGCGTAACGATCGTTTACGTATCGCTCCCCGTAGACATCAGAAAAAGTGGTAGCAGTAACAAGAAAAGTAAAACATACTTGGTATTTTGTTTCTCAGTGAGATACAGCGCTGTGGATTTATATGATGGGTAAAAAAAATGTGGATGGGTCTTTCCTTCACTGTCAAGAGAATTCACGTATGCAACAAGTCAACAGGTTGACTCTTTGTACAAAAAAACCCGGAAGGTTAAGAATTAAGCATAACTCGCCTTCACGCGGTGCGCGAGTTCGGGCTCGCCAGGGACGTCCCGTCCAGTTTTTGGCACGGTGAGAAAATGAGCAGAATAAAAAAATAAATAAACAAATATATTACGTACATCACGACTTTCACGCCATAACGTCAAGTGCCAGTAGAAAAAGAACGAGCAATATCGCATCGCAGAGATAACAGCAGAAACGATAACAAAGAGAAGGCTGTTGTCACATGGAATCGACGAAGGCGGTATATGGAGGGTTGTGCAGCGAAGCAGGACGTTGGTTCCCGTGGCCGTCAGCTTTCATCAGTGTCAAGCTATCCGTATCGAAGGCAGCTGCGTGGCCGCGAATTCCGAGGAGGTCACGACGTGTTCACCTTGTCATCCTGCACGAACGAATTGTGTAGCTTTAAACTACGAGAAAATGACGCGGAACACTGTTTCGTTAGTACTTGCGCTGTCCTATTAGTCCCTCTTGTGCCTGCGTTCTCGACACCTACCATATCAAACCTCGAATCTTTAAAATCTACTCGACCATCTTGCTATCGTTCCAATGTAGGGCCGTAAAGAACTTTTTTTTGATAATCTTTTTCTTGATTTCGTGATGTAATAATAGTTAGGGAGAATAGGAGGCCAAGAAACACGCGAGGTACCATGTACGGTGCAACAAATGACAGCCACAAAAAGGAAAACCGAGGGGCTCAGTTTTTTTTTTTTTTTGTACGCAACCACGTGAGGCCAACAGACAATCAAGTCAGGTAAAGCTTGGGGTAACTTACATGTCGTTATATTTGAAATGTAGAAATGACAAGGTAAGTGAAAATGAAAATTGACAAAACAACTTGCCACCGGAGGGAGCCGAATCTTATGCTTTCCTTGGCTTCATTGTCTGTTGGCTTTTATGTGGAAATGTCAACTATACAGCGCTGTATCCAAGGCATCAAAGCAATCTCGAAGAGCACTGCGGTATAGCGGCTACATGAACTGCTCCGTGGAAGGATCAAAGTAAGTCAATTTTTAAGGTCCGTGTTTCGCGAAGTACAGAAACTAAGCTGTGACGAAAAAGTATAACTCCACGAGGATCTAGGCGGCTCGCATTGACGTCATGGACGCCGCCATATGGTAGTACAGCACGTACGGTGAAAAGCTGCGCTTTATCTTAATCCGCTTATCCGCGTCAGCGTAAGCTCTGAATAGCACAACCAAGTGGCCTACGTGAAGTCACGTGAATAGGCTCTCTGTAGGCGGCTTGTAGGCGGCCTTTTCAACAAAAGGCGGTACATTTTATGGCTGCTGTGGCGCAGCCGCACAGACATTTGAGATACTACATATTCGAACATGTTTCATTTACAGAACAAATTAGCAGTAAACAGAGTGAATTGTTTTTCAAGCAAAAAAAAAAAATGACATCTTGCTAGTTCGCGTCGTCATGGTGGCAGAAAGCTATATGCGTGGTTGCAAAAGCAACAGCATTTGTCATGAAGACTAGTAAAGGGGCTAATGAAACGCTTGAAACGTCAGCAACACCTTGAAGGGAATACAAACTAAGAATATATTACTAGTCTTAGCAGTGCACATGCTCAAGAAATAACGAGTTGTACACGACGACGGGAAAACGGTCCGGCAGTTAAGGCAAGAAGCTAAGAAACTGTGCACAATGTGCTACCTTCACGAATACAAAATGTAAGGTTGCGTGCAATCCCTGCTAACAAAATCTGGCCTGAGACGGGGCGGAATTTTACAGCGCGCAGTGAGCGGTTCGGCTCGGTTCACGTAAAGCTGATGCCGCAAAGTAGATGCTTTGATGAGTTTTGAACAGCTGAACAAGAAAAAAAAAGAAAGGACTAAGCAAGGCAGACAATGACATCACTGGAGCAGAAACATCGCAATTGCAGAAAATGTGCATGCCAAGCCCATTTTAATCAAGTTAACCTTTTAACGAAAAGCGGCAGCAACAAAAAAAGGGAAATCTTGGAGGCCATTCAGATAGCTAAGGACGCGCCTGCGTAAGCCCGCGCTCAGTAGTTTTGACGACTAAAGAAAAAAAACAACATATCTTGCCGGAGGTGACATGCAATCACCTATCGTTTCTCTTTACGTGGCTGATACGAGGCACGGACACTACGTATCTGTATTTTCCTTTTAGCGCGCGCACTACTATATTATGTAGCGGCAAGAGGGAAAACAAATCCAGTTGTTAGTACAGTAACGTCTTCGTCTGTCTTCTTTAGTTCCTTTTTTTTCTTTCAGTTCAGCAGTTCAAAACTCGTCTAAGCTATGAACCAACTACATTAATTAAACACTATTCTAAATGCTTTGTTCTGTGAACAATGACTGAGAACGTAAAGTCTGTCGATGCGCTGCATGTGCGGGAGTGTATACCCACTCATAGACACAAAACTAATGGAACAATAATGGTACCTGCTCATTCACCGTGTCGTCATCTCCAGTGCCGTTGACTCGTTGCAAGGCGTCGTCAGCTTCAGCGATCATCTTGACCCGGCTCTCGTTCTGCAACAAGCGAAATTGACAGCTTGACAAGTGGGGTTGATAAAGTATCGCTAACTAAAGCTTAGTCGATTATGTTCTGTCAGAACAACATGATGTGCTAATAAAATTCGGCAGAGACACTTAAGAATGCTTACGTGTGGGAATGGCAAAGCATTATAGTCCCTTTGGTGAAACCTTTAGTCAGCCAGATGGCTGCGACGTGACGTGTGCAATCATGCACACACTAGGCACACTTTTAGAGAGCCAGAACCGTGGAGCCACCTACGACGACGCCAGGTTGTCGCGTAATGGGGCATATAATGCTCTCGCATTAAAGCTTGTGAACTAGATGACATAACATTGGCTCCTTGCACTGAACGTTCCGCGGCATTTATGTCAAAGAGATCAGATGAGCTCGAGGCGTTAATGGTATCACCAAAGAGGTTTGTTTCTTGTCACCATGGCCTATATCTCCTCAGATATATAAGGTATAGCAATCAAAGTTTCGTTAAGTCAGTTAAAGCTTGCCTACAATGAGCAGAGCCTGACGCTTATTTACTGGTTTGACATTGAAGCTATCTGGTTAAGAGCATCATCGGCGCAGTTCGCGTTTGCTCCAATGTGGTTCACGCTTACGCAAGTGCAGTTTGAAACCAAATTGCTCCAAGTGTAGCTTCTAGTTTCGTCCAGCGTAATGTGATTGCTGCAAAATACAATCCTCGCTTTCGCCTATTTGATCAACTTGTAAATTTGGACAAAAGGCATATCTTTATGTCATGTGAAGAAGGTATAGTTTAATGCATTAGGACATGCTATGGTTACTAGACTGATCTATATATACCCACTTCAGGCACGAATTAATTCTGTCCGCTGAAGAAGCATACGAAGAAGTATAGATGAAAAGCACACAGCTGCAAAACGTATCAAGAATGTTCAGTTCCTTACTAAATTTCGCCAAGTTTGCGGAATGTCAACTCTGTGCGAGAACTTTCTACAGGGACGTCAAATATGAGAACATCAACTACTTCATAGCATACTTGGAAAGCACATATCCAGTCACACGAAATATGTGAGTGGTCTAGAGCATCGTGAAAAAAAAAAGAAATATGAAGAACGAAACTCGGTTGGGATCCAAGACTGCATTTAGGATGCTTTGGGAAGTAGTTATATTTCTGACACTATGTTGCACTAGGTGTTATGGGCGGTGCTCCTCTTCACACCGTGCCTTACCCGTACGCGGGAGCCAATCGCTACTTCGAGCACCACATCCTCAAGGACTAGTTCGCGAACTCGTGCAGCGACTACGACCACAGACGCAGCATCTCAAACGACGGCGCCTAATAACGCCAGCTGTCACGAGGAAAGGGTTTCGAAATGCTAAGCATTTCTATGCGTACCCAACCAGGAAACCAGTCGGTCAGTCCGTCCGTCACGTAAGACGATCGCTTTCAAGGATAGGACTCGTGCGTCTCGCTTCAAAGCCAACTAAGCCGCAAGAACACATCGCACACAAAGATATCAGCACTCGGCGTACTCTGTTCCCAACGCGTATTTCTTTCAAGAAAGCGCCCGCACGGCCTCGCCATACGCAGCCGCCGCCATAGTTACCACTGTGGTAGGCTTGGTTAGACTGCACCGTATTGAGAGTCCGCCCACAAAAGCGGCTAGACACAAAATGTCGCGGTTAGTTCCAAAACAAGGCTAAACACATCAACGTTTTCAGTTTTACCCGAAGGGCGAAGCATTGACAATGATAGCAGAGTTTAACGTTGAGCTTGAACGTTTCGGACGGTGTCTTAATCTATACGCCTAGCAACGCGTTGTTTCGGCGCATCATATGCACGCAAAGCGCCCTGGAACTACTGGGCGTCTCACAATGCTGGCGTAATAAGGAGCGTCGTGGTACAGCCACTGTAGTCGTGGCTCGATGATGCACAAGATGAGATCGACTGAAAACCGTCGGCGTCAGTAATCGCCCTTTGAAATATTAGATGACGTTAGCTTGACGTTTATACTGGCCGCAGCGCTCAGACCAGTGCATACACACAGCACTTCAGCAGTAACGCTAGGTGCTTATAATGTGCGCGCGCACGAAGCTCGTGCCAGCAGAGGAAGGCAGAACGCTAGCTGCTTGGCTGCGCAACCGAGGCGATTGAGCGAGTGTCTTTAGCTCGCTTTTGGCATAAGCAGCCATTTGGCTTTAGCCCCCAAACGCACTGCGCGCCTCTATGGAGGCCCATTAACCCTCAGTGAGTGAACCGCGCATGCGCTGCCGAGCGAGACAACACGACACAGGCGGTGGTGCCGACATCGTTTTTGCGCCTCGAGCGTGCGTATAATAGGTGGCGGCCAAAGCCCGACGTTTATGACGTGTTTCCGGCTCCCACAGTCGCTTGCACCACATGCAGCCAGCAAAAGCATAACCTTCAAGATAGGCATTTGTTTCTCCAGGGGGCGCCACCACTAAGGTGTGGATTTGGACGCAACTTCATAATATGACAATAAAACAATGCAAGAAGTGAACCGGCGACGTGACGACATACTGACACCAACCGCAATTTCACCCAGCGTTCTCTCTACCTCCCAACTCACTTTATACTAAAATACCCTTACAAATATTATTCAAACTTGCAGCACTGATTCGATAAGAAGTGTTTCAAGATGTATGTGACGCGTTTTAAATATCATTATTTGCATCGCTACTTTTGCTTTCGAGGCACTGTCTTGGCACGCTCAGTTGTGCGCACAGCGTCTGAAGGGAATACTGACAAATTTCGATCGCTCAAAGAAATGTTCGTGTTGCTACGCCGTATACCGCAGGCTGCAGTGTGTGTTTATCATTGTTCCTAAGGTGTATTGTGACGTATGTGTACCGCACCTCCACTTTGATCCTCTGAACAAGGCGTTCCTTTTCGGCGCGCAGGTTCTCCGCCTGGCGCTTGGTGTTCTCGTCTTGGATTGGCTGTTCTTCCAGCAGCGCCAGGTGCGCGTCTTTTTCGCTGATGGCCGACGACAGCGCCTCCAACCTGCGAACCACGTTATGTTAGACAATACAAGATCCGTGCGGTGACTTGTGATTTTCACGGTCATCGGCCCCGTCATGCTTAATACGCCGGTTCTCCTGAAGTCTCCGACACTGAACAGTAATATTGTCTCGTTGTAGTGACAGCGAAGAACACAGTAGCGAAAACTGTGAATCACGAAACTAACTCTTTATGGGGCGAACCTGTGCTCGGAAAAACAAGTAAGAGTCAATCACAACAATAGTGGCCGACTAGAGTCGACGATCGTAGAAAACTTGATCAGCGGGTCAAGCGCATCGGCTTTTATACATGGCTCGTCGACGGTTCCAGCGTAATCGCTGGTCCCCGCGCGCCTTCCAAGAAGTGCTAAAGAATTCGCGTCGCGCATATAATCATATTACACATGGTTTGGTGACAACAGACACAGCAGATAGAATCAAAGATAACATTAGCGTAAGTTCAAAATCATTCTGGCGCGTCTTGTGCTAAGCGGTAAGTTGTTGGCGGATTAAATAAGATAGATGAAGTGACGCGGACGTCCATGCTATCGCATTACAGCCACTCGAGCAAAGCATGAGGGCCGGCGAGTTTCGTACTTAAAGACTCAACACATTTCCACTGAGTGGACGAACACCAAGTTTGGATTATCTTATGTATACGTGTATACTTTGCCCAAAGCAGGAAGCAGAGGTCACACAAATACAGTATCGATTCACTTTTGTGCTTTATAACGCACAACAAAACCAAACAACTAATGCTTTTACAGCCGATGGTCACCTGGGAGCATTTCAACACCTTAAACGGACTTGAAGAAAAATTCCCGATACATTATGAGCGCGTGCATATATTATAAAATAAGTATGCAGATGGCGCTCGCCTCGGAATCATCCCGTTTACGTTCTCCTTCAATTTCAGTCCTGCCCATGTTCAACGACGAGTCAATACTATTGGGTTTCCTACCTTACATTCAACCACGCTGCAAAAACGAAGAGAAAGAAATAAAGGCAATAAGCACAGCATACATCGCTGCACTGTTAATTCTGGCGACGAACCTTTGAATTAAGACGCGATACGTGCAAGGCCATTTTTGTTTTTTCTCCGTCCGTCACGGCATATTTCGCCACAAGGCATGCATGCACGTCCCAAGTTTTTGCAACTACAGTTTCCTTAGCCTTTACAGTAATTTTTGCTCTCATGTGATTTGTTTGAAGTCAGGGGCGTAGCTAGAGGAACACACCGAACATATGCCCCTCTTCCTCAAACATTTATGTGTACCAGGATGCCGAGGAGCACACAGGACACTACGTTAGCATTGTGTCCTGTGTGCTTCTCGTTCACGTTGCGCGTTTTGTTAGCGCTAACAATCTCAAACCGCGATGCCGCCTCCCCAACTGTTCCTCCACCCTCCCCTCTCTTCGGCCCCGGTTAAGTGCGTGCTCTCCCCTACCCTCAATATATTCCTGGCTACACCACTGATTCCAGGATCATGTTTTTACAGCGCCAAGACGAACATCTCCTCGCGATAAGATAAAGTTGTTTGCAGGCATTGCTCACTTCATGTCGTAGAGCTCGTCCAGGTGGCGCTTCCGTTCCGCCCACATGGCCTTCCAGCCAACGTCCTTCATCTGGAACCTGAGGTCGGGGCAGCTGCCACAGCGGACGCATTCGCTGCTCTTCGCGCGACGAAGTTGGGCTTCCAAGTCCGTTACCTGTGAGAACGGCAAAAATGAAACTTGTTGTGACCGCGGCAAGAAGAGGGGACGCCGGGCAAACTGTTTGCGGATGTAAAATATCGGAATATTTCCAGAGTTTTAACGAAGGAAGAGAATAGAACAGGAGGAACACGGGTCTTCAGCTGAATCTCTATTTAAAAAAAAGGACGAGGAGGAGGAGGAGGAGGAGGAGAGAAAGGAGAGAAATAAAGTAAGACAGCAGGAAAACTGGTTCTCAGCTACTGGCCTTCAAACTCCAGCTGAAGATCACCTTTCCTCGTGTCCTGTTCACTTCCACTGCTTTTTAAGTGCGCCGCAGATATTCAATAATGGCAAGAAATAATGACATATAATAAATACTTACAAGCAATCGAAAACGCAGTATACTAAGTGTTGAACCGATAAGGGTCGCGGTGGCTCAGTTAGCTAAGGCGTTGCGCTACTCAGCACGAGGTCGCGGGATCGAATCCCGGCCGCGGCGGCCGCATTCCGATGGAGGCGAAATGCAAAAATGCCCGTGTGCTTGCGTTGTGGTGCACGTTAAAGAACCCCAGGTGGTCAAAATTAATCCGGAGCCCTCCACTACGGCGTGCCTCATAATCATAACTGGTTTTGGCACGTAGAACCCCAGCAAGAAAAGAGAAAAGAAGACAAGGGGTCCAAGATAAGGGGTCCACGGCTATGCTAGTGGATAGTATGCGAACAAATTTCGCGTGGGAGCAGTGCGTCCTACGTGGTGAATTTTGCTTAATTAATAGCGACGTAGAAAGCGGTACTTGCCTGTTTCGTTCGGAAAACAGCAGAATGTCTTTTTTTTCTCTCCTTTTTATGGACAACTCCTGGTTCTCTTAAACCGAGCAGCTGCGTGATGAGTCTCAAGCCTATGCTTTTATACACATATACATGCATTTCCAGCTGGTAAACGTGTTTGCCAAAAAAAAAAAAACTCACAAGTGACGACCTCACAACGATTCATAGCGTAACGCTCAAAACAACATTGCGAACGAAAGCACAGAGCCAACATTGGTGAAATACCCTTTCCCGGGGTCGCTACACGCCTGCTCCTTTATATTTCACACTTATAGTTTATACTCCAATAAAATATTTATGTGCACGCTTAGTAGGGAAACGAGTGTGATGCAGTTGAAGCTCGCACAATGTCCTTACAACGTAACCTATAAGTGAAACAACGTGCACTATCAATACCTTTTCCTATGCTTTATACTTTTGCACTCAACGATTTATCCTCGAGCTTAGCAGGGGACCAAGTAATCCGCAATGAACGCTCACACAATTAGCTTACAAAGAAACAGTGAAGGCAACAGAGAGAACAATAACACGCTGATACAACGTGGAACGGCGTACAGTACCGTCTCCTGGGCCTTCCTCAGCAGGGACTCTTGGCGCACCACTTCGGCCTCGCTCTCGGCGGTGATCTCGACGCTTTCCCGAAGGGCCTCTTCCAGGGCCTCAATGCGCTCCCGCTGCCGCGTCACTTCCTCCTGCAGATCGTCTCGACACTGTCAGCAACCCTCGGGTGGCACCGGCTTCGGCTTGTGAGTATGGCCCGTTCCACGACTCCGCCGCCTCCGGGAACAGCTCAAACTCAGTGTGACACAAACCGAACCAAAATAATAACAAACAAAAAACCAATGCACGAACCCCAACTTAGTCGCGAACAAAGCCAGAGATGCAACAAAGTAAACGTAAAAAAATTTTTACTCATTCACAGGGCAAACGAAAAGGTTGAAAAACAACGGAATATTGTAACGAACGGCCTTTTGCTCCATTGACTCCCAAACGCCCATATTCATCAGTCTTCAGTCTGCGTCGACGGACAGTTAAAAAAATCATTCTCGGGGCTTAACAACATGCGTCAACAGGCCACCATTGTCATAATCTTAATGTCGACACCCGAATGTTCAGAAGGCTTGCCCAACTCAGCGCAAAAAAAAAAAGAAAAACCGGTTGACTCACTTAGATCATGGGGATCATACACAGTACAAGTTAGATTCGCACCGCAAACGTACACACACACGTGCTTATAGAACAAGCGAAAGTGAAATGACGCTGCAACGCGTTGACGACGAGACATACTTATAGTGTATATGTATATGCAACATGTAAATGTCCTTCAGCGCCGGCGAGAGATCCCGTCTCGTTTCGTTTAAGGCAGTATAGTTAGCTTTACTCCGCAGCTTCTCGGTAACCGACTCCTCGTATAATAGTGCACGCTTATAGGCAACTGCGAAAAAAAGGAAAAAAATAAACGAATCTTGCGCGTAGGTTTTAGTGCTCGGTATTCACCGTTAGATGAGAGGCAAATCCAAAGGCTCACAACACCTCCGAGCATGCATCGTTCCAAGCCCGAAAAACCAACGCCCCAGCGTGAGTCTCAAACGTCAACACAGAACGTGAACATAACGAAACGAACATTAGAAAAAACTCGTGAAGAAACTGGCTGGACCAGGCGCCTGCAAAAGAACGATAAAGGCAGCGTAGATGACATTAGACAGTTGCGAACACTGACACATTTGAAACGAGCCTGAAATGAATGGCAAATGTGGCTGAGCGAAATAAACATAGGATATTGTTTACCAGGGTAAGACGTTCGCGGAATCACAGCAACCAATAAAGAAACGAAAAAATAAAAGATTTTCTCGCAATTTATGGACACTCCTTATAATGTCAAGCCAGCACCCACGCTTGTGTGAGTCACAACCACTTGAGTGCCTTTTTTTAAGAATCGTTCTCAGTATTACCCACAAGACGTGATGACATCTCACTCTCCTCTTTCCTTGTTAATATTTGCCCCTTCCCCGGTAGTGTAGGTTAAGTCAGGGCAGCCAACCGGGCGCTACCTCCCTGCCTTTCTTTGTTTGTCTCTCTCTCTCTCTCTCTGTCATTTCTCATTTGGTTGCCCCGGATCCGTGAAAAGTGAGCCTTTACGTCACTTTAAACTTTTGCTTTCTACCCTGCTTGTTAACTTAGTAACATTTATTTCGTGAAAAGTAAATGGGGTGACAACGATGTCCGCACAAGAACGCGAGACTCGTCCCGCCATGATTTACAGGCGTGTAAGATGCCACTGTTTGCTGTTCTCTAAAAGCTGCCTCCGCTCTCAATTTCTGCAGTGGCATATTTAGCTTCGCGGCTACATTGTACGGGGTATGTTCTCGGTAATCATTTGATTCATCAATTCTTACTCTTTCAGTGCTTTATTTTTTGCACGTGTCTTGCGTCAGTGTTACCACAGACGCAACACACCTATCTTGTATCTTTTTCCCCTTTCCTTTCACTAATATCAACAAGACATTGACTATTTTTAATACTTAGCATAGAAAACGAACGCCAACATGAAATTTCGAAACACCAAACTGCGCTGTTCCCTTTCGTAAGTTTGCTTTTTCTAACACACCTCTGCTATGCGGTGAAAAAACCTTTACCCGACAAATTTTCAAAACTTTACTTGGAAGTAATCTGGGGTCAATAGCTGTTAATTCGGGGAATTTTTCCGAAGAAATGTCGTCATTGTCAGCGCCTTAATTACGACATTCTTCGCGATTTCGGTTGCCCAGATCCTGTTCATGCAAACCACTATGGCGTACGAACGGCCTTTCTGAGTACACACACAAATTCGCAAGGCTTAAATTTTCTTACGTAATAGTTCTTTGTGTGATCGGCCTGGACCATCACTCCAGCCAATCATGCTTAATGATATGCAGCTGGTCGATACCACACCAATAACGCCTTATGACAGTGCTTAGTGAATCTGGCACCGTGGGGGTCTGGGGCCGTATTCACAGAAGCGCCATAAAGGTCACACCAGCCACTGCTAGAAGCTACAAGCTCTTTTATTAGCCTCTGAGATGCTCGACGCACGCTACATTCATTCATAATGGTCATTGCCACGGCTTGCGATACTGTCAACAATCTCGGAGGCAACTGCGTAGGCGGAGAAGTTTATTTTTTCGCCAATGATGCGTTCGGGCCAGCAAGACAACCACTCCGTGGTTCTAGTTTCCAACAATAATAGCCGACAATAGCTGTTTTCAACGCTCATATTAGGGCAGCCTTTCCTACCTCGATTTGTTAGTCATGTGACTGCAGTCATCCGATGCTTAACCTAGCTAACTCTGCAGCCATTCGAACTGAATCACACTAGTTCGGGCGTTAGCCGATAGTTTCGGTGCCGACCAAGGCATTTCAACTGTACTAGCATGAAGACGCTCAAACGGCCACAGAACGCGTCTCGTGGAGACGTCTGTCGAAGAAACGACAGACGAATCATATCGAAGGTCATGGTTAAGGTTATCATGAATGCACTTCTTGCATGAGTGTACACAAACACACTCCAACATGGCAGCGCAACGTTGTCTAACATCATTCAATGTTATCCGGCCAAGAAAATTACAGACAAATAAAGCTTTCTTATAACCTGCTTGTCGTAGACCTGCTGAGCAGAAATTCCGGACAATCTCAGGGCCTCTGGGCAAAATTTCTACTACCCATTTACTACACATCGCAGGTCTCGTTGAGGGTTAGCTACATGCCACCGTACAGAAGAAAAAAAAACAGACGTGTGCACTCACTTGAGCTTTGGAAGCTTCTCGACCGAGGTCTCCTTCTCTCCGGCGAGCTTCGTCCATCATCTGGGCGCTTCGCGTCTTGTCTGTCTGCTGGCTCCGCTTGAGCGCATTCAGTTTGCTGTCTCGGTCCTTTAGCGCCCTGCGGACACAGATGCAGAAGGTTAGCAGAAACAACGCAGAAGAGCCACCACGACGAGAAGTACTTAAGCCCCAACAGAATGTTGCAGCATCCTGTCCTGTAATTGTACACGATTATAAAATACCATCCTCGAATAATGACGGTTTGGTGTAGTCCTAAACGACAGAGGTTCGCAGGAAGATGGAGACTTGAGGTGATCAACAATATAGAACAAGAGATGCCTCGTTAGCAAACATCTTTTAACTGCGCGAACAAAGGACCACAGAGAGAGAGAATGAAACGAGGACAGGAGCAGTTCTTGCCACATTGCTGGAGCTAACAATTCGGCAAGGAGACTTGTTTACGTCAGAACAAAGGCAGGCCCCTCGTCGGAACGTTGGCTTCCAGCATGAGACATGCCTTGATCGACCGCTGTGGATTTGTGTGACGTCGTTCGAGTGTTGAAAGAAACGTTCTCGCGCTCTTTGAGCTTGAACATTCACCGCAGAGGAAACATTCCGTGACACTGTAATTATAAATTACGTTACTTCAATAGGAAAACGGGCACTCTTACCATGACAGCACGCTTGGTCAGGAAGAAAAGTCATGAAAACGAAAGAGGTATGGCCACGCGACCCTCAAGTGCACCAGCTCGCCTTAGACGTAATTGATTTTGACATCGTTTGCACGCGTATACATAGTGTTTCAGCTAAGTCGAGCCAAACTTTTAAAAAAATCCACGTGTGGGTTACGACAATGCAACCAACTTAGTATTGTTTCTGTCCTGTTGAGCAACTCGAAGTATATTTTGACTACGAGCTTAGGTAATTAGTTAACAATAATTAATTAACCAACATTTCAAGCTTTGGTATAAATGCAAAATATTTAACATGGACATTGTAGATCCTGTTGAGAAATGTCCAAATAAAAATGTTACGGGGAAAAGAAGTAAGGAGTATATTTACACCGTATTTACAAGAATGGCAGCGGCTGACAAGATCATAGCTCGCGAAGTCCAGAGAGTCGTCTTCTTCAAGTCATCACAAAACGTCTTCTTCATCGCTCTGTCACATGACCCCCGGCGGCTGAAGCACCGATCCGGTGCTGGTTAGGAGTCGGTCGAATGATACGGCTTAAGACGCGCGACGTGGACTACATCGGAATGAGGCTGAGCCATGGTCAAGGGGGGCGATTTCGTAGGTGACGTCGGTTACTTGACGCAAGACGTGGTAAGGGCCAGAGTAGCGTGAAAGCAACTTCTCCGAGAGGCCAACGCGTCGCGACGGAGACCAAAGGAGAACCAGGGCGCCGGGTGTGCAGTGGGCGTCACGATGGCGGGTGTCATATAAGCGCCGCTGATTTTCCTGAGAGTCCACAAGTCGACGTCGGGCAATATGGTGTGCCTCTTGTGCCTGGAGTATGGCGTCCCGGGCGTACTCTGATGTGAAATGCAGGCTATCAGGCAGAAGGGTGTCGAAAGGTAGCGTAGGGTCGCGGCCAAACAAGAGGAAGAATGGAGAGAATCCTGCGGTATCATGGCGAGAAGAATTATAGGCAAAGGTAACGAATGGTAATGCAACGTCCCAGTCACGATGGTCAGCGGAGACATACATGGACAGCATGTCAGTGATGGTTCGGTTCATACGCTCGGTTAGACCATTCGTTTGTGGGTGGTAAGCAGTAGCAAGTTTGTGTTTAGTCGCACACGAATTTAGAATGTCATTAACAACTTTAGAAAGAAAGCAGTGGCCTCGGTCGGTGAGGAGCTGTCGAGGGGCACCGTGATGAAGGATGACGTTTTCTAGTAGGAAATCGGCGACATCGGTTGCACAGCTTGTCGGAAGAGCCCGTGTGATTGCGTATCGGGTGGCGTAGTCTGTTGCTACAGAAATCCACTTATTTCCCGAAACAGATGTAGGAAATGGGCCTAAAAGATCAATGCCTACACGCAAGAATGGTTCTGATGGCACGCCAAGTGGTTGATGGCGGCCAGCAGGGAGTGTGGTCGGCTTTTTTCGTCGTTGACAAAGGTCACACGCAGCGATGTAACGCCAGACGTCACGGTAAAGACCAGTCCAAAAAAAGAAAGCGCCGACGAACACGGTCGTAAGTCCGTGACACGCCAAGGTGACCGGCACTCGGCACATCATGAAGCTGGGCGAGAACAGTCCGGCGCAGATGCGAAGGGACAACTAAGAGTCGGTCAGGGCCGTCAGGGCGCATGTTACAGCGGTACAATATGCCATCCTGGAGTTCAAACATTCGAAGGGAAGGGTTGGGCGTCGTTGAAGTCAGCCGGTGAATAGGGTCTTTTAAGAAGTCGTCCCGGCGTTGTTCCGCCCCGATATCGTGAAAAGCACTCAAAGAGAGAACGGTGACAGGAATGTCGGCAATAGAAACGTCAGGTGGGTCGACAGGATGGCGCGGCAAGCAGTCCGCATCTTGGTGTAACCGGCCGGTCTTGTATACAACTGAGTAGTTGTATTCTTCAAGGCGCAGAGCATAGCGGCCAAGGCACCCAGAAGGATCTTTCAGGGAAGAAAGGCAACACAGACCGTGGTGGTCAGTGATGACTGTGAATTGCCGGCCGTACATATAGGGGCGGAATTTTCCCAATGTCCAAACGAGAGCCAGACACTCGCGCTCAGTGATAGAATATTTGCGCTCAGCAGGGGAACGAAGGCGGCTGGCGTAAGCAATAACACGTTCTTTTCCTTGCTGTTTCTGGGCCAGGATAGCTCCACTACCGTGGCCGCTGGCATCGGTACGGACTTCTGTTGGAGCTGATGCATCAAAGTGAGTGAGAATGGGAGGGGAAGTAAGCAGCCGGATGAGCTCAGGGAAAGCACGAGCTTGCTCACGGCCCCAAATGAAGGCAGCGTCTTTCTTGAGGAGCAGAGTAAGAGGGCGTGCAACGTCCGCAAAATTGCGGACAAACCGATGAAAGTAGGAGCAGAGGCCCAAGAAGCTGCGAACGTCCTTGGCGCACGTTGGCACGGGAAAGTCTTTCACTGCCCGGATTTTATCTCGATCAGGACGTACACCAGAAGAATCGATGATGTCCGAGCGCAGAAATTTCACGACGACCGAAATGGCATTTGGACGAATTGAGTTGTAGCCCCGCCCAACGAAAAACAGATAGGACCGTCGATAGGCGTTCGATGTGCGTCACAAAAGTCGGAGAAAAAACGATCACATCGTCCAAGTAACAGAGGCAGATGGACCACTTGGAACCATGTAGGAGGGCGTCCATCATTCGTTTAAATGTGGCTGGGGCATTACAGAAACCGAAAGGCATCACTTTGAACTGATAAAGGCCGTCGGGAGTAATAAAAGCTGTTTTCTCACTGTCCATGTCATCGATGGCAATTTGCCAGTACCCGGAGCGAAGGTCTATGGATGAAAAATATTGTGCTCCATGGAAGCAATCCAGGGCATCGTCAATGCGTGGTAGCGGACAGACGTCCTTCTTGGTTACCTTGTTTAGGTGCCGATAATCTACGCAAAATCGCCAACTGTTGTCCTTTTTCTTAACTAGTACAACAGGGGATGCCCACGGGCTGCAAGAAGGCTCAATGATGTTACGAGAAATCATCTTATCAACTTCGTGTTGGATGATGTCTCGCTCAGTAGGAGAGACGCGGTAGGGTTGCCGATGGATTGGGCTCACATCCCCGGTGTTAATGCGATGTTTGACAACAGATGTTTGTTCGAGAGGATGGTCTCCAAGGTCGAATAAGTCACAGTACGAGGCAAGGAGGCAACGTAGTTCATTGGCACACTGGGGCGGAAGGTCGGGCGCAATCATTTTATTAGGGCATTCAAGTCTGAAGGGGCAGGAGGCACAGCAAGAGTTGCATCATCATCATCAGTCAGCAGTTAAACCAGAAATGTGGTAGTCTCGGGCCGGCGTGATTTGCGCAAGTGATATGCCGCGCGGGAGAACTTGTGCACAAAGTCCAAAGTTCACTAGCGGAAGACAGGGCGTGTTGTCCGTAATGGTAATGACGGTGTGAGGAAATGCGACGTTATGCGAGAGCAGGACATCCGGATTAGGGGATACGATGTAGTCACCGTCTGGAACGGGCGGAACGGGTGAAACACCTATGTAGGTAACGGCAAGGTGAGGGAGGCGAATAGGCTCTGTGGAACATAGCCGGATCGGAGTACTATCGGGGGGATCAATAGCAACGATATTTTCCTTTCGTGCTGATAGCTGCGCTGGTTTTAATTTTTTCCGGGCTGCAAAGAAAAAGCGCGACGTTCGAAAAAAAGTATCACGTGACTACGCGCTTAGCACTCTGAGATTAGTGCACTCAAACGTGCCACGAACGAACGAACCATGCCGCACGCAGACCGAATGCACGAACGGGCCTTGAGCAACGGAGGTGGATCGAATACAGTGGTTTTGGCTGCCACTTTTGCCGAGATATATTGCCTATTTAAAAATGCAAGTGCATATGCGATAAATTACGCATGGCAATTCTTGAAGCTTTGTCTCTTTTTTTGCTGTTGACACGCAGCGTAGAAGGCGAGGAGGTTTTGTCGGCGAATGCCGATGTATCGAAGATGACAAGTGGGGCGACAACCTGTAATCTTTACAGCGAAGCTGTATATGGCTAGGATTTGATGTATATTTCGTGTTTGTGCATCAACAATAAAATAGATGCGCGTGAGCCAACCCGCAGCAGAGGTGAAGCCTGCCTCAAGCACTCCGTTGCTAATAATAATAATGATAATAATTAATGAAATAGATCAATCAAGAAGCATGGCTTCAAGTCGATGGGTATACTGGTACCGTTTGTCGACAGCACGTGGACTCACGAGCAGCAGGCGTTGCCATAAACGCAAAGGACAAAATGTATACACAACTATACACCATTGACTCGCCAGAGGACAATTCTAGCGACTGTGGCGATGTCTGTGCCGCAAAAAACGAAAGATGGAATTGTGATATCCGCTGCGTATACAGTATATCTCCAAGCACATCCAAATGTGATATCGAGAAGTTCGTGACCACGTACTTT
The DNA here is from genome assembly GCF_013339745.2 of Dermacentor silvarum. Classification (NCBI taxonomy): domain Eukaryota; kingdom Metazoa; phylum Arthropoda; class Arachnida; order Ixodida; family Ixodidae; genus Dermacentor; species Dermacentor silvarum. The sequence goes on along the minus strand of NC_051161.1, from coordinate 54,758,512 downwards.
GCATAGGTTAGCCATGATGATACTACCCCTGTGATTACCGTTGGAGACTTCGATGTGGACATTTAGAAACCAGACAAGATATGGTTCACTCAGTTCGGGCTAGAAGAGTTTGGTTTGAAGTGCCACACCAATCCCAAGTCACTCAACTACTCAACAACGGTCGTGTATAGATTTAACTTTGGCCAAGGATCTGTCTAAGGTTGTAACCGAACCAATCAGTGTATATCACAGTAATCACAAAGTTTTCGCCAATACCATTTACAAATGATGCAAAATAAATACATGTACCCTTGAATGTACATGTACCCTGTGTGGTGTGCTACAGCTTCGCTGGTCATCGACCTTCACAGTGCGGAATGACTCCTCAATTTTTTTCGTGCTGCCTATTCATGCCTATTCATGCTGCGTGCAGCGTAAATCGTTCGCTGGTATCATGTTTGAGGTAGGGTGCCTGAATGTCCTCCTCCCGGAGGACATCAAGGCACCCTAGTTTGAGGGCCCCAATGTGACCTGCGCGTAAGGGCGTAGTCACGTGGTCTTTTTCTTTAACTCTAGCGCGCTTTCTTTGCTGCATAGAAAAATTAAAACCCCACCATCTATCATCCCGGAAGGAAAATATTTTGACACTGGTATTCATCAATAGACTCGACAACTTTTACTTTGAAAATTTCTCATTAAAACAATGCTTTAAAGGTTGCTTAACGAATTATTGTTGATTATTTACCTCAGATGGTGGTAAAAACTAGCTACTAAGAACAACACTAAGTTGGTTGAATTTTAGTAACTCACAAGAGGAAAGATTTCATGACTTATCTGAAAGAATCTGTAGTTAGCGGTAACTTGAAGTACATTACATTCTAAAGGAACCAAATAGTAAAAATGGCAAGCTCTTAGTACCTTGCCTGCACCTAAATACCGAAATGCGTGAGAAACGCTTTAAAATCAGTGACGTCATGCTGCCGCAACAGCTCAGAGGTTCCGGTGATTCATTCAAAAAGGAGTACACGCACCTTGATTTTTTTTTCGCCAGCAAACAACCCCCTACCTACAAACAAATGATAACACAGTTCTGAAAGAACACAAAATCCGAATGAACTGACTTGGCGTTCCTCATTGGTGTCCTTTTAGGTATGCTACAGAAACATCGAACTAGCCGCAACAGCTGTTCTCCGCCTAACTGCGCGCAAGTTGCGTGTACTCACTCTTGCAGCTGCTTGATCTGTGCGTTCAGATTGAACTTCTCTTCCTCGAGGGAAGACATGATCTGGAGCAGCCGCTCCAGCTCGGCCTCGTTGGCTCCTCCAGTCGGAGGCGGCGGTGGCTGCCTCGTCTCCAGTTCGGCGCAGCGCATCTTCAACTCGGCCAGCTGTCGGACCAGCTCTTGCTCCGTCTCCGTGCTGCCGGCCTGACGACGCGGAGAAAAGAAGACGCGGTTAGTAAACTGCGAGACAGGTTGACGACGCCCGAACACGAAGACGTGAAAAACAGTGACGCGCCTGCCAAATATCCACCTTTTGAACAATTTCCACGAGGGTTGCAATGCGGGCTTGTAGGTAACGCATCTTGAATGCGTTTACGGTAGCGCGATTAAAAGACAGGACAAAAGAAGACACGCAGGGGCACACACGGCGCTAATATATATTTTTTACACTGTGTGTTAATCGCGCTACCGTAAACCTATTTTGAACAATGTTCCAGAAAACAACAAGGGAATTCAACAGCATGACTGAGTGAGTGAGTGAGTGAAATAACTCCTGTTCCGGTCCAGAGAAGGCTTCGAATATATATAGTATATTCCTTGTTGTGTACGGCGTTGCCTATCTTGCTATGAGTGTTGTTAAGTTATCGCACTATTGTCCTAGCTTAACCAAATTGTGAGTTCCGCGTCATTGCCTGTGCAACATCGCGTTGCGTTTGGAAGGAAGGTAACTGTTTCGAGTCTATAGACAATCTACGGACAATAGTCATTAGGGTCTATTTCTTTCAGCCGATTCCCAGTCTATAGATATTCTATAGACAAATTTCATAAAAAGCTTAAGGGCATAACTCCGCATACTGTCTATAGACTTGTCTATAGACAGTCTGTGGATCTTATAGCAAATGTCTTGAGGCTTACTAGTGTATGTAGACTGCCAAAAGAAATTTTCTTGTAAGGAATATGGACTGGAGCCCTTGGGCAATTTTAGATGCTCTGCGACCCAAGATATTGAGAGGAATAGTGTTCCTCAGTCCCCCGAGCTTCTTAAGGACGTGCGAGTGCTAACCGCTCTAACGGTACTAGCCGCTCGTAACTTCTGATTCAGGTGAGGTTAAAGGAAGCGAAAGCTTCATTAACAATTTACCGATTGTAAATTACCGATGCGAGAGCGCCGCCCCCACGGCAATAAATCACATAGAAGAGAAAGCTACAGGTGTCACCACGGTTGCCAATGCTATCTTTATCGTATGTGATGGCTGCGTATAACGTATACGTTAGCTTATAATAGAAACCGACTCATGAACCCGATGACGTCGGGAGCATTCCCAGTGAAGAGAAGGCTGTTTCATGCTGAACGTAAGGCCTTTACATTTGCTTTAGTACGCTATTATAAGACTGCCTAATATAGCTCTGATAATACGTGCATGCCTGTTTTCGCTTACGCGGACGCTAAATATGAGATGATTATGATGACGATGATGGGATGGAGTAGAGAGGAGGTGGAGGAGGAAAAAACGGTGTCGCTAAATACGAAGCGCGAAGACACATGCCGAGAGTGGGAAGAGCAGGCGAAAGACCAGGAACTGCATAAATCGGATGCACAGAACGCGATCGAACCTTTTGCATGGCAGCCTCGGCCTGCTCCAGCTTCTCTTTCTTCTTCTTGAGCCTCTTTTCGAACTCGTCCAGCTGCTTCTGTCGGTCGTCGAGCCTCTTCCTGAGGGCCTCGAGCTCGGCTTCCATTTTGGGGTTCGCCTGAGGCTGGGCGCCTTTCGCGCGAAGGTTCTGGATCTCCGTCTATAGAATTGAGCACGCAACAATCAGTGACCAGCTTCTTCAAGAAAGAGATATGCACACTGAGAGACTATCACGGAAACTGCACGAGTTGCAGCTTGCTGTATCTAGATGCGTATTGTGCAAAAGATAGCATGCAGTGAAATAGCAAGGGAAAGTCATGGGGATCAATCAGAAGCGCGTCCAGTTTGCAACCCTAGGCAGGAAGAAGGGAGTCGAGGAATGAAAAGAAAGAAGAGATAACAAAAGCTGCGTGAACACGTTGAGGTGCGGCAATGACTACAAATTTACTGCACTATTTGTGGCTATATAGAAAGGACGGAAGTAGATTTAAAAATTTGGAGGACGGTTAAGCTTCGCCTTTAAGAGCGGAACGCGATAACGTTATCGGGCCCCACTCGCCGTGAAGCCTACTTTATGAGTAGGCTTCACTGCAACACGCAACGTGGGAAAGCCAGCTTACAAAAATCAAGCTTACACCGATCCCCTTAAGAACGGCTTCACTTTTAAACAGAACTGCATTGCTGGGAAGAAAATTTTTCCAGGGGCAATATATGCCGTCTGATATCAAAATTGTTGCGTGAGCGTTGCTTGCTTGAGCCGAGCCGCGCACCATCAGAATTGGACGACGCGTAAGCTTTGCCTTTCAGAGTGGAACATGATAGCATTCAAAGATCCCTGGCTGCTTATCAGGCTTTCGTCTCGTATATTCAAATTACAATCCGGCGCTATCATGTCTGTAGGTTGTGGTTAAGTCGTACTTTGCGATTTTTCTGACGGATTTTACTTTGAGAAATTAAATTTTGGTTCACTAACGCCTTGCGCCACGCGAAGGGCCTGCCCGGTCGGGGTGGTTCGGGATGATGTGGTTCGGCATGATTATTTCTGCCAGACGCCGACGCTAACGCCGACACCGGATTTTCGGCGACACGGTGCCCTTAACGCTATCACGTTAAAAGATCGAGAAGCAAGGTTGTGAAAAAGAATTCCACGCACCTATACAGCGGTTTATGCCAGCTTTCAACGTTCAGCGCTTGCTCATTCAACGCGCAAAACCTGCACAGCTTCCAGGACGTGTCAAGGTGAATGTCTTTAAGCTAAGTTCAGTACATGCGATACCATTTAGTCATGATTATGATCAGTATAGCTGCGAGCTTGCGCTACGCCGTGACATGCCACGAATTCAGAAGAGCAACAACTGAAATTAGTGAATATCCCGTAGAGTTATCGCGCAGTTAACTACGCACAACAAAGCCAGATTGTTTAACGCGTCTTCACCCATCATTCTCCGCGCTGTACGACTCCACAAATTTCCGCAGCCGTCTAACGTGTCACAGCTGTTGCTTCCTCGGTAAACAGACCTTCCGATATAAGTCACTTTCTTTTGGATCACTGATACGCTTTGCCCTGAGCAACAATCGCGAATGAAGACATTGAATGCGGGCACTAGTTACATCTCTTCAGAATAACTACTGGAACCAAACAATGGTGTCGTTCAAGCCAGCATGCTCCTTTTCCTTGTTGGCTACATACATGCAAAAATAATAAAGCCGGTACTGTAAAGCCAGCCACACGTCAACAATCATGCGCATTGTCAGGGAAAGCCAAAGATAAGAGAGATAAAACGAAAATTATCGCCCTAGTTATCGCGTGGGCAGAAGAAAAAGCAAGCTCATTTCTAAAAGAAAAATACTCCATGAAGTATGAAACCAAACATCACAAAATCAACCACTACTTATAAACAGAGATAACTTGTCATACTGAAAAAAAAAGATAACGGAACTCAAGGAAAGGATTCGCTGAACCATTCACCAACAAAACAGAAGTAATGTGCCACTAGGACCAGATCCGAAGTAACAGAACGGACGTGCTGGGGGTCATTCGTTGACGAACACATGGGGCGCCACTGACCTCCCTCCGTTCGATCTCTTGAACCAGTTTCTCCAGCTGCTCCTGGAAGCGATCTCGCTCCACTGAGAAATTCTTGATTTCCGCCCGTGACTGTTCCAGCTGCTTCCTCAGCTTCGATGCTTCTTCTCTCTGACACTCCATTTCGACTTGCATCCTGTCCAATTCCCTCTGCATCTTTTCGCGCTCGCCTTCCTTCATTCCACCAGTGGCCTGCTGCTGGAGTTGCTGTTGCTGCTGCTTCAGCATTCGGTTTGCCTCTCTTAGTTTCGTAGTCTCGGCGTGGGTCTCTTCCGACTGCTTTTGCGCATGAGCAGCTGCATCCAAAGCTCTTTCCAGCTTGGCCCTGAGCTCCTTGTTCTCGGTCTCGAGCTTCTGCATTTGCTGTGTGCTCTTCTTCAGTTCCTTGTGCAACTGTTGGAGTTCTTAGCTGCTGTTTCTCGATCTCACCCCGTATCCTCGCGTCCTCCTGCGCACGCGCAGCGGTGTCCGTGCCGCTGCGTCGTTCCAGTTCTGAAACTAGCTCCTGGACCTCGATCTGGAGCCTGTTGCGTTCCTGGGAAGTCTTGCGCAGCTCCTCCTGGACCATCTCGAGGGTTTCGTGGAGCCGTTTCGTCTCCGCTCGAAGGCTTTCCTGTTGGCTGCGGTCTTTCTGCGTACTCTCCTGCACGTTCGCGATGTACCGTTCAGCGTCTTCGACGTCCTGTTTCAACCGCTCCACCTCCATCTGTAGCCTGCTGTTTTCGCCGACCGTCTTTTGGAGGTCTTCTTCGGAGCGACCCAAAAGGTGCCTGAGGCGCTCCACCTCCGAGGTGCTCTTCTGCCGGTCTCCTTCACTGGCCTCCTGCAGGGAATCCAGTTTTGCCTGAGCCTTGTTCAGTTCTGTCAGAAGCGAGTCCCTCTCCTGGATAGCACAGTCGGCTCGCTCACGGAGCCTCTGACATTCGGCTGTTAACTTCTCTATCTCTTGGCGTTGCCGATCGTCTGATGCCGCAGAGGCCTTTTTGAGCTCGGCCTGCGTAGCTTCCAGGGCTCTGCGCAACCGCTCATTTTCGGCTTGGTGCTGGGAGCGCATGTCTTGAAGTTTCTTGACCTCGAGCTTGGCGCCTTCATATTTGTCCTTGGCTTTTTCAACTTCGATGTAGAGCCGTTCAATTTCATTAGCGTGCGCCTGGCGTTCTTCCTGGGTGACACCCTTCTCCGACCGTGTTCGATCCAGCTCGGCTTTGAGCTTCGCGTGTTCTTCGCTTGTCTTGTTGAGCTCCGCGAGCGTCTTTTCGTACTTGTCCCGCATCTTTTCAACATCGATACGCAGCCGTTCGAAGTCTGCCTGAGACTTGTCCTGGGTGCTGTGGTACTTGGACATTTGCGCCTGGTAGCGTTCCAGTTCCGCCTGCTGGCTCTCTTTCTCAGACTGAAGGCGATCCTTTTCGTTCTGTGTTTTACGCAACTCCGTCTGTGCCCTATCCAGTTTTTCGTACAGCTTTTCCAATTCCACTTGCATTCTTGCCAGTTCTTCCTGCGACTTTTCGTGATGCGTTTGCGTTTTCCCCACTTGCGTTTGGATGCGGTCCATATCTAGAGACATGCGGTCGACCTCGGCTTGCAGCCGATCGCGCTCGGCTTGAAGACGGCGCGCCTCCAGCTGTGCCTTATCCAAACGATCGCGGGCCACTTCCAGCTCTACTTGACAGCGATCGAGGTCCTGTCGTGTCTTCTCTTCGGCCTCTTTGGTCTTGGCCAACTGGGCGTTCGTTCTTACGTAGAGATCCTGCAAGCCTTCAAACTCTTCCTGAGAGCGCTTATGGTCTTCCTTGGTCTTAGCCAGCAGGACCTGGCACTTGTCTAACTCCAGGGCCAAGCGGTCCGCCTCTGCCTGACCCTGGTCCAAGCGGGTCTGGGCTTTGAAGCTTTCCGCCTGTGCCCTGTCAAGCTTCTCGCGGAGCTTGTCCTGTTCCAGCCTGCACAGTTCCCTCTCTTCCTGGGCCTTCTGCAGCTGCAGCTGGAGCTTGTCGGCGCGGTCGCGCGCTGCCCGCAACTCGGCCTGTGCTGCGTCGGCCTCGGCTCGTCCTCGCTCCGCCTGGAGCGCAATCTTGTCGTGCCTGTCACGCATCACCTCAAACTCTGCTTGGACGTTCTCCCGCTCCTTGTGTGCCTTGGCTAGTTGACTCTGGAGGATTTCCAGACGGTCTCTCAATGCGTCCGCTTCGGCCTGGGCGCCGTCACGTTCCTTGTGCAGCCTCTGCTGCAAGGCCAACGCCCTGTCGGCCTTCTCCCTCGTCTGCTCCAGCTCGGACTGCAAGCGCATCCTTCTCCTTGTGCGCCCGTTGAGCATGCAGCTGCGCCTGGGCCAGCTGCCCTTGCATACTCTGCACCTCATCCTGGCAGCGCTCGCGGTCGGCAGCCAGCCTCCTCGTCTCGGTCAGCGCCTTGTCCAGCTTCTCCTGGAGCCTGTCGGCCTCCAGCTGCGCCCGGTCGAGCATCGCCTGCGTCTTCTCCTGTGACACCTGAGCCTTGGTGAGAGCCCCCTGGACGCGCTCCAGCTCGGCCCTCAGCGTCTCCGCCTCGGCCAGCGCCGCGTCCTTGTCGGACTGGCCTCGGGCCACGATGCCCTGCACGCGGTCGTACTCCTCCTGGAGGGCCTCCCTCTCGGCCTGCGCGTTCTCCAGCTTGGCCTTGAGCCGGTACACTTCTCCCTGGGAGCGCTCCAGTTTCTCCTGCAGCTGCTCCTGCTCGCCTCGCGCCCGCTCCTGCTCCGCCTGCGTCATCCTCAGTTCAGCTTGCGCCCGGCGCAGCTCGGCCTGCACGCGGTCGAGTTTCTCTTGGGTGCGCTCGTCGGACGCGTGCTGCTGCTGCTGCAGCGGCAGTACGCTTGTGGCGCTCCGGTACGGCGACGACGTCACCGTGGGCTGTTCGAGGCGGCCCACGTGCTCGCGGAAGCGGTCGTTCTCGAGCGACAGTCGCGCGTGCTCGCCGCGCATTCTCTCCCAGTCGGCGGACGAGCGGCTCACCTCGGCCTGGATCTTGTCCAGCTCGGCACGCGCCTGTCCCAACTCGGACTGGGAGTTCTCGAGGCGCGTCTCCAGACGCTCCTTCTCGGCGTTGGCCTTCTCCAGGCGGCTCTGCAGCTTGTCCATCTCGCTCTCCAGCGCGTGCATCTTCATGCGGTACTCGGCCAGCTGGCGCTCGTGCAGGTCCCTCTCCTCGTTGCGCTCCTGCTCGGCGCGGTCGCGCTGCTCGCGCAGCTGCACGATCTGCTTGTCCTTGTCGCCGATGGCCTCCTCCAGGCTGGACAGGGCGCCCTCCGAGGTCGAGTGGTGCGCCTGGATCGCCGACAGCCGCGCACGTGCCATGTCCACCTGGTTGTCCTTCTCCTTCAGCAGGTCCTCCAGGTTCTCGATCTGCGCGGTCGACGGAGAGTGTTTAAAGATGCACATCGCGGGCGCGACGGCTGATAATTGTGAGCTTAAGTCATGGGAAGCGGTGATCGTATGGGAAACACTTTGCTTTTTACATGGCCTCCTGAGACTTTAAGGAATTCCGGAGGCCTTGTTCTACGGCATATCTCACAGTCATGCGATTTCGCAGGAAAAGTTTTTCAAAGTGATTTCTAAATATGAGAACGGCACTGCACAACTTTGCAGCTCATAACAAGGAAAAAATTAATCGTTGTAGTGCAATTTATTTCAATAAAACAATGTCAATGTCTATTTTTATTGCAAATCTAAGTTAAGATGTTAGTTCATTCAATACAGCATTGCGTCGTCCCGGATCTGCACTTGCAGCGAACATTCAGCAACTTGTTAATTTTGGCTTCGATGAAAATGATAATCACAACCACAATAATTTTTGTGCTTTCTTTAACACGCACAACTCCATGATTGTTGAACAGATCAGTTGTATCAGTCAACAATGAAAAGTTCAGCCATCACTATATTGAAGAAAATATAGCATGATGGCTTGACTTCCGTGCTTCTAGTTCAAACTGCACTAATTCTGCTATGACCCAGTTACATAAAATCAACGGTAGAACGGAGGCAGTATAACGGGGACAGCCTCCACCATACAAGCTATTCAAAAACGGCAGGAACTCCGCCTAAAATCCGCTAATGAAGAAGATAACTGAGGTACTTGACACCCCTCAAACGTTTCTTCCTTCTGGATAGATAATAATGGTTATATACACACCTTCCTCTGAAGCACGTTGATCTTTCGGTCCTTGATGTCCATGTGGTCTCTAAGCTCCTGCAGTTCTTGGCTTAGTTGGTTTCGCTCCTGCGTCGCTGTGAGCGCCTGTTGAGTCTTCTTCTCTATCAGCTTGTTTTTCTCCTCCAGACGCTGCCGCAGTTCTTCAACCTGTCAACGGGTTGATAATGCGTCAACGGGTTGATAATGCGCCAACGCTTTAATAACACATAATCTGGTGCCTTAAGAACAAAGCTGACTTCACTTAACGTTAGAAATACTGCTACAAGAATAGTAGCTGAAATTCACTTCCGAGGAAAAGTAGTGTGTCTCGGGAGAGTGAGGACTTGCTTCAATTGCTCTCTACTCTACATATTAGACATCCATCGCAAACAATTTCTCGTGCACGGCGCCGAAGCACTGACGTATAGGCACAACCGTTCTGCTTTGCACTAGAACCGTTAATTTGCACGCAAGTTAGATTGTGTGTATGTGGGATTGTATGTATGCATACATAGTGTTTGGTGTTTACTTCCCACCGAAACTTAACTGGGACGTACAGATTCAGCAGTCAATATCTAAGGCAAGTAAAATGTTGTTTTTTATTCGTATAAATTTCAAATCAGCGTCCAAAGATGTTAAAAAAACACTTAATTTTTTTTTGCATGTCAAATCTATCCTCGATTACGCCTCTATGATTAGGGACGCATATCATAACTATTTGATACAAGTAACAAAAAAAAACTTCAAAATCAGGCTGCACTCTTCGTCTCCAATAATTACAACCCATTAGAAAGTGTCACTGAAATAAAAGCATTGCTGAGCTGGGCAACATTAATCACCAGAAGGAAACATTTCAGACTCAAGTTCTTCCACCGTATCTTCTATAATCAAGCAGGCATTGATAGCTGCAGCTACCTGTCGGAGCCAACTTAAGTCTCGAATGGACTCGACCCCTCAAAGAAGGTGCGCGAATACAGTTGTAATACCAACCATATTGCCGAACCTTCCTTCCACAAACTGCGAAAGACTGGAATTTGTTGCCGGAAGAATGTGTTTCAATGTCTGATAATCACGATCTTTTTTCGCGCCTGTGTTTGTGACAATGCATTACTGTCTCAATTTTGTTTAAATTTTTTATTACGCTTGACAATGTTAACTTGTTCTATGTTCCACCTTGATGTTAGTTTGCTTTGTGTATTTATTGTAGATTACTGTGAATGATTTAACACGTCTTTCTCAAACTGTCCCCCCTGCGATAATGCCGTCGAGGCGACGCATGTATTCTGTAACTAACTAAATAAATAATATGTATGTATGTATGTATGTATGTATGTATGTATGTATGTATGTATGTATGTATGTATGTATGTATGTATGTATGTATGTATGTATGTATGTATGTATGTATGTATGTATGTATGTATGTATTATGTATGTATGTATGTTATGTATGTATGTATGTATGTATGTATGTATGTATGTATGTATGTATGTATGTATGTATGTGCGTGCGTGCGTTCGTGCGCTGCACGCACATTTGTGAACAAACGTATACGGATAAGAAGTTGCGCGATAAAGCGGATTTTCTCCTCCTACCTGTGAATGTAACTAGAAATTGAGGACTGCAGTCCAAGCTTGGCATTGCGAACTTTCCAGTGCACTCGTCAGTTTCAGTTTATGCACGTTAATAACGAAAAAAATTCTGTTTCTTCGACGACCCTGTTGTTCGTATACTTTTGCCTCACGGGTGTACGTAAGCACGCACACACCTACGCACAACTATCGCAGACCGACGAAACGCCATCAGGGAAAGCTACGCGTTCGTTGGTGCTGTTACCGATTGGTGCGGCCATCGGCTCATGCTAATCGTATGTCTAGTATCAGGACTGGCAGGCATCGGCTCTTAGAAAGAGTTCTACCCTAGGAACAGTTTTGATGATACGTGCCCAGGAGGCCGATAATGCCAGAGGGTTGTCCATTAGTTTCATGCTAACCTTTCATTGGCACTTCTTCGTAAAGAACGCAGTAGTTCTTAGCTGGAGAGCCCTAGATCGAGCATGTCCTTCCAAAATTGCTCTTCTTATTTGAAATTTACCGTTCGGCTTCCATCTATCCAAAATATTACCTATATAAGTATACGTGTATGTGCCCGCCCGCACGCGCTTATCTCCTGTGTGCCGCTTAGCGACGTCAAAGAAGGGGCAGCAGCATCACTGACGTCAGCCTGTAGCATGTTGTAGTGCTCCTCCTTGGCGCACAGGGACTCCTTGAGCACGGCGATGTGGCGCTGGTAGTCGTGGTGTTGCTCCTCCAGCGTCTTCATCTTGGCGCCCATGGCCAGGAGCTCCTGGTCGCGCTTGTTCAGCTCGATCCGGAGCTCGTCCAGCTGCGCACAGGACCGCCAGCACTGAATTAACTCACGCATGCGCAAACGCCATAACCTCAGAAGTAGTTATTCTTTGTTGGGTTAGTTGGTGGAACGTTGCTGCACAGACGAGAGAAATGAACAGACACAGTCAGAAAGAAGTCAGAATCGGGCAGGAAATTCACAGAAACATGGAAACTTGAAATGATCAACGTGCAGTGGTCGAAGGAGAGGCGTCTAAGGCAAGGGGACGATAGCTAGCTCTAGAGGCATTCCTTATTCGGCCAGTGCTAATCCACAGAAAAATACAGAGGTATGTTAAATAGGTATATACATTCGCGACGAAACGTTTGGAGGCCACGGAAAATTATTTCTTATTCGCATAGCCTTGCCACGCCGGGCGGAATCAAGAGGTATGCAGTCAACGTGCGTGTGCTCAACCCTTGCAATATAGTGAAGCAATTTCGCATTGCAAAACTGTCCTAGAAGAAATTTTCAAATTTTTTGCTGATACCCTGGTCCCCAAAATGTTGCCGGAGACTACACACATGTACGCGTTCATCCTCTATGACTGTATTCAATTTTTTTTCTGTGTTTCCTACTCCTCGAAGTTTGTTTGTCATGGGACAAGAAGTATTCGGCGCGACCTAAAGTCGTCGACCTCGCCTTAAAAGCAATGCAATCGATGGTTAGGTCTGATTAGATTGATTGATTGATTTGTTTGTGGTATTTAACGTTCATCAGTAACACTGGGGATATGAAAACGGAGGTGCTCAATCTTTAGTAACAACCACGTGAAGCTCAGGCGAAAATAGCCATGAAAAGCATAGAGGAAACTTAACTATCCCTTTTAAAATTCAACTGTGTAATTACTAAAAATACGAAATGAAAGTGAAAGAAAACAAAGCCTGCTGTAATCGGAGCCGTACCCACAACTTCCGTATAACGCAGGTGTAGCTCTAATAAAAATGCAACGCGTATTGCAAATATGAACGCCGCTCTATAATCAGTTGTATTTACATCTTGCGTTAAAAACAGATAATTTCCCCCATGCTTTCCTAACCTTCCATGTATCCTGGCTTCATACGCTTCTTTCAGCACTTGTGTCTGTTCACGCCTATCGCGGATGCCACAATTTGCTTCTACTATCGTTTCTTTTCTGAAGAGACTCAGCATTCCATCTTACCAAGTCTCACTTTATGACATTTTCGTGACGCGATTTGCTCTGGCTAATCGTATCACTGGATCATGTCTAGCCCTGGTTGGTGAAATATTTTACTGGTGAGAAAAAACAAAAAGGCTCTCTCGACCTGGTACCGCTGAGGAGATACCGGAGGCAAAAAGCAATAATAGAAAGAAAATTATAAGGGGATAAAAACAATAGGAAGCTTGAAAGTGTTAAGTTAAAGAAGAGAGTTAAGGAGCACTGTGGCTCGTTGGTAGGTTTGCCCAATGTGCTCTCCTTTGTAGCCTTTTCGAGACTTGCGAAGGAAGGACGGAAGGAGAAGCAAAGGTTGAATGGTAAACCACTGCTACACTTCTCTGAAAAAAAAAAAAGGGGGGGGGGGAGGTAGCAGGAGGGAGAAGAATGGGAGTGAGCGACGATAAAGAAAAAGGGCGAAGGAAATGGTATAAAATATGTAGCGTTGTATCGTTTGGCAGCTAGCCATTGCTTTTGTTCCAATACCTTCGTTAACCAGAAAGAGGGGCCAGAACATAACTGCCAGGAATCGTCGAACGGCACCGTGAACAAGGTGGCGCTAGAGCACCGAGTGACCGTACGAGCAGTTTATGCTCGAGCAATTTTCGAACAGATTGTGTATATAATGCCACCAGGTCACCAGGATGCGTGTGGGACTTCGGCTGGGACCACCCAGCACCTCCACCAGTTTGTCACGTACTACGGAAGGTCTCTATGACAAGAAGTACGGCACCGGCAGTGACGAGCATTAGCCAAGGAGTTGGCCTGCCCATAAACAACTTCTCCTTTCCTTGCCTGAATGCTGGCTCGCGCTTGCCGCAGCTGGTGGTCTTTTGGCAATGCATAGCTTGTGGCACATAGCTGAATTCTGCCTCTTTATTTTCCAAATACAAATTAACGTACCGTCACAGCTGGCTGTTTATCAAAAGTATCACTCGCGCACTAAAGCAGGAGACAAACTGGAACGCGAATGCAGTTCCAGCAAATTTTCGGGATGGTTATCTCTAAACTGGTACTATTTTCGGTACTGCTGCCAAATGGATATGAATTCATTATCCCGTGGCTCATTTTCTGCATTAAGAAAATGCGCTGTAACTTGAATAAGTAGTAACTTTATTAGCCAAATCTTGATAGTTGTCTGTTGTTGCATCGTGATTGCTTGCACGTACAAGTCCGCCTATTAAAGTAATACCCTAGAAGAGGTGACATTGCGCTACATGTACGAAACGTTTTTTTTTTTTAACAAATACCACGTATAACAAAAATGCATAGCACTTAGAAACACTCGAGAGACCCACACGGAATGTCGATGAGGCAAGAAAGACAAACAAGTGAGGAAAACTTCCCGTGTACTTGCTCGCGTTCACATACGTCCACGTTCACTCCAAGTCACGCAACTTACCAGCTTGTGAAGGGACTGAAGAACAACTGAACGGTGAAAGTGGCAGCCAAGCGAAAAGACAAACGTGTCAATGGAAGCGCGCGAACGCAGATTACAGTGATCAACCTATATCGGCTGGAACGCCTTATGCCAATGCTAAAGGCGTGTTCCGATCTCGGGTATAGACACTCATTTCGCCACCTTTACGCTTGACAGCTGATATCCTAAGTCGTTTTCCAATCCTGACGTATACACGGCAACGGAGACAGTCGGTGCTCGTCGTTGTGTAGCAAGCAGGCGACACAGGAAGAGTAATACAACGAGAAGCTGCGATTTGGCGCGGAGTCAAGCGAGCAGTGTTGACAGGACTTACGATCGTGTTGAAGTCTCGTTGGCAGTGGCTGAGACGTCGAGCCTAAAGTGTGGTACTGTTTAGAGGATCGTTTGAGAAAAACGCACGTTTCAGAAAGCGGTGTGTGCGAGTGGACAAGTAAACAGAAGAGATTTGTTATCAGTCGTCTGGTGTAACGGAGATAAAGCCGCACCATATAGCCTAAAATAAATTTGAGAAAAAGAAAAAAAAAGTGACGTTTACTATGTCTACGACATTTGGAAGAACGTTGTTCGTAACAACCTTTCGGTTTTACTTTGGCGTCGAAAACAGGACGCCAGGCGAACGGTGTGGATAAGTGTTCGCGTTCCTGTTTGCAGAGAAGTTGTATTTTCTGAGATTTCAGCTTAGAAAGATTTGGTTGCCGGAAAAAGCTGAAAAACCCAGACCAAGAAGTGGACCTGCTTATTCTCTTGTTAATATAGACAGCCATGCACAGAACATAAAATCCCTCACATTGAAGCCCGATCTTTTCTCTGTCCTTAGCGTTTAACTCTGTCATGTCTACAGCTGCGTTCGTGATTTTAAAGATGCATGGACAAGCGAGCCTTGTGCAGTGCAAATCTCCGTATGCAATAGGCCGATTTAGGCCTCCTCACTGCAAAGGTAGCACAGTTCTTCGGGTGGTGTGATTCCGGTAACAATCGCAGCCTCGTCTCTATCCTTCGGTGCGAGGACTGCCTTGAGTAGCAGCACCAGGATTTTGGCCACATTGCGGATCTTCCTAAGTACTTCTTACTTATGTTCGTGTTTCTATTACTACGCGAGAGTCCAAGGGCTTGATTGCTCTTAAAGTCAGTTACCAATGCTGTGTTCCATTACTCAAAAAGAAAGTGAAACGGAGGCCATTAAGCAAAACATGTTTATGAAGCGAATCGACTGCTCTGTCTGCAAGATCGAAAAGAAATTCCAATTGCTAGGGTGGTATAAAGTACTCGCTGGCAGTTGCCAGCCTTCTTCTCGCCTTATTTCCATATCTGTCCACTATATGTATAGTAGTAGTAGTAGTAGTAGTAGTAGTAGTAGTAGTAGTAGTAGTAGTAATAATATGCAAATAAAACACCAGCTTCTTTCTGGTCATAGCTGAAGTGTGTTCGAAAGTGTAGAGGGATGTACCCATTGTCCTCATCACGAGATCTTCAACAGCTAGGCACATATTCATTAAGGTGGTGAATTGGCCTAGCTATTGAGGTTCCATGCTTGACAAAAGCGCAAAATACACAACACAGACGAGCGAGCCGGTAACAAAAGGGGATTGTGTCGTCTTCTCAGTACGTTGTGCCTTTTGCGCTGTTTTCAAAGCATAGTATCGCCAAATGGCACCACGTGACTGTTTATATACTTACCACAGTGTCGTCCATGCCAGTGACCAGCTGCGGCGTGTGAGCGTTCAGCTCGTCCCGCGTCGAGCGGGCCCTGTGTTCGAGCTCTCTCTCGAGCAGATCGACTTCACTTTCCAGGATGCTGATCCGTGCCTCCTGACGAGCACATGTGCACAGCGCATGCGGGAACGGGGGAGGCTCTGGAGCAAGCGCAAACGAAACCAAAACGAAAAACAAAAGGGGGGCACGAGGCGAACAACCAAGAGAAAACAAAGAACTTAATGAAGCCGTTGAAAGCAGTGACTACACTACAGCAGGTGCAGGCTGGTAGGGGAGGAGTTGCTGCTGCCTATATATCATTCGCGCAATGCGAGTCACTGTAACTTTGATCGGCTGATAGATACAAGACAGTAGCTTATCTTGCCCAAATTAAATCACTATAATTAACATGTGTGCATAGCTTCATTCTTTTCTGCACTATTTGGGTATATTTGACTTTATATGCGCTGATAATGTCATTTGCATCACGATTCGTTAATTGAATAACGAATGAACAGTTTAATAAAGAAGATCATTACAGTTCTAGGCTCTCGATTTGATCTTTATTTTAGTCTTTCCCATCGTAATATGATGAAGGAAGCCGTATGGCCACTTGAATTTGAATCTCGTTACTGTGATTTGAATCAGCAGATTGAATCGGAAGATTGATTCAGGGGGTTTCAAGTCTCAAAAGTCACACTGGGGCTTCGGAGACGCAGTAGTGGGGGGCTCCGAATTAATTTTGACCCGCTAGGGCTTTTGGCACGGGCTTGAACTACAAGCACACGAGCGTTATTACATTTAACCCACATCGCAATGCGGCCGTCGCTACCGAGAATCGAACCCAGAGACCCCGCACTCTGCAGATGAACGCCATAGCCACTGAGGTCCACAGGTGGGTATTGAATTGAAAGTTCAAAACTTATACGTCACTTGTGGAGCGAGAGCTTTAGTAGTGTACCTTGCTTGCTCTCGCTGCTTGCATCTCCCTCATAGCCTTAATGCAACTGCTTGACGGCATTCAAAATCTTGTCATACATTGAAAAAATAATATTGTGCTAGTAACAGGTGTCTGGATAAGGATAACACAAAACGTCCACTTGCTGCTTGCATCTCACGCATAGCATTAATGTGCCTGCTTGAAAGCGTTGAAAATCCTGTCATACATAAAAAAAAAAATAATATTGTGCTGGTAACAGTTGTCTAGATAAGGATAAGACAAAAAATCCGCGACAAAGCACAAACAAAACGCATTCATGCGCATACAGTGATCTAATCTCAGAAAAAAAATGCATGCATCATAAAGGAACAGCGAGCATGCGGAGGTTGCATTTTACAAATGCTATGACTGTGCACACCTAAGTACTGCTCTGCAACCGAGACCATACTAGCAAATTGCACAAGGCAGTGCATCGTATAGTAGAATCCCGAAAATTTGCTTTTCCGATCCATATCCAATCCGATATTTAAGATAAGAAGAACCGTTCTTCTCGTATTGTCCGGTGAATTTGAGCAACGTACCTTGGTGTCCAAGATGGCCTCCATCATGGTAATGTGGTTTCCATACGTAGTACGCAGCTCCTCAGAGAGGGAGCGCCATTGTTCCGGGGTGGCGCAGCCATCGCCGGCCGTGCGTCCAGCGTCAATGTCGTTCTCAACTCCTCCGCGCTCCAGCACACACTGCTCTTGGCAGATCGTCAAACCAACGCTTTGTATCAAAACTCACGAAGTCTGATGGCTTGGTAGCAAAACCGAGCTGTTTCACAGCTAGTGCTCAGTACAAGTTAGCACTCTTTTATGACAGGTTACGTCTACATAACGTGTTTGCCAATAAGGACTTGTAAATCAGCTTTTGCTTTTAAGACTTACGTTGATGAGGTGCTGAAGACTTCAACGTCACTTACGTAACCGATGTAGGTGATGCCGATGCTTCTCGTCATGCCATGAAAACCAGCAGGAGACCCCGAACACATATTGTTAGAGCATGCATGAGACAATGATTCCGGGGGTCCCGCAGACAAAACAGATTCTCTTCACCGCAGTGTTCTGCCACGGTGAAATGTGACATGCAGAGGTTCGTGTGAAGCTCGGACTGTATTTTTTGTTAATTCTACGTGAAACTTTGCTATACCTTGATGATATTTCTCAAAGGCTCTTCTCGACAGTTTACGGCCAACCTCGACGTGTGGTGATTTGCTACTCTGGGATGCAATGTGAACGAGGCCACTCGAATGGACTCTGTTGACGCGCCAAGTGAAATTTGATCTCTTGACAAGGGCGCACCTGTAACCGAGCGCTTTGAGAATCTTCGTGGGCAGCACGGCAGACAAGTTTCCCGTGGCCGACGCAAGATTTGTGATTCCCCTTTGCTCATTGTAGTGTTCCCCCAGACTGCGGACAGAAGTCACCCAGGATTCGTTCAAATGCCAACAGACGCATCGTAGGCAAGCAACTGCTGTTGAAAGAGAAAACAAAATGCTATGCAGAGGTGCTTCTGGTGAGTTCTTCGTTCGAAGCCGCCCTCTACGCCCCAGTTTAGAACGAGTGAAAAACTTCGAAATGAAATCAGTATCAAAGCAGACGTGACGATTTGACTCATTCAGCGACCCTGACCTAACCACTTTGGTTTCTGGTTTGTAACGTCCCTTTTCACGCCTGATCACAAACCTGAAGCGGCGTCCTCTGGTCTGGTATCGAGAATACCATAACCAGGGCAGACTGTGCGCACTAGTAATATTTCGGACCCTATATATTAACCCTATATATTAAAATATCATTTTGTTTACTAAGGCCCCAGCATGACGGCCGGTATTCTGTGCGTACATATCTTTTTTTTTTCATTAGAAAATCAGCTCACGTATTGGGTTCCCTGCGGGACCCGCCAGAACATCAAGTGGTCCGTTATCTAGTAAAGATACTGAGAGTCGCTGCCTAGTACAGGGTGATTTTATTTGACCAGGACTCAAGCCGTTTTTTCTGTTTTAAAGCTTATAATAATTCCTAACTAATAATTCCCTTATAATATTTCCTAACTCATCTTCCAATTTTTTATTGCAGGTGATTGATTACGATGCCATTCGACATCGTTCGTTGTCAGTATACAGCTGCGACCGCTGCATAATATCCCGGCCTCGACGAATCCAATGCCCGCGTTCGCAATCGGAGAATCATGCGCGTTATAAACAATTAAGTGAGTTCGTCGTCATAATGGATTGTACCTTGCCAATGTCTCGGTCTCTGGTGTCCAACATGGTCTCCAGGTGGCGCGCACGGGCTTCGGATTCGATGAGGCGGCTCTTGAGTCGCTCCATCTCCATACGCTGTTCATCCAGCATCTGGCCCCCTGCGAGGCAGCGATGTCAGGACATTTTTTGTTTGTTTGTTTGTTTGATTGATTGATTTTTTGCGTTTATGTTGCTACGCCTAAGCATATCTCAGTATACTGCCTTGAAAAAAGGCTACGAAGCCGCATTTACGTTTATGCTCAGTGCGGGGGAAAAAAAGCGAAATAATCGTCTCAGAGCGACTTCATACAAAGAGCGACCTAAATCCAATACTAACACCTTTATTGTCACGACAACAGTACATCCAGTGACAGTAGCACACATGTGACAAAACACACACTTGAGAGGCACACACGCCTTAACCAAGCATTAAGGTTCAAACATCAAAAAGGGGGCGAAGATAAAAACACATCGTTGCAAAGAGAGCGCAATGGAATTACGTGCGTCGATGAAACTCGATCAATTGGTAATAAGGCCAACAACAAGGAAAAGCCCAATTAGGAACCACACAAAATTTTGAAAAAAAATGATAGTGTCCTGTGAATGCCTCTATCATCTTTAAAACAAGCACATTCATTACTGGGCAGTTGGGTTTCTCCCGCTGCACCTTTTCTTTCACAATGGCGATCAGACTTGAATTTCAGTTCAACTCACTTGGGGAGCAGCCAGGACGCAAAAATAGTGCGCCAAAGGCTACGAGTGTACCTACCATTCAATAGACGAGGTAAAGCTCCGCCCGTTTCTTGTGCAAGTAAACATTCGTCGCCACCACTGTGAGAGAAAAGGCGCAACGCGGAGCTTCACTGATTACTTTACTTCGTGTTGACAAAATATGAGCGCCAAATATGCATGACCCGCCCAGCTAAAACCGCTGGCTGATTCCCGCTCGCATTTCGCGCAGAGGTAGAATTTTGCAGTGGGTTAAGCTTGCAAGCACTACTTGCCCCATTTCAATCACAATAAAACATACGTAGGCGTCGTCTGCGGCGACGCTATTGAAAAACAAAAGTGTCGATTTTGCTGCAACTGAGAAGTGGCGCCATCTATGACCCCTAGGGTGAAAGGAGTGTTACACCATAGCGACGTACAGGTGGCGCCACAGTTTCCTTGGAGAAAACGGGATATTGCTTTAGGCGGCTTTGCCGCAGATTACGCATGCTTTTCGCATTACTATCACCGAAACAGGCTGTCAATGCTTATAAACATAGTATTAAACTGAACCCACAGCAATATGCTACCTCTGTAAAGAGCTTGACCGGAAATAAAACTGTAATTTAGCTGGAAGGGCCCATGAAGACCTGGCGCTCCTATTTTCACGACACTCACTATAGCAGAACGTCCTTTCTGTACATGTAACACCGGCAAAAGTTCGTACTGAAAAAATTGAAGTGACTTTGTCGTGTCCCCCTTTTACACAGTAATGCGTACATTTAAATAAACAGCTTTGCGGAGACAGTTCTGAGAAGCAATTTGCGAAAGCTGGCTAAATAAGATTTGTTTTGCACGATTATAGCAACTAAATTGCGTGTTGGTCCATTTATGCAGACCGATGAGCGGCGTGTGTACCTCACGTATGCTTAGGCATAACGGTATAACAACACATCCCTTCAACAGCTTTCACCGGGATATATTTAGGAAGTAAATTCCGGGAACGGACAAGGGACAAAATATGTGGGTCATTTTCGGCGTCCATCGAAGTGGTTACGAGTAGTTACAAAGACTGATGTTGAAATACAGGTTATCATAGACTGTTTTTAGGTAGTAAGTATGATATGTATCCAGCTGTTGCATACCACAGCTTAGCGGCAGTGTTGACTAATATAGGTTGGCTGAGTACACAATGCTCAAGGCTAAGTACGCCTGTTACAACATCGCCACAACCACCACACACTACACATTACACGTAGTAGACGAATAGTGAGGTACATATATGGATTCAGCTGCACTGTTACGCTCTATCTACAGATTTTTCGGGGCAGAACATAGGAGCGTGTATAGGGCACATATCCACTTTGAACGTTTGGCTGTGATCGTGTTTCGCAGTGGGAATAGTAATCTGTGTTCAGTGGCTAATGTTCTGTCGTCGTTCCTCAAGACATCTTCACAACCACAACTTACAACCTTATTTCGCACGCACGAAAAAGTTAATGAATCCTTTTTGCCACGCACGGCCAAGGAGCGGAAGGCATAGCCTGCGCTATGTATTCATATCTGATTGTGTGAGTGTGTTTGACAACGCAGTCGAGCCACTCTTTGATGTGTAATACTGTTGTACTTCGTTATAGCCCATTACTCACGCGCAAAGCTTTGGCGTAACTGCAGATTTCCTTTATAAAACCGGTGTGTATGCTGATGATTTGCCCTTCTATCATTGTTTTCATTTTTAGCGTTGTGCAATTATTTAGAATAGCTGTGTTGACCCTGCGCGTGTTTGATTATTTATGTTTCGATCAGTGCTGCCGCTACGTTAACATATGAACAATGTTGCGATGTATTCTCGTGCGAACCGACCCGCTTTGTCTACTTAACCGCAGTATGGATTACATTTAAAAAATATAATTAGATAAAAAGATAAAAGATAATAAAACTTGAGCATAGCTTAAAAAAAGAATTGTGAGAGCATCCATTCAAGTCTTCCTCAACGTACACTTGGTCAGATTCGGGCCGGAAATTGGCAATAAATACATGTGACATAACTTTAAATCTTACGCTCATGTACAGAGCTCTCCAATATTTTCATAACCTCACAGGGGCGCTGACCGGCACGTCGCTTAACTCCGTGCCACGAAGCGCGCCTGCAAAAGCAGCGAGAGTAGGCGCATGCGCATAGAGCGTCTTAGTGCACGAGTGCCGTCTGCTAGGCTATTCCGATGTTCCCAGCATAGCTCTTACTCTTTACCAGCAGATCTGTCGTTTGCAACTCCTTAATACAACCACTGTGCGCTCAAAGACACATGTGCGAATTCCTATTTAAGTTGGAAGCGCATAAGGAGCAGGGGCTGTGCAGAGGTTAACGGAACAGCCTAACGCAGCACACGACACTCGGATATGCTCTGCGCGCATGCGACTGAAGTCGCTAATTTCGTAGCTGCGCTCCGCAACGCAGCGCTGACCGTCGTGTCGGTCGACGCTCCCGTGAGATTATCAACCTCCAGGAGAACTGTACTTACACCTCTCGAAAATATCTCGTACGAGCAGCCAAAGTACTCATACACATGTGATATGTGCTCGTGATATGCAAGTGTATGATATGTAATATTAGTCAGGCCAATGCCCTGACAAATACAAGTCCCTTTGTAAAAACGATTCCGCGCTGAAGCTTCTATAGTTCGCCCGCTGTGGATGAGTTGTCGCCATCTTCATATGGCCCTTTTGCCTTGTTCAGATTTCAACTATAGGATATATGGGTACAATCTTATGAAGACCACCTTTGGCCGTGGTTCAAAGAGCACGTCGAGGAAACGAGTGGGAAATAAACATAAGCGGGCAGCGTAGATTTAAAAAATTGCACCCTTCTAAACTATCTGGCACAGGGGCTGGGCACGTGATACAGGCTGTGCAGGTGATATGTGTAAATATGTGCGCATACGAGTATAATATGTGATGTCTATCAGGAGCAGTGCCCCAACTAAGATAAGCCCTCTTAGATATGGTTTTAAGCTGAGGCTTTCATCGTTTGTCCTCTGCTGATCAATTCAATTCTCTGTCTTTCTATAAGCACTTTGTGCTGTTTTGAGATCAGCTAGAGAATACTGTCACAATCTGCTCAGAAACGTCTGGGATTACTTTAGCGAGCACGTCGTGGAAATGTGTGGGACATAAACACGACCTGAGCGCGCATTGAAAATTACCGAAAACAAATTCGACAAACACTCGGTTACGTTGTAATGCGACAGTCAAACCTGCTGTGGAAGTCGCTTCGAGAAGTAACCTTCGCGAAGGAGGCGGGAAACACTCCTGACATCCATGGTGCTATCACATCACTATACTCTTTCTATAGCATTCTGCTTTCTGCTTTATGGTTGAGCATACACATCTTACCAACGGAAAGCGATATATCTGACCTTCATTTATGATACGCTAAACCAGTCGTGCCTTTCTATTTTTTTTTTACTCGCTGTCACATGAAAAGCAGTAGTCATCAAGAGTGTAAGGTGACGGAACCTTGTTCGTTTACTGTAATTTCAATTAAAAGAAGAGAGACTACGGTGTTCTACCCTGCTGACCAGCTTTACTGCGACTCGTCAGCAGTAATGTTGGTTAGTATAGGGGCAATGCAAATAATACGTGTTTAATTATGAGATAATGACATTTCGCCTACATTCCTCGCTAATACCGGGACATAGTAAAAACGCTAGCTTTCGTTGTAGATATCGACAACCAATGACCACTAACTTCCATCATAGATATCGGCTAAATAAACTTTGCAAAATGAGCCATTCGACCAAATGGGTCAGAACTTTTGGTAATTATGCCCAAAGAACTTATCTGGCACACCTTAACTAGCCTTAGCAGCGCAGTAGGGCAGTGCTGTCATGCTTAGTATCACACTTGAATTACGCTTGACTCTAATTAAGAACTGCAATAAACGCAACCCCCCTGCGCTATTTGATAGAGTGCCGAGCTGTCATTAACTTTATCCGAAGCAATGTCTTCATTCCTTATGCGTTCAGGCATCCCACACAATTCAAGCTACCGTCCAACTGCATCGCGAGTACACATTACCTTTTCGGTTGCTCTTAAGGTTAAATCGCTATGTGCCCTGAATAGAAAGGAATAACTCCTTTCATTAAATGCTAGGGGCAATTGTTTCTTTTCTTTTTCCGACAGTACATGCTCTAAGTGCCCAAACTGAATACTTGTATCTCTGCTTAACAAGCAGTAACTTGTGCTCGCATATGCTTCACTGAGCAAACGAAAACCGACCCGTCTAGTACGATGAACTATATACTCTGGCAAAATATAGCGATACGGCAACTGTTTAATACCCTAACGATACGTGACACGGTCGTTCTTTCGCTTTAACGCCGGTCTCAATGACTCGTTTACCAGCGTTAACAGGTCTTCCCGCCTCTCTCTCTCTCTCTCTCTCTTCTCTGCGAGCTTATTTCATTTCGCCTCGGAACTTCTCCGCGCTTCCTAATATGGCGCAGGCCATGATATGCCTTGCCTCGTCGTTATGCCAGGAGCCCCGCGGATCGCATAAATTGTCACTAATTAGCCAGCAGCGCGGACAGATCGTTAAGTGCGCTTGAGGGGAAAACGCCGTGGTTAGCATTTTGTCCGGGGTAACTCGACTGGCCCAGGGCCGAGGCCACCACCGCGGCTGCCGCTGCTGTCTGGGGCCGTGTCGCCGCGAGCAGCCGATCAATTGACCGGCAGCTGGCGCCAGCGTTAAGGGCGCCGCTCGTCGCGATAGTGCCAAACGGCGGCCGGTCCGCAAAGCAGGTCACGTGCTTATCAGCGCCGCCGAGGTCGAAGTTGCACGCACCGACGCCCTTGCTCTGCAGCATCTCCATCAGCTTCTTGATGCTCTCGTCTCGGGATGCGAGCGTCTGCTTTTGCGTCTCTATCCGCAGTTCCAGTTCCTGCGAAGAAGAAGCGTCGCGGAGGCGCCATTGGTCACGGCTCGGTTCACAGTGAAGCATGCAGCGACCCTCGCATACTCCAATTTAAAGAATACGCTCAGTATTTGCTCAAAGAAACATATATACAAATATACGGAGAGAAAAAGAAAGAAAACTATCTCGCTGGCAAGTGCCGCCGGAAGAAGCACAACGTCTACCTATTTGTTGGGGAAGAGGGGATAGAAAGATAGAAATGGCAGATAGGAAGAGAAGAAAAAAAGGGATGAAAAAAAAAAACAAGATTGTAGTTCAGTCAAGAAAAAGACTGAATCGAGTAAGTCTACGTTGCTCTTTAAAAAAATATTTCTGTGTAGTTCTTCACCATGAAAGGATATCTTCTTGGCTGAGAAAAGAGAGGCCAAGCTTTTTCTTCATTCTCAGGACAAATGTGCTTGTGTGAAGAAGCTTTTGAGTGCAGTTCCCCCTTTTTGTATTTATTCTGTTTTATGTACTTACTCGTGTACCCCGCTGCTAAGATTTTGTATAAGAAAGCAGTATTATTAATCAATTAATTAATTAAAAGGAGCGTTGGTACTAACTCTCGGATGAGCGTTTACTACCAGTATGGGAGTAATCCTATACGTCATATTTACCTCCATTTTCCACAGTTAGCATCTAAAAAATTCACATCCGGCGTTTGAATGGCAAGTTTCAAGCACAACTGCCCGAACGAATTCCAATTGCTAAAGAAGAAAAATCATTTGGCGCAACAACGATAGCCATGCTAGAATCTGGTAAGAAATGCTCTTCCTTGTCAGTTCATGCTACGACAGCTACATAAGTGAAATTACAGAGAGCAAGCTGACGTTCATTATGATGAGGCCAGCGCAGTACATTTGGAACGCGAGAGAGCGTATGGTATACTTTGATGCACTGTACATGTGAGTAACCTGTAGTTCGCGCTATACGAAACGAGTTGACCCTCGTGTTTGACAGATAGCGCGCGGCAGTAACACTCAGCTGGCTCAAGGTGGTTTTGCGATAGCCGCCAATAAGTCTTCAGCTGAGGAGCACTCTGGAAAAAAAAAACTTCGCAGATGCCCGAACTCGTGGACTTAAAAGTTAAACTGATGATTTCATGTCGTAGGCAATGCGCGAGCTGAGCCGTCGGGGTGTCTTCGAGACTAAGGCATTCTGTAGAAGAACCTGAAGTCGCGATTTTGATTCCCGGCCGCACATTTCAATTGGCGAAATGCAAGAACAAAGGGGAAAACAGAAAAAAAACCGTTCGTGTACATAACTTAGGTGCATTTTAAAGAACCCCGCAGGTGGTCCAAGTAAATCCGGAGCCCCGCACTACCGCGTCCATCATAACCCATAAAGCAGCATGTTTCAAAGTGCTCACTCTATTTTATAGTGATTTAGCAACTCCTTTATGTTCCAAAAAGTTTGAATTCTATGTAAATTGGTGAACCTGTACACTTGTATAGTGTCCCATATCCTACTGCAGCCTGGGACAAATGCTAGTGCAGTATGAAAAAAATAAATACGTAAAGCAAATTGCTCACATCGACTGCAGATTGTAAAACAAAAAAAATTAGCAATAAACGTAAACGCCGCTGTTTACCAGAAGCCTTCTAAGTGAGGGAAAAGCAAGATATTGATGAATGCAATCCACTAACGTGGACACCGATGTTCAAGTTTTTCGCGCTACAAAACACTACTATGACAATTTGTGGCAAAAAAAAAAAAACATTAAGGCAAGTGTGATAAACCGACTAGTCTACTAAGAAGCTCTTCCAAATGAAGTGGGGAAAGCTTCAGAAATCTGGGTAGCCCGGAAATGCGGAAATGCAAGGGATAGAGCGACGTGTAAATGAAATTTCCACTACTATTTACCTTCGACGCCCTCACTTGAAATATTCACCTCCGGTAATCTACTGTCGTTGCATATAAATCTATAGTGTTAGCATGAATGGTGGCCTAAGACTTCCTTGTGAAAATGTGTGTGCGTACAGATTACATGCTTATTAAATGGAGCGTTAAAATCCTTGTATTAGCGAGAAATACTGCCTGTTTTAATCTATTTGTAAACATCTCCGTCATAGATTACGTTTTTGTTTCGTCAATCTGAGTCCTGGAACGTTTCGATAGTGACATGTAAAATATACTTCTGGTCTTTTATACGTACTTTAATTACGAATTACTTGCTGTTCTTTCATATTTTTTGACGCGACGAATCGTTCAACAACGTCAGAAACTGTCATGTTATCATCACGGAGCTGTATCCTCGTCAAGCTGCGTTAATCGCAGCTTTTTGTAAGTGCCAATCTATTTCATGTACAGAATGACAAATAAAAACGCATTCATTCATTCATTCATTCATTCATTCATTCATTCATTCATTCATTCATTCATTCATTCATTCATTCATTCATTCATTCATTCATTCATTCTTTTATTCATTCATTTTGTTTGCGTAGATAGAGTATCTAGAGAATGGCGGTACAACGTGCGCAAAATCTGGAAATTGCAACGAAAGCGCCGCATTCTACCACCCCGTGAACATTCCATGCGCAGTAAAGCGCTGCCTGACAAACGCATCATTCGAAATAATTAATGCGCAGCTTTGTTGTGAGAGTAAATGATGTACGGTATCTGACGCGGAATGTACTACATGATAATACTCGTGCATAATGAAACGCTCTCGCGCCGAGCGCGCGATTATAGACGCCGTAGACAAGCCTGACGGCGCAACAGCGCTACAGAGCTAGAACTCTGCACGTCAGGCTTCTTTCTGAGAACACGTGCGACACGGCCGAGCCCACCAAGCGTGCGCTTCGAAGCATTCCATTCATTCGGTATGGCGCGTCGCGCCAAACTGGATTCCAAGTAGCAATTGCATAGACAAGTAAACGTCATGCAGAATCTCGTGTGTAGTTGGACTCGCCGACATCATTACTGAGCCTTAATTGTCCAATCGCGGTAATTAACTTCCGAACGTTACTGTTTTGTGACACTGGTTGTTGTGGTTGTTTATATCGAACGTTTGCGAAAAATTATCTATTGGCGGATCGTTTTCACATAAGCTGACGTTATAATCCTTTAATCATTTAACGTTTTAATGTTCTCGGAGAAGGAAGGGACGAAATAGTTGCCAACATTTGTCAATTACGTCTAAATAAGTCAATCAATCGGGCCTGGGGAAGGTCGGCGCGGCATCAGTGAACCATACCCTAACGAACACGAAAAGCAAAATAAAAAAAAGATGGACATGTAAATGTTTTTTGAGTCGTAAATCACAACAGATATGACATTATTGCTAAGCAAGTCTCAATAATCGTTTGTATTGTCTGCCTTTCATTTCATATACATATGCGCTTCCTTCGTTATACCATGTCAAGGGGAAACGCTCATCCCAATTGATTAATTGTTTTAAGTATAAAAATGGTTACGAGAGACAAGGGCTACGAGAGACGGCGAATAGTGCAGCGCTCCACGTATTTGTTTCGACGAATCGGTCAAAATTTAACCGCAAATGAACGAGCAAATTGAACAACCAAAGCTCGGCACACAAACCTTCTGGTATTTCGCACCGGCTGTGACGGCTGTACCAGCGAATCTTGCCGTCAGCAGCGTTCATTCAAATTAAACTCCTTCGAAAAGATGCCTCGCTCCACGTCCAAGGGTCCCGCCTGTTTGATCACTGTTCAAAAGCTGTTTAACAGTTTACCATACCGAGCCCCTGAATGTAAATCTCGCGGAAACGAGAGTTTTTCTCGTTTCGGAAGTTACCGCCATCGGACAAGGGCAAGGCTCCGCAGTGAGAACGAGTCCAAAGACACACGAGCTTCTGCATGACGTTTGCCTGCCAATTCAATCGCTACTTGGCGTCTAGTTTGGCGCGACGCGACAACCCGAACAACCGGGAGGCTTCCAAGGGTTCGGTTGGCGGGCTCGACCGCGCAGCACGTGAGCTCGGAAAGAAGCCTGACGTCCACAGTTCTCGCTCTGTCGCGCAGTTGCGCCGTCAGGCTGTATACGGCGTCTATAATCGCGCGCTCGTTGAAAGCGCGTTTCATTATGCAGGAGTATTACCGTGTAGCACCATTTCGTGCCAGATACGGTACAGCATTTCTCTCGCAACAACGCGGCGCATTAATCGTTTCTAATGTTGCGTCTGTTATGTAGCGCTTTACTGCGCATGCAATGTTCACGGGGCGGTACAATCAATGTGGCACTTTCGTTGCAGTTTCCAGGTTTCGCGCACGTTGTACCGCCGTTCTCTGTACACAAGTATAGCGGGAGATGTACAGGAAAGTTTGGCAGTTTTTATGAAACCTACGCAGTATTGTAATGCTGCGACAACCGTCGAAAACGCTTAAAACAAAGTACTTTCTCCCTAGTTATACCGCAGTTAGATGCTACACCCGCTTACACTCCGCTTACGCATTCTTGTGCAAACTCTGCTCATGCTATGGCCCACGTTTAAGCGTGCCAGATATGTGAGTGAAGGAATTCGAGCGAAAAAGCACTAACGGTTTCGATGGATAAACCTTTTCCCTAAGCATTCAAAATATTTTCCAAATGATCACAATAGGTGGTGGTGGCACACCCGTCGACACAAGATTGATTGATTGATTGGTTGATTGACTGATTGATTGATCACTCTGCAAATCTACACAACGGCTACGAAAAACGCAGCGGTGAAATTCTGACATTCAATTTTGGCCATCTAGGGCCCTTTGTCATCCATCGAAATGTTTGTACAGGAGCGTTCATGCGATCCACCATGGGCCAAAATTTTATTATTTCTCTCATAGTTAGAGCATCGGCATGAAATCAAGCCGAGGGAAAGGAGGATAGACGTTTAATTAATGAAGATAAAGGTGGAGAGGTTGGCCGCAATATCGTGTACCAGCCTGGTACTCCTTGTCGTGTAAAAATAAATAGGGGAAAGGCAGGCAAAGGCGAAAGCCGAGAGAAAGCCTGAGCCACTAGTATTGAGCAAGGTACAAACTAAACAATTACTAAACGTGGTAGACTTCAATAAAAAGCAGTTGTAGTGGCCGCGCTATTGCGACAAGTTTGGCGCGCACACACGCGCAAACTGGTTGCGCGCAGCTTTCGTTGCACGCACCTTGATGGTCTCCCTGAGCAGGAATATCTCCTTAGCCATGTGCTCTTTCTCGGCGTAGAGGGCGTCCAGGTGCTGACGTAGCTCGGCGTCGGGATTTCGCATGTGCGCCATCCGCAGCTCCTCCTCCAGCTGGCGGATCAGCGATGCCTGCTTCTGCGCATGCCCCCGCGTCGGGGAGAGAAAGAAGAGACGACGGGTGTTAAGAACGAGAGTGACGTACAAGACAGCCCTGTTCAGTCAACACCACCTAGATAGCACAAGGCCTACACACTCCGATCCATTCAGCCATGCTACCTGGCCCGACTGCCATATAATCTAATAGGGATGCTCCCGCGTAAGCAACAGTGATTTTGACCGTCACCACTTTCGTCACGCCAGCCTTGGCAATGGAAATTTCGGGTCAGGTAGCATGACGTCATAGATCGGAGTGTGTAGGCCTGTGCTGTCAATATGGTGTTGGTTCCGTACAAAAGGTGATCACAAAAGAAAAATAAAGGTGGTTTACGCGAGGGTGTCCGGCAGAGCTGTTTTAAAAACCGTAGCTACAATATAGACTCGTGTAACGGCCGCACTTTTTGTTCGCAATTTTGTTGAGGTGCGGCCCTTACACGGGACCGAACCTTTTTGGTCAAAATGGTGCCGGCGCAGCCAACGACTTGTGCGCACCCCGGCACTCGCCATCTAGTAGCGGCACGCGCAAGTAGGCAGCGCGCGAAAATTCGCCGATGGGACCGCGCGGCATCGGGGCACCTAACGCAATTGCATAGCCATTGGAAATTTTTTTCAAGTTTTGGGCTGCCAAGTTGGGGGTGCGGCCCTTACACGAGTCTATACAGTATACGTCTGGTTCATAATATGAGGCATTTTCATGCCTCATATTATGAGGCATAAACACTTAGAAGCACTGAGAACAACAACTGAGATCAACACTTAGAACAACTGAGACTTAGTACTAGAAGTCAAGCAGTTTCCGACTGCTGTATATAGAACACTCCGGTGTATAAGGACCACATTACCGAAACCTTAATAACAACGAATGAAGCTACAAATACGCAGTCGGAAGAGTCCGTGATCAAGACAAGCCAAATGTATACTTCCCATCATTTCACTTGTGCTTCAAAAATTACAGCGCGGGACTTCATCATAGAAAATTATTGGGACTCTAATATGTAGTGGGCCTCATTATTGCTACCAGACACGCAAATGCACGTATGCACGTAACAGGTGCTCTTCAAGGTGCCAAGTAAGTTTTATCATAGAAAACTAGTAAAGAGGCGTAGAAAAGGTATTCTGCCACTAGGAAGCAGCGTGCTGGCATATCGCCAAGTGAGCTTGGCCCATGCGTGTGGCGAATGCTGTCCTGAATTATATTGCGCTAAAGATTTTTTTTAAATACGGGCAAACCATTGGAAACTTCACCCGTGAACTCTGAGGTACCTCTAATAGAATTTAGGTAGCTAAGTCGAGAAACCAGACTTTACGTCCCTAAACGTCCTCTGCAGGCTCGTCTACATCAATCGGAACAGATCACGGACAACGATGTAAAAAAGTAAACTTTTACAGCGCATGCTGTAATGGGCTCATTCCAATAGCCGTTTCGGGTCGCGATGATGCCGCCGCCGGCGGCTCCCACCGCGTAACTGCTATCGCTGAAACGCGAAAAAAGTACCCGATTCCCGCCGGCATAGAACCCGCGCCCACTGCTTGGGAGCCGGATACTCTGCCACTAAGCCACGCAAGCACTTGCTATCGGGCCGCGGAAAATACCCTTAATGCAAGCACGCAGGGGGAGACGACTCGAGCCTCTGCCAGTATGGTGGCGCCATCTAGGTAAGATGCCTGCAAACGCAGCGTCCGCAGGCGCAGACGACGATACGCGATTCAGACGAGGCACGCAATCAAAGTGCTCCCGAGCTGCCGAGCCTCCGCCAGTGTGGTGGCGTCATCCAGTTAAGGTGCCTGCAAGCGCGGCGCACCCGACATGTAAGGTGCAGTTGTAAGGCCTGATCGGGCTCAGCAGACTGCTGTGCAGAGAGAATTACAAGCCTCAGCTCGCCGTCGACGCCGGGCGGACAGTTCAGATCGTTCTCGTCAAAACTAGGCGAACAGACTGCCGCGGAGACCCTGTTATGCGTGATGCCCAAATTGGAGCTACTCTTGAGCCGCTCCCCCAGCTTACGCTGTGACTTTGCTGCGTGTGGCGCGCAGTCCTGTGACTTTTTATTCCAGCAACGTATTATTATTATTATTATTATTATTATTATTATTATTATTATTATTATTATTATTATTATTATTAATGGTTCATTTGACGTCTCAGGAAAATCATAGGGTCTGAGTACTGGCGCATGTGTACAATATGGCAAAAGTAAGCCTAGTGCAACAGCCCGGAAATGCCAGTCAAACGGCATAGAACACGTTCGAATCTAAGGAAAAGAACCATTTCCGCATATGACAACCAAAAACACATTAAAAACGGAAAATCGCGAGAACGGGTACCATTCGGCAAACCCCAAAGGCGAATACGAGATGCACATCAGTAAGATTGACACAATAATAATGGCAGATCCCGATTCTAATTCATTGCAATACACGTATAAAGCGGGAGGCCGACAAACAATGTTTTCAGGTCCAACGCTTGACAATGCTACTGCAACATGAACTGGCAACTTCACAATAGTCCCGCTCACGGCCGCAGGATAACCATCGTGCAGAAGCGACAAATTGCATAGTAATGCGAGCACGTTTCTAGCCCAAAACACTCTATACGGAACGGACGCGCGTGCAACAATCGCAGCGTATCCATATTTAAGGAAAACGTGGCTACAAAAAAAAAGACAATACAACATTTACATAAGTCGTTCCACAAAAAAAAAACGCTGGGGCCGGACCGTTACCTGTTACAGTATAGATAAAAGGCTAATGAGAGCAACGAATCACACGGGACATACGACGGGGTCGTGTCGTGGCGCTTTCAATTGTTCAACAATAAATCGTCGGGGAGAATCGGGTAGCACTAGCCGTCAACGTTTCACAGTCCATCGGGATAAATCAATCAGTCCGAACGCGCCTGACCCCCGTGCAAATGCGAGCGAGGAGGTCAGCGAGATTGGGTTGCGGATTGGAGAGAAGACGTTGGGAATCG
The DNA here is from genome assembly GCF_013339745.2 of Dermacentor silvarum. NCBI lineage: Eukaryota > Metazoa > Arthropoda > Arachnida > Ixodida > Ixodidae > Dermacentor > Dermacentor silvarum. The sequence goes on along the minus strand of NC_051161.1, from coordinate 54,725,589 downwards.
CCGGCGCCGGAAATTGTCGTAAAACAAACGACCCTTCGGGTGCCGCAGGGCACTGCGCCCGATTGAACGGCGCCGACTCACTCACCTAATAGAACGAGGCCACCACGAAATGAGGCCTCCTATGGACTTCTCGCCGAGTGAAGCGCCATCTAGAGCTTTTTTTTTACGTCACTTTTATTATTGTCCTTTCGGACCCTTTCTTCGCTTCTCGGTTAAACTACGACTTCGATATTTCAGCGTTCAATTCACTGGCTTTCTCACCTAATTTTACTGCCGCAAACGTGTTAAAAGCTGGAAACTGGGACTTCTGTGCCCGTCCTTACCAATAGCGCAATCGTCATCATCATCATCATCATCATCAAGCCATCGTTATGGTTATCGTCAGGCCACCTTCTTTTGCCCATCTACGGATAACGAAGAAAAACGAAATATCCATCACTAAGCTATTCCACCCAACACCGCTTTCTTTTTGTTTCTTTCACAGTATTGACTGCTGGGCATAAATCACTCTTGCGGGTAGCATAAACAAACGAGCTAATGATCCTCTTACGCTTTCACGGTGACACAAACGTCAGATCTAGAGCCACATACGTGCTGCTCAGGCAACGGTCACGCTTTAAAGGAAGCTAGGAAGGATAAACGCGTTAGCAATATAGAATTCCACTCGGAACTAGATTCAGTTTGGTCATAAATAACCTTCAGTGAGAAGATCATTTGATTGAAATGAGTTGCTGAGGAGATTACATGTTCGGAGTTCCGGACCACCGTGCGTGCCTTCCACAGACTACGAGTCAATTACTGTAAGTGAAATCATCTCAAATGATGTATCCTCACAACTAGTGGGTATCGGATATCGCATGAAACGACGATTAAGATCAAAGTCCTTTTTGAAGAGTTCGTTGAACTGCATCCTAGAAATAGCATATATAAAAAATATATATCGCGCTGCATTCAAGCATGGCAATTTGAGCGGGGTTTTGCGCATCATGCGGACTCTAAGAGTGGCGGTACCTGTGCACTGATTTCGGAGGACACAGAAAACAATATTGAAGCGGATGAAGAGGACATTGTGTACATCGCATAGAAGTTGCCCTTGAGGAGATGGTGGTGTCCGTTATGACAGAGTGTTGCTCTCGCTGTAAATTAGCTCGGAAACGAAAAATTCGCTCAAGCTTTTTTCTCTTTTTTTGTTTTTTTTTTGTTTTTTTTTGTAGACACGTATATTTTCGTAACTGCTAGTGGTGACCTGTAGCTGAATTCTGTTCCCTGAGAAATGTCAGGGTAAATGGTAATCGGCATTATAAATGTCTACTCGCTAAGCTAGTAAGACGTCTACTGGAGGAAGTTTTTTTTTTTTTTTTTTTTTTTTTTTTTTCTCTAGTACGTGCCTGCATTAAGCGCTCCAGTCCGAAGGAGAGAAAATTGAGAATGATGGAAAGCTGGGAAGGTTTGCCAGTATATCGACCGGTCGACTGCCATCTGCTTTGGTAAGATAGTAAAAGGAATAAAATATGATAGCAGGAGACATGAAATAAAACGAACATTTTTCACGATTCGTTCACCTCTGAAAGGTGGTACAAACGGTACTCATACGCGATGGTAAGCAATAAATTTTCTTCATCGGAATTCCAAAGCAGTCAAGGCTGTCCTTTTTTTCGCGCATGACGTGCTTCGTAGCACCATTGTAGGTCAACCGTCCTTTTTTTTCTTTTTTTTTCACTCCAGGCTGCCTTATATATGTCCCTAATATTAATCAAACATCCAGAAGAGAAGACTGATTTATATTTTCTTAAATCCTCGCTCTCTCCCACTCCTCCCGGTTTCATTTTACTTCAACATTATGAATGGTTTTCATTAAAACGACCAGTAGGAGCAACCTCGGGCTGCGTATTCAGAATCCATTGGAGTCTCCGAGTACCGCCTATACGAAGTCATATTAAAAATGCTTGCCCATTCAAGCGAAAGGCTGCGTTCGCTACCGTATTTCTCACCATTTATATATATATCGTTTTGCCTAGCAGTCAGCTACTTTTGGCCAGTGCTGTTAATGTGGCGACAAGTTTTAAAGCTAGGCTTTCTTTGATTTCCTCCCATTTTAAGTGATCGGCTTGAAAAGCTGGGCCTTGTAAAAACTGGGGTCTAGTAAAACTGGGGTCTTGTAAAACTGGCGCGATCCTGGAGACAGTATAATCAAATGTGGTGATTTGGGGAGCTGGTCCTGATAACAGCACACAAGTCCGGTATTCACAAGGATTTTAGTGGGCTTTATAAATCGGGCCAATCCTGGACGCGCTGCAGCGTCACAGCACATGCTGATACCACTAACCAATAGAGCTAATCAGTAAGTCTGTCCAGCAACATATCTCAGCAGGCCTACCGGGAGGCTATGGCTTGACCTGGACAATCCTCTAATGGTTTCTTTTGTTTTTTATCAGAGAAGCCGTGTGACATATTTAGCAGGGAGCCGTGTTTACCGTTGCCCGAGTTTCTTAACATAAGGCAACGTTTGCATCAACAGCCCGACGATTACACACTCGTAGTGCCACAACACTTCAATATAGAAGAATCTAGAATTATAATATTATTTCATAATATTTTTGTGTCTGTCAGGTCATTTCTGCATAACAGGCGATAGCCCTATTTGGCACTTGTGTATTAAACTAGGGCTTGGCTTATGCACATGTAATTGAGATTTTTGCTCGCATGGACCAGCTCAAGAGTTCTCCATACGCACCAGCTTACGTCGCTAAAGAACGCACTCGTTAAAAGTGGCTTCTCCGCAATAGTAGTGTGCGTGGGAAGAATCCCGCTTTACAAATTAGAAATGTAGGGTAAGTTAGCCCATTTCGCTTATTTTCTTAAGGTTTATTGCACGAAACGTCGACGAAAAGCAGCAGAAGACTGAGGATCATTAAGTTGAAGAAAGATTCTGTAACCGAACCTTATATTTGTTCAGTAGGCTTCATATATTTCAATTTAAACACATACGGTTGAAAAGGCGCCAAGGAACAGCGGTCTTTCCTTCTGCTGTGCTTTGTCTCCACCTTTTCTGCTTTAATACTTATAAGAATTAGTTGATCATTTCGTATTACTTTACGTACCGAGAACGTTGTCAAGGGTAGCGGAAAGCATTCTTCAAAACAAATACGCGAACAGTAACCGACAAAAGGCCACCTGTACCAAAACAATATCGATAAAGAAACAGGCGCTGAAGGAAATCATGCCACCACGACATCAAATACCTCAATGTGATTGAGATAACGAACGCCTCGAATTGCATTGTACGGTTGAGCAGTGAAGCCGTGTGCGCACCGAACATGAAACTGGGAGATTACATTTCTAATCGAGACAGATTGCGAGCATTTTCACCGCGCTAACGAAACTGAGATTATCTTGACCACGATTCTGCATCTATACGATTCCGGTGTTCCACTTCACGAAGACTCAGGCTAAAGCTCGAGTAGATAAGATTTATTTCATGGCAGGGCTAGGCAGTGAAGGTTTTCATCGTAGTTTTCACGCCCCCCGACATTAAATGGCTGTTTTGCGCTGAAGATAGCCCTATTGGTGAATACTAACTCCAATAGCTTCTCTCACTTGAAAATAAAATGAATTGCGCATCTTAGTAAATGTTTACGAAATAACAATCGCAATCCCAACACCGGCACGAGGGCCTTGCAACACAGAGTATTAGCATACGACGCAGAACCTAATTACCACGCGCGCTCTTACAAAGTTTGCTTTTTTTCTCTCTCTCTCTCTCTTTGTCGTTTGAGAAAACAGACTTGCGCGAGCCTCAGTAAACGCGAGCCTCCTATCCTATCTCAATAGCACAACATATATAGCTAGCGTAACGTGTTTCTTTTCTTTCCTCTCTGTTTTTATATTTCTTTTATTATTCTTTTGACCACCCTCTCTGTGTCTCCGTATCTGAGCCTAGTAACCTCGCCGTGCGTCGTTCGCATGCAAAATAAGGAAGCTCGCGCGAGAACACACCCAAATCCTTTTCTCCCGGTTCCTCCTCTGCAAGAACCCCGAATTGGTCGCGTCCCGAGGGACCGCTGCCTGCTGCTGCTGCTGCAACGTACGATTGTGTACTCGCACAAAATAAAACCGTGCAGTATTGTAGAAACTGTAGCTGACTCCGTGTTATCTTGCTTGTGCGTTAAGAAACCTCTATAATCTTTTGCCTCGTTCGCACCGTTGCAGTTTACAAGTGTGCGTCAGGCGCAGGGTGGTCCAACGTTGAATTCGATTCTGTCTTTTTTTGTTATTGAGTACCCTTCAAGAAAGGGAGTTGGAGCTAAAGGCGTACACATTCTTAACAAAAGGTTCTGTACTCGCCACGTATAGGCATACATCCTGTTGATTTAGTGGAATCAGCTAGCGCAAGACAGGGGTAATCGGAGATCGCACTTTTCACGTGTACGAATCGACCGCTCTACGTGAACTGGTTGAGTTTGAAACGTTTCCCGCGTTAACAGTGAATTATGGCGGCACTCTGACGTTTCCATAAAACTAACTGTCTGTACGCAAGGTTACATTGCTGCCTTCGTCCTGCAGTGGACATAAAGACAGGCTGATGATGATGACGATGATTGCGACTAGAAAACAAGGCGCTACATATTACGACACACTTTACATGTCTTACAAATGTAAATATAGAAAATAACAGTTTCACAGAAGCTCATTCGTTTAAAGCAATTCGTAATTTCACAACCATAAAATATGTATTAGATATTCAAAAAAATAACTTTTCAAGAAAGAATACAGTCCTTACGAGTAATTTTCGCACATGCACTCATCACAACAACCAACTGGCATTGAACCAAACTTAACTAGAGAAACTAGGTTCCAAATCTGGTCTGCTATTATTTCTTGACGAGTTATCTTGTTGAGGGAATGTGTACTGTGGTACATTTTGCGCTCCGGCGCGAGATCACGGACTTTTGATGGTACTTAAGGCAAACCAAGTGTTCCCTTCGGTGAACCGTCGGTCATTTAGTCTATCCGTACGTTGATGCTCTACGTATTATTTGCACCTGACGCGAAAAAGAGACTATAAACAGCAAATAAGTGGCCCTCTTCGTCACACCCTAGAGCTTGTCTTAGGTAACGCCCGGCCAACAGCAGAAAGCTACTCGCATCCCTGGCCAACGTGAGAGCCAAAATAGAATGTGTTTTCAAGCAATGACTATTTATCAAGTGCGTATTGGAAGCTGTTATTTGATCATGTACTGAGTAGCTTTGCCACTGAGCATTTCGTCTCGTAGAAAACTTTCGACCGTCAACACAGATATTGAGCCACTATAGCCCCTCGAATATACCGTACAATGCTCGCGGTGATCGTTCGCCACCAGTTGTTTGACAAACCACTGTAGCCCATGGCACAAGAGCGTAAGCATCTGTCAGTCGGCAAGTATTATCAAGGCAATTCTGAACGAAATGTGCGTTCAAGATATGCCATTCCTCACTGGCATACCAGTGAAATGAGCACGCCCCGCCTTAAAATGTTTCGCGTTGCATTGCAAACGCTGAAAACTAATTGGAGGGAGCAAAACGCTGCATTTGTGAGCGAACGCAATCTCACTCGCACGCACACCCACACGCACACCACACGCAGTATAATAAATTACACATTTACAATAACAGCGGTGCGGTCTGCGTAAAGAAAATCAAAAAGGAAACATTGAGTTCAGTTTATCCGATAGCAAATGACCTCTATCGCCGGACACATGCAGATAATTCTACAACAGCTAGCTGTTGAAGTATCTCGATCTATAATGCCTTATTTTAGTGTCTTCTAAGCGCGCGTCTTTGACAACTAACCTCAAAAATACAATTCCAGCTGTAGACAAGCTCCATGCGTGTAAACAAACAAGCACGGTAATATGTTAAAACGAGCAGATGATTACGTTGACACTGCTCTTCACTGTTCGTCACTCTGAACAGCAATATTTTCCAAACGACCAAACGAGCGTATGCATGACTTCAGAGAACATTCATGACGTCATGTCAGTGGAAATATTTTGATGATTTTTTGCCCACACGGAATGTGATGGCCACGCCGCTGTGTCTTCGTATAGCGTCAAACAGTGTAATCTTGCGTAAAGGCAGTTTTATGCAAACGTCAAAGTGCCGCCATCATTCACTGTTAACGCGGGAAACGTTTCAAACTCAACCAGTTCACGTAGAGTGGTCGATTCGTACACGTGAAAAGTGGTTGTACAGACAGCGTTCTGTTGTTCTCGACCACTTTATACACCCGACGTCCCTATATGAGCAAAGTTAAGGGGTCGTTATCGAACAACAGCCCCAAGATGGCAGCGCCAAAGAACCGATATTGCCATTGTCTATAGCATTCACAACGCTGCGCTGTTTTACGCAGCGATGAGAACAATACGTTTTCTCTCTATCTCACTGACTCTCTTGCTCTCTTTTCCTAAATGGTCGCACGCTATATCTCCGACGCCAGGGTCACGCCGTCTGCGCTACTATACTGTACACAAGAGCAGCCATCGGGGCGCACGCCCTAATGCGCGCTCCGAATCCTTCTTTATGCAAACGAATCGCGAGATCCTTCTACCCTCGGGGACGCTTAAGTGGTCAATCAGCGCCCTGTCCGGGCTCCGGCCTTATGTACCCGAAGAAGAGCGCGAAGCTGGATCTGTTGCTGGCTGCTACGCGGAAATTGATCGGCTTCGGGGCTACTTTCATTCTGATCCCCTGTTCTTCTGCCCCCGTTGCTTCGCGAGAGGATAGGAAGCGTGTATTTATGCACTTCTCGCATCGTCCAAGTCGTTTCTTCCGGCCGGCGACCCCGGAGCGGCATGGAAATACGCGTGCCTTTATATAGTGGTCTTTCGCGTGACCCAGAAGGAAGAGAGCGGATCTGCTCTGACCATTGCGTCGCTTGCGTGGTGCTCGCGTCCTCGCCAAAATTTAACAACAGCACAGTCTATGTACAGCACAGTCTATGTAGATGTTCCACATATGTTTCCTACAGAACTGTCTGTAAACGTTTTACAAATGTTCTCTAACGGACCGATTACAATTACTCTATAGAACGTCTATAGCGAAACATGGCGGAGCAATGCAGACAACGCGACCACTGATACGACCAGGGCAGATTGGCTGATCACGTGCAGCGTATCACTTGCCCCGTCGACTGCGTCATGCTGAATGTAAAGCAGCTAGCCCACCTCAGAACCCTCGTCTATACACAGCTTGTGCAAGTATTGCCTGACACTTCTTGTCTCTTGCCTAGTAGCCTTGTGCAGTTAATCTGTTTAGGAGCATATAAATCAAAATAACAGACTAAAAGTAATGAAGCCTTGCACTTCATGGCCTCTATTGTCTACAAACTAAACCGGCACTCAACGCATTTGGAAATCTACAAATCACTAGATGTGGGTTTCCCACGTGGGTGTTGGAGGTGCATACATTCTTTTTGTTTTCCTTTTTTTTCAGTTACCTGTGCTGTCACTAAATTGAGGCGTAATCAATAACGCGTGCACGGCTACAATTAACAACTTTGTGTCCACAAAGCCGGCAGAGCACAATCTTAAAACGACAGAGTAGCTTCCTAACGGCTGCTCGAGGCACCCCTCCGATTATAGCTTATCTTCGCTACTCGCAACTTGCGAGTCACACAGACCTCTGCGCCGATCGTTACTTTCGAAATGGTGACACAGCTCCGGTGCTGGTCGGAAAACAGCGAGCGTCCGGCCCACGCGCGTCTAAAATAAGCGCTACCACGGAAGAAGGTCGCCAGGGCCTCTTTTGCATAGCGTGTGCGTGCATGTTAGACAGCGTCGCTGAGCACAGCCACCGCTGTCATTGTGCATATATACCGCGTTCTTGTGCGTGGGTGCAGTCGAGTTTACTTTTGCCAGGCTCATGCGGAAAAAAATGAAAGTAAAAGTGAATCCGTCTTTAACTGCAAGTAATTCAAATCTCAGTTAGAAAACATTTCTGCAAAGCTAAACGTTTTAGGAACCATGTCGTCACAGGAAAGCGTGTCATTCACAAAGACCTGTTTGTTCTTCATTGAGAAAGGGTGGCAGCTATTAGCGCTAGCTACAATTTCGGGTGTGAGGAGGCCATCAAAATTCTCCTCTGCGTCTGTCTCCGCTACGACGGCCAGCGCGTTCTGCCCCGCGCTGCGTTAGATAAATTGGACTCAAGATCCTTCTCGGTGGCAAAAGTACTTGGACCGTGGCCATGCGTGTCGCGCGGTCACGAAGTGCGATATGCAGCATTAGTGCAGTTCCTGAAGTCAGACCTCAGTGAGTGATCGCATTTGCGATGTGCACTTCCGGATGAAGCGATGCCCACAGTGTTATCTCTCCTTTCCTGCTTTCTTTTCATTCTTTAGCCCTTTCCCCCTGAGTAGAGTAGCAAACCAAACGAGTGTATAGTTGAACCCGCCGCATTCTCCTTATCACTCTCTCTTCATTTGACACGTCAGGAAGTATAATAGCAGGAGACAGGGGGGTCAGGTAGATGCCAAGCACTCGATTCTAAAGGACAAGCCGAGCGAAAAAGGCAAACGCGCGGAATAACATGCGCACATGGTCGGTTTCTTCTTAACGTCCTAAGGCCCCACCTGGACTACCACCGCAGAAGTCAGTTCTTATAGCAAGCCACTCAGTACGAAGCAAACAGTTTAGTATAGCGGGTGTTTTGCTACCAGCGGAATCCATTCAAACGTTTACGTGCAATCGTGTTGCTTTAGAGGGACAGTAAACTGGAAGAATAACTTAATCGGGATTTTAGAGTACGCTTTGGAAAGTGACGTCATAAATTCTGACAGCGTTTAGTTCTGAACTATTTAGTTGCTTATCGATAAACGACGATCGTATTGCATTAAACCAAACCAAAGAGAACCTAACAAGTTTTGAAGATAACTTTTCATAAAAACAAGCCCAGACACTCGAAAATAAATTTAAACTCGTGACGTCACAATGATGTACCTGAGCTGTGGTCTTGGCGACAATCTCCTGCAACGCTGCTGTGAAAGGTGCGAGCCCTTGAAAGCTTGATCGAAGCTGGCTTCTCAACAAGACAAGCTGCTGTGTGGAGAAGCCCGTTTTGTTCATTACCTTCATTTGGTCAGGTTATTATTGCGCGTCAGCTCATTGGAAACGCGGGCTCGTCACGCATTAGAGAGTTTCAGTTTCTCCGTATACATAATATCCCATACAGAGTACCGAGTTATCGGAGACGCGAAGGGCGGTAACAACGGTGGTAACACCATCTTGGGACGATTTGTCCAACCGCAAAGCTTTTCTGTTTTTATGTGAGGCAGGTGCTCTTGTCGAAAAACAATTCTAAAAAAAGAAAGACTACTCATTAACGATTACGTCACTGCCGAAGCTTACACCAGCAGTTAAGTAGAACATAGTTGGTTACTGCAATAATGGATCTGTGTTCTCTCTGGTTAAACTCCGGGCCAGAAGATGGCGCCACCAACGCAGCCGCTTATGCTTACGCGTTCGGTAACCCGGTGTTCCGTAGATGTTTGAAGTGTGAGCACTTAAACGCAGTTCATCTTCCTCGTCTGTCAATACTTATCATCATACCTTCTCGTCGGCTTCTTCGCTGGGTGTCGCTCGTACTTGGAGAACAAAGAGCGCCGGTTGCCGATTGAACAACAGCCTTACGTAAGTGGTGGAGGTGCTCTACGGTCTCCACGTCCAATTCCCGATAGATAGTTCTCAATAAATAGAATTAATAGATTTCTTTAGTTTGTCCTTAAACACACGTCTAAGGACAGGCTAAAACAATCTATAGCTGTTCAGGACGCAGACATGGACACTTTCAAGAACGCAGGGATTCACGTCGGCAACGTACTGCATTAAAGCGACTCCTAAATGCATCTGCGAATGACCAAAGCTGCTACCCCTGAAACCCTCTGAGCCAGTTCTTCGCGTACCGAGCATGCAAGCCTTCTACCTTCCCCCCACTACCTTCAAGACTGTATTTTTGTTCCGTTTTCGCTGCTAGCATAAAGGGGACGCCGCCGGTATGCTAGAGAAAGGACGTTCCCAGACGCTTTCACAATGCGGGTGTACATTGGCTGGTAAAACAGCTTATTGCGTTCCTAGCGGCGAGCATAAAAGCAGAGGGACGTTCACGTGAAAACAAACAAAAGAACGAAGGATAAAAATACAAACTACGCTCGGCTGCGCGCAGGGCGACGCAAAGTGCGATCGCCCGTGCAACGGCGTCTGGACCGCGGTGAAAAATATTTTGAGAACTAATCGAGAAGACGAAATAAAGAAAAGGTATAGTAATAAAAACGCGGGGAGAGCTCCTGGGGTACAGAGCGGCGCGATAACGCGATTTCGGAAGAACGCTCCATGAATTCTCCAAGCGACCGCGGACCGTTAATAAACAGGCAGCGAGAAAGGAGCTGGAAGAAGAAGAGGAAGATGGAGAGCAAAGGAAGGGAGTGCAAGGCTGGGGAGCCGGCGAAGTGATTGCACCATCGAAAAAAGCGAGCCGGGAGCAGGCGGGACGGCGCGTCGGTAGCGCTTGAATACAGCGAGCGGCGTCGGCGCCGACCAGCAAGGGGCGGGCATCGCTGCGACAATCCGCGGAGGAAGCGGGCGCGAAGCTCGGGGCGGCCTCGTTTGCCCAGCGTTCCCTCAGAAGCGTGCCGTTTCCTGCAAAGACTACTAGGGGACAAAGCTGGAACGGAACGCCAACCTTCCAGAACCGCTGGAGTTCGAAGCGGGTGGCAGCACTTAAAGAGCAACTGCAACAAGATTTTGGGCGTCGTAAATAAACCTCGTTTTAAAGATAAACGAGATGCCGAGTAGCCTTTTTGCAAAAATTTTACGTTTGGAAAACGAGCAAGAGCGTCACAAGTGGCTCGCAAAATTATACGTTTTTGATACCGAAACGGAAAAGAGTGAGAGAAGAAAAGAAAGAAACCAAGGAAGTCATTACCGCTCGCCAGAAGTGACGCATTGACGCGACACGCGCGGCTCTTCGGCGTGACCTCCGAGATTGGGCACCGCTCAAGGCTGTACGCAGCACGCCGAAAAAAGTCTCCGAGGCCACGCGTGCAGCTGGGACTGACGTCATATTCGCTAACCACCGGATGCACACGTCGTCTGTCTATGGGCGATTTTTAAAGGCTGCTGACGAGAAAATGTGACGGTTACCAGCCCTACAGCTTCGCCAATATTGCTTCGGTAGTATGTACTACTTAGTTTTTACCAATTTAGCAAACGTTACATTTCCTTGCAGCTGGTCTTTAACTGGTCAGCGGTCGAGATAAGCAAGAGACGTTTAAAGTATTGGTGTAAAATAAGCAGGCAGGAGATGCATAGAGCAGGGGTAGCCACAGGGATAAGTAAGTTTATCGTGTAGACATCTACGTTTTAATGAAAAGAAGGAACAGAAGTAAAGAGATACGCAAAACTGTTACACTGCAATAGATTTAGTAAAATTTTATAAGCTCAAGCAGGACTAAGTGACAATTTGCTGACGCCCAGTTTCCAAGGGGAATGTCATTATAAATTATCATCATCATCATTCTAATCATCATCTTCATCAGGTTCAGCTATAGCCATTGGAATGATTAGTAGTACATTGATATGTATAAATCTGTGTGTGTGTCTGGCCTGGCAGACGTTCTTGTAGCGTTATTGATTGTACGCTTCGGCCTTCTTAACTTCCACGCAATCGTAGTTTTCTGAACACAGAAAGGCAAAAAGTCTTCGAGGCTAAGGCAACGGGCACGAAATGAAAACGAGGACAAGAGAGACGACTGGGCAAGTTGCTCGAGAAATGAGTCTCTGCGCTCATACAAATTCACATAAGCCGTTCGAAGCCTGAAAGAGGAAGTTTAGGCAAATCCATGCACTGCACCCATTACTGCCACGCTGGCTGAAACATCTGAAGTCACAGGAATGAGTATTCGACAAATCATAGTACTAACTACAATTCCCACGGTATAGCTGGACAATCACCAGCTGCAGAGCTTCCTCTAGTGAATTTAGTAGGGAACTTTATGGCGCAGGCACGCCGTGTTTGGCCAACGCTTATTCGAGGGGAGGGGGGGCGGACCTCGACTTCCTTTGTACACCGTGGCAAACACATGGCATCGTCGTCGCCGCAAAACCCATTTGCCTCCGCGTACCGTTGTCACCCGAGGCGGCGCCCGCAGCCCGAGTCGTTGCTGGGCTCGGGGCTGCAGAGCGGTAAAAGTGCATGCGCACCGGGGGCCCGGAATTCGAGATGCGCGCGCCATACGATAGCGTTTGCACAGCCATTAACAGTTCGCCCCGATGACCGTCGGCGGCTGCCGTCGCTGTCCGCGTTCTGTTCATAAAGAGGACAGCAGGGTTAGCTCCTGCGCGAAAAAACCTCGTTGGCTGTTTACGCGAAAGTTTTCCGACTGCGTACTACGTATAATGTGTTCTTTTGTAGGCTCTTCTTCCGTTATTTCTGTCCGTTTCGCTTTTAATACTGCTCTAGCATGTACGAAAGTGCAAGCAAACTTTGGCAAATAAAACTTTGGCACGCAAAGCTTGCCATGTAATATATATTTCGGTTGTTGGTACTTCAAAGCAATGAAAAGAACGTTAGATATTTTTGCACAAAGTGTTTCGCATGCACTGCAGCCACTCCTCTATTCTTATTATTGCTGCAAAAACTATTGCGCAATAGTCACGGAGGAGACTTCGGCCACGGAGGCGGTTTTAATATGTCGCACATCTGGCAGGCAGGCGGTCGCGCTGAGCCATACGCAACGGAAAAGGACACCGTTACGGTGGATTGCATTTCGCAGCCGCATATCGCACGCGTGCTATCTCTCCACAAAGGCAACAGAAAAAAAAATACAGTGGGCTACAATCTTCGGCGTACTTATTCGTTAGAGCGTACCAGCTTGTCACAGCAATTAGTCTAGGAACCGAGCGTAAAATATTAGTATGTATATAACCTGTTCTTGCTGAACTATTTTTGCGTAAATAAACTTCACTTATAAACGTTTAGTTTTTTTTTTTTTTTTTTTTCAACAGTGCAGATTGTGTATACGAGTAAACGTGTCAGCAACAAAATAGTGACGAATTTTTTTCCATGTGTGCCCGTGTAGAGACGTCCTCTCGGCATTTCGCAAGGCGGGACGGAGCACTTGAACGTCGCGTAGAACGGCCTGCGGATTGAGTGTAATCGGGCCCTTGCGAATGTCGGTTAGGCGGTCATTCCACAAAACTGTTTCACTTTGTCTAACAGAGGCACTAAAGAGAAGAAAAATGGGGTGTGCTGTATTAGCTAATTACACTTTTGCAATACCAAAGAGGCCTCTCTTGCCATAAAAAGTCGCAGTTTCGCCTGAAAGGCGAAGCATCAATTGCGATAGCAAATTAGTATAGAGCTATACGGAGTAGGGATAGTAGGTTTATCGGCTGCATAAACTTGGGACACATTCGCTTACTAACTGAATTAGCAAGCATGGTGTCAGCGCGCACAAGCAAACGTGAATAGATCACACTCGATGACCGCAGACAACCACTGCCAAAACATTGGCGTGAGCAAGCGCGGCGGCAACAGCGAACGAAGGTACGTGCGGTCTATTGCTTCAACGGAAACTCAGCGGCGAAAGCACTGCGCATAGCAAAGATAAGAGCCGTGTGGAGTTCGCATTCAAGATACGGTGCGCGACAGCCCGCAGCCGCGCAAAGTACAAGTACGCGGTTGCTGGTAGAGTAGAAGCCGCACCCATTCCCTCCCGAGCTGCCTTCCCGCTTTCCTCCTTTTGCGCGGGAGATTGCGTCGGCAGTTCCCCTTGCGCCCGGTCGCAAATGCGCATTTGGTGCCGCAGGTAAACGTAGCCTCCCATCCCTCCCCCTCCCATCCCCCTACGGCCCTTCGCACGACGGAAGACGTCGCGTTTGCTATGCGCCGTGCGTTCGCTCTCCGTGAAAGCGCGCGTCCCTCGCGCGCTTTCACTCGGACATACAGCAAACGGCGCGCGGCGGCAATTTTATCGCCCTTAGACTTTATACGGAACCTCACGCCGACGCCGACGGCAGAAAGTGCATATAATTGTTATCACAATAAAGAGAAGCTTAGTGCCGAGTTACGCTCAATCCGCACGGTCTTCTGCACGCGTGTGGACGTGCGGAAGGCCGTGCGGATTGGGCGTAACTCGGCTATTATATCGACACTATAGGCGGATCTCTGCCGTCGGCGTCGGTGTCGTCGGCTCGGGTCTGGAGAATTTTTGGGCGGTGCGCGAATAGTGATTTTTGAGACCGAATCAAATCGAATAGTGCCAGAATCGAATTGAATTGAATCGAATGTTCAATAGTTTTCGAATATTTAACAGCCGTTATCACAATTAATATGAAACCATGTTCGCATCCTGGTATCCTTAAAAGTTAGCAAGTTTCTGTGATCGCATAGTACGTTATGGAATGCTGTTTATTAAAAGCACAAATGAAGCATTAGGAGCAAACAAGTAGTGTCTTCGCATGCACCGAACAATTCAGAGAGCGCTAATGATCGCTGTATATCCTGTAAAGTACTGCTACCTAAGCGACGTAGCCTGCTCCACTACGCAAGTCCTCATGTTTTACTTCTATACTATGCCAGCAGGGGTGAAAGTTCACTGTACTATTGCTCTAATTACATGTTTAACTGGGTGCAGTTGACTGTTTTGAAATATTCGAAAAGTATTGGAAAATATTTGCAATTACGAATAGTCACTATCCTATTCGACCACCAAATAGAATAGGACACTATTCGATTAGTTATTAGAAAGTTCCTAATATTTGCACACCCCTAGAATGTTTTATTGGTAAGGGTTGACTGCATTTTATTCTAAAGGAACCGATGACGGGAGTTATCTACATTCTAGAACTTTAGCTCGGCCACAACGGCCCGAAATAGGAGAAAGAACTTTGAAACCCATGACGTCTCACTGACACACTGGCGCTATGGTTTCGTCGCGAAATTCAAGAAACGAAACTTTGACCATCATATTCTCCTCTAATAATCAAATATATTGCCCCTAAATTAACAAACAAAAAGAACTCTTGAAAGAAGACTTAGCCTGTCTATAATTAGTTTAGTGCTTCTATCGAGTGTACTTTTAATGCGAGGTCGTTTACAGCACGAGCTAAGCAATTCTGACGTGGTACGAGCTGGTAAGGTGGCTGTGGTGTCCGCTTTTCACCCTGCCCTAAATTTTTCATAGCACAAACACGGTGGCATATCCCGCACTTGCATGCGCACTTGCATGCGCACTTGCATGTGCACTTGCATGTGCACTTGCATGTTCACTTGCATGTGAACTTGCATGAGCACTTGCATGTGAACTTTAGGCGCTTACTTATCACATGTTAAGCGTGCACACAGATGCGAACAGAGGGAGTATGTGCTCGTTGTACGGAAGGTTAGTACTTGCAGCCGCAATGTTTGCTCGTGGTGGTGCCGTTCCTTCGCCTCAATCAGCGCTAAGCCACAAATAGCGACGTGTCCCACTCCTCAAACGCATTGGAATTAAACTCTGGAGTTATACCTGCAGGATCAAATGGTCGTTGACAGGGAGTAACGTCGCTGTTCGAGGAAATCCTTTTCTGCGTCCCACGGAGAGGCGTGCTTACCTCTTTTTTTATGGCAAATGAATGGCAATTAGTTGATCCTCATATGCATAATTACTGCGAGCAAGTGAGTTCGTTATTACGCATATTGTGAGAACTGAATTTCACGCATTCGGCATTATGGTAAAGGATTTCGAATAGCGCATGTACGCGAGAAAAATAAAAGGAAAGAAAGAGCGCTTACTTCCAACAAGCTTTATTCGTGAGAACAGCCGCTAATATACATTTCAGCGACAGCATGTGACAGCAACTATTCATCTTTTTTAGGAAGTCAATTTCTGTGAAAGTTACACTCTGTCTTTTCTTGTAATCTTCTTACCTACTTGCGCTATTAAAAATTCTTTACCGGGGTGTACCAAGAGGCCCAAATTGCGCGGTTACATTATGAAACAGACCTGCACGCTCTTACCACGTGTTTCGTGCCGTTCCAGTATTTTTTTTTTCTGCCATGCATTGTTTGAATGCGTAAGAAAAAAAGAAAAAATGGAACGGTACAATGTACGTGGCAAGAGTAAAATAAGTAAGAGTAACCTGCCGTAACGCATGCTGAATGCAATCTTGGGTAGTAATTGCGGTTGGGTCGTCATAATTTTTTGTCTAGTCACACAGTAAGTTGCCTTTATATATGAGATAACTCTCTCAGCATCAGCTTACAGAGAACGTTGTGGATAGGTGGCCAATTATTCACCTTTGGTATGATCATGCCCTGTCAGTGCCATTTCCGCATTAAGCACTGTGCATGTGTGGATGTTTCAACGTGGGTTCCGTGCCATGCTATCAATTTATAAATTATATGTACAAGTTTGGATGCCTCATATTTGGTAATATTGATGCGGCATTCTAATAATGCGAAGTGATGACTGCACTAAACAACTAGACTGTTTCCGGTGCCGATGCCCATGTGAACACTATATACTTTAGGGCTTGTGTTACAGTGTTGTTGTGACGGTTGTTATTTTGCCTTGCTTGCCATTTTTTTTAATTTTATAAGTACTTTTTCTTCCTTTGGGGATTGGAGGGAGGTTGGAAAAGAAAAGTCTGCTTTAAAAACAAAACAAAAAAACATAAATGACAAATTCAAAACATGCACCGTCTTTAGGACCATTCGTTTTATACCTCTCCCGTCTACCACTACACCTCACGTCTTCCTCACCGAACTCATAATTGACGCAACCCCGCTTCATTTATATTACAGCGGCTGCAAGGTGGGACTTTCGTTTAAGTTTGACATTAATATTTCTTCGTGACCCACAGGAATGAATGTTTAAAGTTGTAATCGTAGCTCGACGGTGCCGTCTTGTGAAGGTACTGCCCTATTTCGTTTTTGATGGTCATGCATATTTACTAGTGAATGTATTCACGAAAGTGGAGATGCAGGTGTGTTCCTTGGATCTGCAGAATGGTGGCTTGCTGGGCTAGTTGGTTCATTGCAACTTGTGCAACAGCGCGAAAAATAACAAGGAAGGGACGACGATAGAGACAGAGTGAAAAGAGCGCCGACTTCCAACTCTACTGACGATGCAAGGCATATGTACACATACGAAGCGTCAGCAAGAAAGGAAAATCAAGGAAATAGGACAGAAACATCAGTCAGCATGAATGGCACAAGGTGATATCAACATGGACCCAATCACCAACCATCTAAAAACCGTAGTTCTTCCTTGGTCAGTATTAGTGATGGCATGCTCACACACCTTTCTCCGGCACGAGCAATCTTAACCGCCTCAATTATCTCTCTGACGCACTGATCTTTGTATCGAGATACAATCCCGCTTTTCTTGAACTTAGGCTTGCATGGCTTGGTACGACGACGCGCGTAGTCTTATCACCACATTTACGGCAGTGTAACCCAAGTTGGCCCTGATTACCGTCACTTACATTCTTGCTGTGCTCTCTTAGTCTGGTGATTATGCATCTGCCAGTCTGTCCAATGTATTCGCGTCCGCAAGCCAACGGCACGCGATATACGACACCCTCGGACGACAATGACGTAACAGACAATGGAGTCAGAGAAACCACAATAAAATAAGTTCATTGTTATGTTTAATTCAAATGTAAAAATAAGAAAGCCAAGAGAAATGACTCGAAGCTGACGAAACGACAACTTCTCGCAGGTGGGAGTCGAACCCGTATCTTTCGTTTTACGCGTGCGGTGCTTTAACTAGTTAAACTTCCGCGGCGACCATCACTCCGGCCTTTTCTTGGGTATTTGGGTATATATACATGATATTAGCCCTGGGAATGTCAGCCAGCGCGAATCACGGTCCAAGGCAGTGGTCGTGAAACAGTCCTTTAAGGTGCAGGCGTCACGTGAATTGAGAAGCAGCCAACCGGCCACTTTACTCCCGTATTCTAACTTAACGGCATAAATACTGCCAAATAGGTGGTGTACAAGTCCACGCTCCGGCGACGCGGTTCCTTCGAAGTAACAGAAACGGATCTCGAAGGATGTACTGTTGCAGGCTGCGTGCACGAGAAATGATTGCGGAGCCGGAAACACGTCATGGCCGCCATGTTTTAGCTAGCGTTGCATAGCTACCGCTATGCAACGAGCGCGAGAAATAAGGGGTTCCGAGGGGCTCGATTTCTTTATGGTCACAAATGGCAGTCAGTTTCGTAGCGTTTGGCAGAAACAAACACGATAAAATCTTCCAACAGGCAATAAACTTCATCAAAAACAAAAACAAAATAATGACATAAAGCAAACACTCAAAACGGTCAAGAGAACCTAAACGCCTGGAGTCTCTAAACGCCGAGCAAAGGAACATTGCTGCACGCAAAGCTGCACACAGACACACTCTACCAGGTCCCGAAAAATTGTCAACTTGAAGTGATACGCCAAGAATGAATGCATAGAAATATGAACATTGTAGGTTGTCTTATTGTATCGCTCTAAGTTCTATTCCTACCAGACTGAAGATTGCGGAAGGAAGGGACAACTACTCTTCTTTTTTCTTTCTTTCTTTCTTTCTTCCTTTCTTTCTTTCTTTCTTTCTTTCTTTCTCTCTCTTTCTTTCTTTCTTTCTTCCGTGAGGGTTTGAGGTTTTCCACATGAACGCGTAGACCAATTTCGACGGTATAATTGAACGCGAACACCTGTAACGACGGCCATAAAGAGCTCGAGACCAGCAATAATTAGATTCCTGCGCATAAAAATAAAAAAATGAGTAAATTAAAGGCTCTGCGTTCTCGCGTGCCGACTGGAACGGACGGTCCTATAATCGTTCCCGCCGCATACTAACTTCGAAACAGCAGCAGCGCGGCACGTCGTACGCACTCTCGTGAACTCACGCACGCACTAACCGTTCGTTGGTGGCGCACCGCCAACGCGCAGCGACGCTGGTATATATCGCGGTAAAAAAAAAAAAAAAAGACGCTACCGTGTGGCGTGTCTCGTTTCCCGAAATAAAGCTCGTGTCTCGGCTATGGATAAGGAAGGGAGGGATATGGGGAGAGAGAGAGAGAGGCAGCCTGTTCCAGGCGATCCGAAACGTCGATGGCCATTATCGACGGAGCCAACCGGAGTGCGCTCGCACACACAGCCCACGGGAGCCGCAGATCGATGTTTTCAGCAAGGTAGGCGCGAGGTTTGAGTTTCTTTCCTCCTCCCCTTCCTTCTTCTCCTTCCTCCTCTCTCATCGCCGCCCCGTTAGCCCCCTGCCGGCCAAAGACCCAGACTTACTCCCACGCGATTTTACCTGGGCACGCTTGCTGCCGGCCTGCCTCGCAACGGATCACAACATCCTCTGTATACGAAGCTCTAACGCCAGCCAGTGTACTTTACGGAAACGCATCTGGCCGTAGGGTACATACCTCGGTCCGACGAAATACAGGCCGTGAAAGAGAGAGAGAAAGCAAGGAAAGGAAAGGCGAGAAATTTAACTAGGTTGCACCTCCTTTGATACCCTACACTGGGTAACGCCGATGATTCGGTTGCACGAGAATGATCTGAAATTGAAAATTTGAAGAATCTTCGCCGTATAAGTTCACTCATGACCATTTTCATTCTCATCGTCAACACTTCTCTCTCCTTTTGCTCCAATTTCCCTTCCCCTATGCTGAGTAGCAGGTCAGAAATTTCATTCAGACCGACCTCTCAGCTTTCCTATCATAATAAATGTATATTTCTCTCTTTCTCTCTCTGGGTTAGTTCTGTATGATTTAAAATGCATCAGCACAGCCTTGGAATAGGGCAAAATAAATGGACGTATACTACCGTCAGCATAGGTGTACGGACCACAGGTTTCTCAAAAAGAAAAAAAAATTCATTCCTTAGACAGGGGCGAACATTATGACTGCCGAGTGGTGTTCCTGATCTGCTACAGTCGGTTTCAGGCCGCGTGACTAATGCTGCGAAGAAATTCAAGCCTTTTTTTTTTCCGGTAACCCGTAGTCCGTACGCCTTTTTTGCTCACGGGTGTACATCGCTAGGCCACCGGCTCGCGCTCAACCTCACCCTCGACACAGAGGGAAGAAAATCAAGACTGCGCATCACTATAGGTCGTTGCGATCGGAAATGGTGTCCCTGCACGCGGCCACGTACATTTGGTAGCTAGGCGCGACAACCACGGCGAAACCACGCAGTTTCAGCGTTTGATGATTTTGTGCGAGGATTTGCGCGCAGCAAGGACTCCCAAGAATAGCGGCGTCTGCGCATGTATTTCGGAGGCAGCAACACGCAATACTGCACTACAGCGGATGAGGACGACGTTAAGGGCATCACAAAGTTTTGTTCTTGAGGCGATGGCAGGGTCCGCTGTGAGAAACTGCTACGCTCCGAGCAAATTAGTTCAGAGCCAAAGAAATTGCTTAAGTCATCGTGGAAAAGTTGAGGCGTGCTCGCACGGACACAAGGGAAGAGAACACAGAGTACCGGCGACTAGCTCAACTTCCTGTAGAGGAAGTTGAGCTAGTTAAAGTCGGCAATTCTTTTCTAGTATTCTTTCCGCCCGTATCTAAATGCGACGAGCGCGGCCAGGACCAAGCCCGCGATGTCAGCCTCGGCATCAGAACGACATGTAGCCTCTGAGCTGTAGCTCCTTGTCGAAGCGAACGGTAGGTCCCCGCATATTCAACACTATTTCCTTCTCCCTGCTTTCAAGGTAGAAGATTCTCTTCACAGAAAAAGCGACAGAGTCACGTTGGGCGCCATGCTAGCAGTGTCCCCAGTGCAAATTAAACAAAAAAAAGACAATCCTATAATCTCCACCAAAACAAATGTGTTCAATTTATTAGCAGCTTCGCAACGCACATCGTTTCTGTTAGAGAGGGAGCACCACTCCGGGAATTTAGAACACTTTTTCTTTTCTTTTGTTTTCTTTCATTTTTTTTTCAACCATAGCGCCGTTTAACGCGCACGTTAAACGGGCTCTTGGGTTAATTATGTTAGAGTGAATGAAACTGCTCTGTTAATTGGCATTTTGCGTCGGCCTGGGGACGGCGAGAATATTTCTCTCAACAAAATGTCCGTACGCATTTGTAACACTATCCCTGCATAATTAAAAATTTAGCGTTCATTTTAAGCAGAGCGCGACTGGCTAAGTAACGGAACGACGAATGATGTCTCCGACAAGTTGGCCCGTTTGCGCTTGCTCAGCCTGTCAATACTACTGCGCCACATGGCACCAAAGCTGTGAGGAGAAGTACAACCATCCTAAAAGCAGTAAAACGGGACACGCGTACTATCTTGTCTTTTTCCATCTAGCTCTCGCTGTCTCTTTTTATCCCCCTGTATTTTTCT
The DNA here is from genome assembly GCF_013339745.2 of Dermacentor silvarum. Lineage (NCBI taxonomy): Eukaryota > Metazoa > Arthropoda > Arachnida > Ixodida > Ixodidae > Dermacentor > Dermacentor silvarum. Next base: position 54,704,226 of record NC_051161.1, on the reverse strand, counting down.
CTTCCTAGACATAATTAATTAAAATAAATTCTGTGATATTACGGGACAAAGCTACGATATAATTATAAGGTGCACCGTAGTGGGGCACTCCGCAATAAATTTGAACCACCTGGAATTGTTTAACGTGAACCTAAATATCTTAAGCTACCGCCGCGGGTCTTTTTTCCTTGATCCTGAAAAAAAAAGAAAATGTTTTCAATATTGGCTGTCATGTTTGATTGTACTCTCAGTGAACTAAACCTCGCGAATTGTGCATAAAGCCATTGAGCACGATAGGGATACTATAATCTCCAAGTACGGCCAATCGACGATTCCGGAAAATAACGCAAGGTGCTGTCATGTGTGTTTTCAGGCCAGTACATTCGGACGTTGTCAACCCGTTAAGTCCGAGCTACAAATTTTGGGCAAGCGTTGGCCATTTTCATTATCCTATATTTTTTTTTCGATCTCCCACTGAAGTTATAATTTTTGTTAATTGTCAGTTCATGCATATGTTTACCAGACATATTGACCACTGATGACACTTTTCACTCATTTTGCATTATACCCTGACGATTTGCTTCGACCACGTTCTAATATCATTGTGCTTCCTGCATTATAATGTATCTTGTACTTAAAACTCCTTGAATAGTAATGTTTACTGTTCCCATTTTGTATAGCAACTCCGTTATATTCTTTTCCTGAATCTAAAGCGTTGTATTCCACTCCGACTTGGCCCTCAAATATTGTACTGCAGTTCTCCTAAGATTAAACTAAAGTTGACTAAAATAATCCCGACCGCTTGGTGTCTTTTAATGCGTAGTCTAAAGCTCTCTGGACGCTTTGAACGCAGCTCACTTTCGCACCAAATGCTCCTCCCGTGACAGGGATCGAATGCGCGACCTCGAGCTCAGCAGCGTAACGCCTTCTACTGAGCATATGTAGTGGGTGCGCGCAATTAGTTAGGTACAGGGTTGTCAACCGTCCCAAATTAGGCTGGAGAGTGCCGACTTTCGAATAAATTTTCTGAGTCCCAACTGGACCCAGCCGGGAGAGCCAGATATCCCGACTTTTCTTTTGAACAGAACAACAATTTCCTTCTTGTAGTAACTGACAGCTCGGTTGCACATTCTGCTCTTTCGTCCAGTGTTGCATTGTCATAAACATAAAGTAGGTTGATTTTTTTTTTTTTGTCATGGTACTACTGTTGGCCTCAACCGTTCGCAGTACCTCTATTTGTAATATTAGTCGTGTTTTAACCAGGAAAGTACCTCACCTTTCTTGTTATAAGTCGCGACATGGTAGGGCCTAAAGAAAAAAAAACTGTGAAACTTTACTGCACGTACTAACTAGCGGCTCCTGGCACTGACAGGGTCAGTCTCGGTCGTCGCCAGCCCACCTATCCTATGCCCCGCTCCCCCCGTCCCGAACTCGTCTACTCAAACGTTGACAACCGTAGTTATGTACGATAAAACTAAAACAACGGCTTTGCAAAGGCATTTAGCGTAAATTAAAGGGTCCTATGCGCGGATCCTCCAATCGAAGAAGATTGTTCTGGTTTAAATCTCACAAGAATACTCTACAATGTTAACTTAAGAGAGAGAATACACGTCTTTATCAACTTTTACTTAGGGTTTATTTAGGGCGGCACCGTACTAACCATAGCAGTTTACTTAAGGCAAAATGACACGCGCGAGGAAGGTTCTTACGCAAAAACCAAAGCATGCGCTGAACATTGCTGGTCGTACAAAGGATGTCGGTTTCCTTACCACTTCAATTATTTCTGGCTGGCTGGAAGTATATCGCCAGAGCATCGCCGTTCACGCCAACGTCCCGGCTTCCCACTTATAGTAAATCTGTCTGGTCTAATTGAAACGACAATTTAATTAGCCACGTGAATTCAATTTGTATTTCCCTGCCATGTGAAACGTAGTAAATGTTGAAGGAAAATGTTTCGTATACAAAAAAAGAAAGAGAGATAATCACTGGTAAACTAAAAGCTTGGCGTATACCACATACTGTTAAATCCACCCTCACGTACCACATCTTCCCGCTTAAACCACAGTTGTCCCATAGCAGGCGTTATCACCCGATGATCTGCCATAAAGACTTCATTCTTCCCTGACGAAATAACCCATTGGAACAGCCTCCCAGAAAGCATCGTCTCGTGCACTGACCGTAAATCTTTCCGCGCAAAGTTAAATAACCACATTGACTAATTAACGACCTTACTCCACCCCTACTCCGACACAATGTTACCATTTTTTTTTTTTCACAATTGTTTCTGGCTTGTTTTCGTTTGTTTGTTTTTCTTTTGCTGTTCCGTTCATTTGTTCCGACATTGTCGCAAAGATTGAAGCCCTCCCTTATGTAATGCCTCTGGGCCTTTAATGCTAAAATAAATTAAATTAAATACCGCTCTCTCTGACAGTGAGCTGGTCTAAACAGCTCGCGAGTACTGCCGTCAAGTGTTCCGCATAATACGCGCCCGCGCCGTATCAAATAGCCCGGAAGATCCAGGCCACGGCTCCAATTAGAAACGTCCCTGATGCACTCCTCTTCAAGAGCACGGCCCTCGCTGGGCAGGCGATGGTTAAAACAAGACGCGACTGAGAGGGTTGACTGCCAGCTCAAAGCGAACCCTCATTAAGGATCAGCGCCGCAGTAAACGCTGGACGCCGACGAACGAGCGAAATAGTGGAAGAACTAGGTCAAGGATACTCTTTCGCAAGATTATAGGAATCGCACAAGCGAATTGTTACACTCCCAAACAGATACGTCGTCGGAAGCTTCAGTAGTCTCCGACATGGCTTTGAAATCTACAGTATAGCCGTCTACTACATCGCCTATAGTACTCGAAAAACTCATTCCTTCTCCCCTATTATTTGAGAAGGACTTTAGACAAGGCGTATTCTGTATTGGCAGCCTAAGGAAGGGCTACTAGAGATACTGCTCAAGTTATCCGCGCAGTTGCACAATCGGCTGCAGTTTTTTACTTCGTTTTTGTTTTGTTTTGTTTTACTTCATTTTGCAAACATATATCTCACACTAGATAGCGTGACGATCGTAAAAGTCAACGGCCCGGAGTATCACAGACATGTTACAGGGATAACAATAGAGTGTCGAAATTTTAAAGCTCCCTCTTTCTTTCTTTCTTTCTTTCTTTCTTTCTTTCTTTCTTTCTTTCTTTCTTTCTTTCTTTCTTTCTTTTTCATTCTTACACCCGATGTTTATATTACCGACCCATATTTTTTTTCTTTTTCTAGTCTTGTTTATAGCCAGTCGCATATTCTAGGCATTCATTACTTTATGTGCAGCTCACGGGATAAGATACACGTCATGACGTCGCAAACATGGCGGGATTAATCTCGCGAGCGAGTGCGACTGTTGCGCAGTCTGTCCTTCAGTGTATACGGTGTCTTAATCTTTCTGTATACGTATAAAGCAACAAACACGCGATGCGTCGTTTCGAAAGAGCCTCGCCTCCTATAACGACTCTCGTCAAGCCATTTTTCCTCTTTTTTTTTTTTTTTATCCCATGCATGCGGCCGTTTCCCCTTTCCCAAACCCCCTCGCCTTCAACGATGCCTGCCCGTCGGTGATCAAAGACGAGACCTCTGGAGCGCAAAGAAACCCATGCGGGCCCCACAGGGCGCCTTCTTTCGCACAACATTACACGCAAGAGGTTTCTCGGCCGTCTTAAATATTAAGCCGGTGTGTCTCAAGAGGCCTTGCGCAAACCCCTCACAGCTTCCCCCCCCCCCCCCCCTTGCCATCTCCCCACCACCACAACGTATACACCTTCTACCCCTAGCCACCCTTTCAGTCTTTAAAATATGCAAACCAATGACAGGACACTCCCGCAGCGAACCGTATACCGTAACTTCCCGCACGTAATGCGAGTCCGCAGAACGATGTGAGCGCAGCGAAATAGATATTTATTCTAATGTAGTACGACTGAAATGAAGCACTTCGTGTGCGGTTTGATAAAACATGTGGGTCCTGTTCACATGTACGCCAATGATGGCCCTGCGTCTGACACCCAGCTCGGGCCTTGTTGGAACATAATCAGTGACGTTTTCTTTTTTTCTTCTTCTTTTTACCCAAAGAAAGCGCACTTCCCACAAGTATGGTGGAACCACTGAGCACAGTGTCCACAGAATTGTCGAATTTGAGGATGTAGTAAGTACAGTACATACGAAAATGCACGTTGAGCATGCCAGAGAATACAAAATAAAAAGGTAAAATCACCGGAACTGGTTCCATGGGACTTTATATAGCCCTACGCCTCCTCCCAAACGCACCTAATAAACAAGCGAAAACAAAATCTGAAAAACAACTAAATGCGCAGAACTGTAGTGCTCGAATGCGTCGTACGAAGCAAATTTGACGTGCCGAATTTCGGAAATAAGTATCGCGTTATTGTATAAGCGAGGTCCTGCGGTATATACTAGCCGCGGGACGGCGCCCGGTTTATCCGCACGCGCTTGCACGTGGTTGAGTCTTCCGCCATCTCGCTCGCTGCTCGTATGTCGGTAGTTTATTGTTTCCACCACGGGGCGTTTAGTAAACAGACAAAGTCCAGGCGAGCCGTCGGCCGCCATCGCCGCGAGTGCGTATAAAAGGCCTGTTTTGCTCGGCCGCTCGGCCATGTGTGTCTGTGTGCGCATGCGTCTTAGCGTTGGGGAACGCTGCAACACCGGTGAGGGGAGCGAACGGCACCGTGTTTTGACGCCACCAAGGCGAAGGCCTTGGTGAGGAACCTAATCGCTAGAGGACCGGGCGGCGAGGCGAGGAGGCGACGCCACGTCATGCACGATGTGCAGCCGTTATCATTGAATGCATCTTACAGCTTCATAACGGAGAAACAGCGCGAAAAAAAAAACAAGACAACGAAGACGGACAGGACAGGTACTGTCAGCGCCTGTCCTGTCCGTCTTTGTTTTCTTGTTGTTTCGCGCTGTTTTCTAGTAATGAAGCCATACCAACAAGCTAAAGTTCAGGCCCTTTAAACTGTTTTACAGCTTTCGTACAAAATTGTATATGGACTTCGTACTGGTACTCCCAGCCCCAATGTTTTTTTTTCTTTTTTTTAGGGATAAGCTTTGTTTTCCTTAATGATGTAATATCGCTACGTACCTGTAACATTGATTATTACTGTCCTTGTTTTTATCTATCTATATAATTGCCCTTTCCCCTGTGTGGAGTAGCAAACTGGACAAAGCCTAAATGACCTGCCTTCTTTTTCTTCTCTTTCTTTAACATGTCTCTCTTGTGCTCCAAGAAGGGCGATTTTAAGCCAACAAGAAAGCTTCGATCACGCCTTCTCCTTGCATTTCTATGAGAGTCTGGTTTGTTGGATACGTGATAGCATGCCCCAGTGACATTGTGAGAGGCACTCAGACGCAGCTGGCCTCGATTACCAGGCTTGCTACAATTCATCATCAACACAACCACACATGACAAGGATTCGTCTCGTGTCTCTTTATATGTGCGCTCCGTTTGCTTCGCCCAAAAGAAGTTCTACTCAAGAAGAAGGCAGTTCCCGTTTCCAGATTAGCGATGCTGTCGCAGTAAACGAGTTCTAAGCCGGAGAAAATATCTAAGTCCGCGAAATCTTCTTCGCTTATTTTTCCTTCTACCAGAAACCCTGCACCGCCAATTACGTACGGCATGGACTGACCAATCGTCATCGACGGGATTGGCGTCGCAGATAAGGAGGAGACGAGACCGCGCTCCTTTGCTACGAGTGTCCTGCCGCTCTCCTCGGTATATGCCCATCTAGTCAACACAGCCGCTGGCCTTGCGCGAGTTAGTGCGTGCTGCCGCGTATGCAACAGGGCTGAACCCCGCAGAACCCGAGCGCGCGCCGATGTATAAATAGCGTGGCTGGCCCTCGCTGTCGGCCCACTGGCCTGCACGCGGCGCTGGGACCGTATACACAGACTCGGTCGAAGGCTGCGGCCGGACTTCATAGGGAAAATAAATAAATAAATAAAATGCCAGAACGGAAAGGCGATCGACGACCGCTACAGGAGCCGCGGTTCCGCGTTCGTGTGATCTTGTTTCCTATCTTATTTGTTTGAGTGCATGCAGGTCTGCTCGCGGTCTCATATGCGATCCGGGACGCACTTCAGCACTCAATGAAGTATTTTTTTTTTCGGACAGTATATACGTGACCCGGCCGACCGATCGTCCCCTTGCTTACTCGAGCGGTTCATTTGCTGCCCGATCGAGCCTCGACTTGACTTGCTTTTCTTTCTCGCGTGCGGCGTGCATAGGTTCGGGTATCGATGGTTCCATGCGCATCGGCGCACTCAAATTAAAGTGGACGCATTTAGAGAGTCAATATAGCGGCCGAATATGCGGCGATCATTTAGCGTTCGTTCTCTCCCATGTTAGCGTTCTACTCTTGCCAAAATTATGGGTGATTATCAATTGCGTCTCAACTGGAACTCCATTAAAGGCAAGAGAAACTCAGCAGGAACACAAAATAACTTCCATAACAACGATTGTAAAGGTAGCCCTCTCAATGCAACTACCAGGAACACTTGAATATACCGTGTGTCGACATTTTTCTCACTTTCTTTTTTGAGGTTAATTTCAGCGCGATATACGCAGCCACGTCAAAATTTGAAAAAAAAAAATCAGAATTAACCGAAATGTCTATTAAGTGGAAGAAAACAAAACAAAAGGAGCGTTTATAAAAATTCTTATATTTGACACTTGTACATACGGCCGGAAAAGGTAAGAAAACGGCGATAATAACGTACAACTTGCAGGTTTCCATATTCTAGATCTGAGCGACTGACACATTAGCAGTATCAGTGTCGGCCCACCCATAGGTATTTGATTAAACATTGCCTCCGGGATCGACTCACTTTATTATGCACCGCTGTGTGCGCTGTGTAATGTCGAATCACAGTCGCCACTACTATCACTCACGGGTCCCGTATCGATAGCACTGAAACTCCCACAAGGCTATATGCGTTAATCGAAAATGTGCGCCACGCGCTCTCTCTTGCCTTCTCATTCCTCTCTTCTCCCTCTCGTTGGCAGGGCGAAGTACACCCCAAATATAAGGCACCACCTGACTACACGAAATAAATAAAATTCTACCCTACGCTGGAACACCTTCTACCACCCGGGCTGCACCGACGTGAGGCTTAGATTCTGCGTTGGCTATGCTTAGCACTCTCCTTCACGGAGGCTTACAGAGTTGTCACCTCTCCGTCACCTTCACGGACCCCGGTCCGCCAGGAGAGAGCGTTTTCACTGCGTCTTCTTTTGCCCTCACTCTAATTTTTCTATTCCCATTTTCCCTTCCTCCAGCGTAGGACAGATAATCAGATGCTGTTCTTATTAACATTCCTACCTCCTCCCATCCATCCATCCATCCATCCATCTATCTATCTATCTATCTATCTATCTATCTATCTATCTATCTATCTATCTATCTATCTATCTATCTATGCTGCTATATGGAGCATATCTATGTATATATAGATATACATAGATATCATAGATATCATAGATATACATAGATATACATAGATCGATCGATCTATCGATCGATCGATCTATCTATATCTATGCTTCAATCTCTTTATTTACTTATCTATGTATAACACTATCTATCTATCTTATCTTCGCCTTTTAACTTTCTTTTACAGGATTGGTGTTCGCTACTTCGTGACTCGTCAGGTGATTGCTGTGCCCACGACTAGCTACATTTCTCTTTGCTATTGAAATTATTTCTGTTGTATGCGTATAGGAAACAATCAGCAACGTCAACAGTATACAAAACACACAGTGCACAAAAAAATTAAAGGAAAGCGTGGCCCTCATCGAGCCTTCCCCAAAGCTGCGTCGTCGATCGCTGACGCCGCTTTTAGCCCCGGTGCAATAATGAATCTGTCACTACAGGTCCCGAAATAGACCGTTGATAAAGCACGTTGCGGCCGGTCGTTAGCATGGCGATCGGCCGCGGTTCCGGGCACGCTTTGTTCGAAAAACTGAAGCTGCTCAGGTTTCACGCAAGTTCTGCTCCATTTTAGTACGGTCACGTAGAGGACGCATCGGTCAATCAGTCGCCAGTTCGATAAGGTGAGTGGCTGACGTAAAAGGTCAAACATTCGCTCTCAACGGCGTTATCGCCGATGCGCAGAAAACCAATGCAGAACGGAAGAAGCCCGTCTGAATTAATAAGATGAGTGAACTGAGCAAGTTAGTATGTCTTCTGGTCGAACAAAGAAAATTCAAATATAGAGAAGGACGTAGGGAGGACAACAGATCGTCTTTCTCTCTTTATGCACTATTTTTTTTTTTTTTTACCGTATGGATTGCGGGCATCAAAAGCAACGTAGTAACTTGGTCTCTGGTCGGCGTACGCTGAAAATAGAGCCGGTTAGGTTTACACGATAAGAAACATGACCGTCTCTCCTCTTATTTTGTTGTTTGTGCCTAACTTAACAATAAGCGCTCACATGCGTCGGAGCATATAGCTTCCGTATTCGGCGCGTTAGTTGACTGCGTCGAGTCCGGAGAAAATTGTCGCGTATTGTAAATTCTTACTTGCGATGTGTGCGCGTGTGTGTGTTTGTGCGTGCGTGCGTGTTTTTGTGTGTGAGTTTGTGCGTCTGTTTGTGCGTGCTTGTGTATGTGTGTGTGCGTGCGTGTTATTGCTAGTCTCTGAGTTTGATGGTTAGGCATCAGCTCCAGCCTGCTCCCATTACAAGGAGAATACGAAAAACCAGGTGGTTTGATTCCTTTTTTTTTTTTTAGTGATGTGAACACAACACAGGACAATAACTCAAAGGAAGCATACAACTAATCAACAGTTTTATTATTATTATTATTGAACCCCATAACTAAATAGACATAGGGTTCATTTTATGATAAACTTCATACTCCTTGCGTTTTCGTGCATTCTTTCCGGCACTGCAACAAATCTTAAGAATGTTTTACTGCTATAGAAGTGTACGGTTATCTTAAATACGTCTTAGATTTCGAGCTCACAATTAGTACCAGTGCACAAGTTCATCGACTGCGCCTTTCTATAGCACATACGAAACATTTCCTGTACTACCTCGAATCTGCGCCATCTTCGACTTGTTGGTGATTGCAGTGACGATGAGTACATTCGACATACACTCGTCGAGTGCAACGGATGCGCTACGCATCTATAGCTGGTAGTTGGAAGAACTATAAACGGTACGGAGCCGCATCGCCCAAATGCTGCTGGTGTTTTACGGGCCAAAACCACGATTTTATTATGAGGCACGCCGGAGTGAGGGACTCAGAATTAATTTATACCACCTGCGGTTATTTAACGGTACAAGGGCGTTCTTGCATCGAAATGCGGCCGCCGCTGCCGGGATTCCGTACCGCGCCTCACTAGCGCAACGCCCTAGGCACATGGGGCGAAACCCCAATAAAAAGAGCATTACGAAGGTTATTTATTTATTTATTTATTTTTTCAAGGTCCGATCCGTCGCGACATGAAAACCACAGTGAGAGACCGATGACTATATGCGCAGATTCGTTGCACAGTCTCTCTAGTATGCCCGTCGATCACATGAGGTCGCAGTGGCCAATTCTGAGAACCCAGTGAGCACGTAAACATGCCTCGAACAATATTTAGTCTCCCGCTGTCATTCGATTTGTGCATGCTGAGGGGTGCAACGCAGCCGAAATTCAATGCGCCTTTCGTTGGGGCGTTCCTTCACCGACCGAAATGCCACCGATCTCTGAGGGCTCATGCGCTTCGCGTCGTGCGACAGATAAGCAGTCAATGAGTTCATAAGGATGATAACGAGTGATGATGGGTTACTTGGATCTCATCATGGTTAATAATCACTCGACATGGATGGATAAGGTGCTAAAGATTCATAAGGACTTACAGCGGTTGGTGCAATTCTGATAAGGTTGACAAGGACCGATAAGGGTTGATAATGGTCGGATCATGCCCGATAAGGTTGATAAGAAATTATAAGAATCGCGTCAATTGCGATAAGGTTGATAACGACTGATAAGGGTTGATAAGGGTCCTATCGAGTCTGATAAGGTTGATAACAACTGATATGGGTGGATAAGGGTCGGATTGAGTCCCATAAGGTTGATAACGACCAATAAGGGTTTATAAGGGTTTTTACTGGTCGGGTCAGGTTTGATAAGGTTGATAATGACACCGGGTTAAGTGGAGATGAGCGAGGGGCGCAATGCTTACGCATGCTTAGACAACTCCAGTGCAGTTCCGGCGCATTTTTTTTTTTTTTTTTTTTTTTAGGATCTTGCTTACGCCAAGTTGTGTAACCTGAAACAACGCAGGCGAAACTCCTAACTTTTTTTTTTCCGTGTCTCGACAGAGACATGGCAACGAGAGTACGGCTCTGGCGCAAGCAAGCGCTTTCAACCTAACTATTCACAAAACGCGGAGCGCCTTAACCAGCTTACCGGAACGCCACCAAACCCCAACGCTGCGTGGAGACGGGAACCGCAGATTAACGCGCATTATTATTCCTAAAGCGCGCGGCACACTTGACCACGAGTTACCACCCGGTTCCGCCGAGTTCGCGTCTCATTTCTTCGTTCTCACGCAGACACGCGCGCACGCACGCACACATTTTCTCCTCTTTCGCGCGTTAGTAATCAGCGCAAACGTATACGACGCATCAATGCTTGTCCGCGCAGCGCGGCCACCGTTTCTGGTCACGATTTCCCATTTCTTTCGCACCTATATAACTCTCGGCAGCGAGCCTCTTCCCACACGGTAGCGATTCCTCGCTGCCTCCGACACGAGCAACGTCAGGTGCGTGGGCTTTACGAGCAGCAGCTATGCATATAGGTATATATATACACACATTGCCCAAGTTTGGCCCCGTATAAAATCTCGCGGGAGCTTCGTTCTTTTCGTCCTTATTTCTTCCTTTCCGCTTTTATTCTTGTCTTTCCTCGTCTCGTCGTCTCCCCGTGCATACGAATCGCGATCGTAAAAAAACAAACGCCTATAAAGCGTATTCGAGACCGCGGGTCGCGCTGATGCGCGCAGCCCCATCTCCAACCACTCGCCCGGCGGTGATATCTTTCGCTCATCAGGACCCTCCTCTCTCCCTCTCTCTCTCTCACCCTCACCCCCCCTCCGCCCACACACACACACACACAGCACACCAACCCTCGCCGGCGCTGGTCTCATTAGGGGCAGCCCGGGGAATGCTTCGCCAATCCGTGGTGGTGACCGCATGCATTGCGCGAGTAAGGCCAGCCAGGCGCTGTTGGTTCACCCGCCCAGCCCGCCGTCGCGACCCCGCGTTGACTGTCTCGCGAAAAATATGCAAGCGCCGCAGTGCGAGGTGGTAAGCAGCTAAAGAGAGAAAGCGAAACGGGACCGCGACCACGAAGAACACGACGATTAGAGCGAAACGCGTCGAGCGTGGTTTCCGCCGCCGGAAGCCGCCCCGCGGTCGGTCGGTCGGTCGTCATCTGTCTACCGGCTGTGCATAGGCTGAACCTTGTCTGCTAGACGTATGGCACACTGTTGTCATACGGAGGAAGAACGAGGGAGCGAAGAGGTGTCGTGGGTGGGCCACAGATAGTGGCCGCTTCTTGCTGTGTCGTGCGCGTAGTAGTAACACGGTCAACTACTCCATTACTGCAGTATTCTTTTTGACATTGCTATGTACGATGCCCTCTTTCTTTACTATTTCGTTTTTGTTCGTTTTCTCTTCTTTCATGTTATTTTTTTTTCAACGTTGTCTGAACTATCCGCGGTATGTAGCGTAAGCACTAACTTATACTCTCGTAACCCTCCGCTTATATATATTCGCGGTATGCGAGGAGAGATGGGTGGTGGCTTATCGTGGAGGAAACGGAAGAAAATAATCAGAATAGTCTAGAGTTGTGCAGTTATAACGATTGCGCCGCAGTATACTTCCGCCCTTGCCCCGTTCCGCATCTATAACGACAGGAATGAAAGTTCGTGGAGTCGAAACTGGTTTCTGCGGTGTTCAAAAATGGTTATTTGGTTTACCACAGCGAAATAAAAAATGAAGGACAGCCTTGGTGTCTATGTGTAAGGAGAGCAACGTCGAAATGGAACGTTGTAGGCCGTCCTGTGATTGTTGTGATCAGGCCGTGCTATGTAAAAGAAACTGTAATCTGTGGTCCAAGCGCGATTGTTCGCAGTGCCAAATCCTTCCCCATGCGCAAAGTATAGCAGGCTATAGAGCGCACCAGCTCAGGCTGGCCTTTCCTGTAAATAAACTGAAATCTATTTCAAAACTTGCGTAACACATGTGCCTGAGAAATAGAGAGAGAGATTTAATAATGAATATAGAAAGAAAGAGAGCTTGGATGAAAAGCATGTCTCTGGCCTCCTATTATATAACAACGATGCAGAAGCGATGAACTGTATACTCAACGTCTGATAATCGGGTATACTTACTGCACACGCACTACACGCAGAAGCTGGACACGAAGTTGTTCGAAGCCTTTATGAAGGGATGGGACAGCGCGCTTAATGCGCTTTCTTGCGGGTATTTAATTTCTGCGAGAAAACCTGCGAGATCACACTTATCTGCTAGCGAGATGGCTGAAATATATTAAAGAAGCCCGTGACATTTCCGTCAAGTTGGATTTCTCTCTCTCTCTCTCTCTCTCTCTCTCTCTCTCTCTCTGGAAGAAAACACACCAGTTGAGCTATGTCTCTAACAAGCGTGATGTCGAGTCGAGCGTGAGGTTGCGTCGCCAGGAAATCAGACACTCTTTTCGCCCCGTTTTCCAGTTCGAGCACATGACCAAGTGAACATGTCATGTGACATAGTCACGTGACCAAGTCAGAACCATACGTTGCAAGGTCACATGAGCAAGTTATGACGTCATGTGACAGTGACACGGACGTCGAAATAGTATGGACGTCGATATAGTCGACACGCCCAGAATGCCTTCGCATTCAATGCCCGTAAGGGGATTTAAGTGCCTCTGTCACTTTCTTGTCTCACATAGACACTGTGTGTCGCTACGACGTCGGTCCGAAGCCGCTTGCAGGAACGAGTTCGTGCGAATTCCCGAGCCGCTATTCTTGTCAGCATCACCACCAGCATGCATAGGACGAAGACCTCTCCTATAAAGCGATTACCGGGCCCTGTCTTGAGCCAGCTCACACTATCCTATACGCCTATTAGAAAACATGCAGGGCTAACCGATATCCTATAGCTGATATTAAGAGGAATAAATCCAGTTGGGAACGCCATGTAATGCGTACAGAACGCATTACAAGCGGTCCATTAGAGTTACCGATTGAGTGCCAAGGGAAAGGAGGCGCAGTCGAGGACGGGGGACAAACGGGTGCTGCGATGAAAGTTAGGAAATTTGAAGGCATATATATGGGGCGTCGTTCTAGACCTTGTCAAATTTTGCCATGCATTTTGTTACATTGGTCACCTTACCTGTTCTGATTGGCTTGGAAGACATCTATAAGCCATCTTGGATTGGCACGAAATGACAGCACAGCGCGAAATTCGACACCATGGCGGAATTTCGGTGTCCGGAATATCAGTCCCGCGGTGGCGTGAGGCTGCATTTACCATCCCGACTTACAAATAGACTCGCTTTCGCGTTGGGAGTCGCGTAAATGAACGTACATAATAATGTGTACATAATAATGTGTAATAACTTGGATAATAATCCAAGTGTGACGTACGGCTTGATGTCGTGACATGCGAGCGTCGATGTTGTTACGTTTACGCTGCCGTTACTGTCAATGCACACCAGCCGGCAGAGGTGCGAAGTGGAGAGAAAGGCGACCAAGAACGTCGCCAACGAGTGCTTGAAACTGTATAGAATAGTGCTAATCTTGGCTGACTTGGGCTTCACCGTTTCGTCCATACTTTCCGTTTTGGCCACCCCTGCTCTGTTTCTCTATTTCACCGGCACGGCAGTCACGCCTGCGTTCAAAGCTCAATACATTGACAAGTCTCTTGACCCCACCTGTGGAACTTGCAACACGGGTAAGCCAGCCAGAGCACAGAACCTGCTATGAACATGTCCTGGCCTATCCTCACTGTGAAGAATCTGCCTTGCTGGGCTGCAGAGCTCAGTCGTCATGCTAAACGACTGGATCCATCCAAGAGGTATCTCTGAACACCGTAAATCAATGTAAGGAGCGAAAAAATTCACCTAATTTAGGCACCTCACCGAAAAAATCACTTGGGTTGCCTTTTATTATATGTACATTTGTCTTTTTTTTTATAAACGTATTTCTCTCTCCCTCTCCCCTCTCTTTCTTTCTCTCTCTCTATTTCATAATAGTTTCCATAAGCTCCAATTCGAGAAAACAATTGTGAGAGAAAAAAGAAATTCTGTTCTTTGCTCAAGTCTGCGAGATGCCGCCTTTGTGAAAACGACCTGCAAAAGGGGCATCTGCAAGTTTAGGCCATGCCAGCACCGCGGTTTAATGAGCTTTAAATGGGCTGTTGCATTCAAGGAGTAAAAGACAGGACGATTGCAGCCTCTTGGAAGAGCTGCCATTTTGCTGGGCCAATTTTGTGTTTCGAGAATAATTTGGCGCCACTATGGTCCCCTTGCACCCGGCTGCAAAGCTTCTCTTACTTGGACGCCCCCCCCCCCCCCTTTTTTTTTTTTTTTTCGAGCCAGCGCAGGATGCAAACCGCATGCTCAACAAAAAATTCTCCCAAGGTTGTGTTTTATTTTATGCACCTAATTATAGCCGCCCACCGCGAGTCATTCTCTGAAATTCCTGTTGTTTATTTGTTACTCGTCATTTTAAGGCGGATATATAGGAAACCTAATTCGTCCCAGCTTCGTGGCAGTTCTAAGCTAATTTGAAAAAGAAAAGAAAAAAGAAACACTTGTTCGCAATCGTGTGACATGGAAGCACCGCAGAAGGAAAAGGTTCCTTGGGCAAGAAATTAAATCTACAAAACAAAATGCAAGTGGTAGGTTTATAATTGCAAAAAGCTTCGGTAAGGAGCAGAGTGAATTCAGAGCACAATGTTCTCGTGCATCTTTCTTTTTTTTTCTGTCTAGTTGCACCCACCGGAAGCGCAAAATATTTAAGTCAGCTGAAGCGCACGTGCGAATTTGTGTGTTCTTTTTCTAAGCCCATTCTAAGAAAGTACAATATAAGGCCCAGTTTTAAAGAGTAAGCCTAACTGCGGTTATGAAGCAAAAAAACTGCGACATCTCATCAAATCCTGAAAATAAAAAATAAAGAACAACATGTTCAACCATGGAGGAAGAAAAAAAAGCCACCCTCGCATGTTGCAAAGAAGACAATAAATGTATATGTCGCAATATAAACGACTAAAGTTGCACGAACATATCGGGAGAACATGGACACAGAGCAATTTTTAGGACACCCGATCAAGAGCGCGTCGATTAAAACCCACCACTAACCAAGGCTGAGTTCGCCGAGCAGGGTTACGTGTCGGGCCTACTTTTTCAGAGGAAAGAAAAAAGGCAGAAAGATGGCTTTCTGGAGAGAAAGTTTCTCGTAGAAACCGCTGATGTGATGCTCTAGACCGGCATCCACGTACTAAAGTGTAACGTCATCAGGACCCTGATGACGTGAAGTAAAGTATAACGCCATCAGGACCCGTGCCATTTCTCGGCTGAAATCAACGGCCCACTACAGAGAGGTGTTCCCTGTAAGACTCAGCCGTACTGTACATATCACACGATTAATTCAAAATACAGAGTCAGTGTTTGACACAGAAAGCTCGCTTTGAGCAATACTAGCCAACATGGCGTAGCAACTGCACGTGTACATAGTTTCTCAATACCTTGAACGTTTCGTCATGAAAGTTTACCTTGGTCGCATGCTTGATTCTGAAACACCCAGTATGGTACGAAGCACACCAAGGGTGCCCACGCAAAGTGAAAACAGATGTTTCTTTCGCGTGCCTTTGCGAAGTGCTGCTGGCAAGCGACGCTCGAGGCCTTGACCAAGGAAAGTGAAAGGCTCGGCGAAGAGCGCCATATGCGGGTACTTTATCAAGCGCTTGACTACAAATGGCGCAATTTGTTACACGACCTTACAACGCCTTAACCACAGCACCACGGCGGGCTTCCGCTGACAGAAGAACCTTACGAAACACACATGGAATCGCAAGGCAAAGAAGAACCATATGTGCGTCCAACCCTGCAAATTGCACTCCCCAGACAAGGCGTCGGAATAGTTTTTGGTGGACTTGAAAACGTGAGCTCTTATCACTGCCAACGTCAGCTTGTCTAATCGATCTGTTCTCTAAACGCTCACGGCTGTGCCACTTTCTCCAGTCTCACAGATAGCAGCGCTCTCGAACCACCCTAACGAGTTGGCGCTGTCGAGGTTCGGGAAACGCTTTTACGGCAGAATACCGAAAACGGCGCGTAGAAGTGCAGGGACCAGCTAGCAGACGACACAAACGATTGTGTCGTCTGTTCATTCGGTGGGGTCTTTTGCGTTCTTTTTCAGTGTGAAACCCAACCAGCAAGCCCGAGCCAACGCTTTACCGAGCCAGCCCGTTTAGCTATACTCGCTTACAATAGACACTACAGCCCCGAAGTGAACAATGCGGCCGTAATCCACTCCAGCAGGCGTGTGACATTGGGCGTCCTGCGTCGACACATGTCTCCGTCCGCGTCGGAAGCCGTTTCACGTGCCGTCTCGTCAACAGAGAAGGCTGGCGCGCCATGTGTGGGCAAGGCGCTTTCTCTTTCCAAGTTGCCGCCACCGCCGCCCTGTCTGGGGGCCCATCGAGACCAGAGAACACGTGACGCGGACGTGTGGGTGGGCGTGCGAGCGGCGGCAAGCTTGCGAAGGTTAGTGCACGACTGGAGTGGCTGTACGCTTTTGCGGCGTTCTTGGCTGGCCAACCCAAACACGTGGGCTTGGCTCGAAGGCACAGTTTGCTGCGAGGTGTCAAGTGGATTGTATGACAAAGCTTTATTAAAAAAGTGATGACTCATCGGGGTAATTTCAAGTGCATCAAGCCGAGACGGAATCCCGTTGAGTCGAAACGGAACATGACGAAAGAAGACCAACATCGACCACGGAAGATTTAGTAAGGTTAGCGTTTCAGCTTCAGCAAGGGAACCACCTTCACGATGAATAGTTAGCAATGACTTTGATGACAATGAACATTGTGAACAAGGCTCTGTGGAAGCCAGAACGTTCACCTTATTAAGTATTTTGTTGTCAGCCTTTATTTTCTTTCATCCTTCAACAGATGATGCGCAGTAGCATTTAGCCTTTAGGAAACCTGAACGGTCATGGCCTGGTGAATAAAT
This sequence comes from Dermacentor silvarum, assembly GCF_013339745.2. Classification (NCBI taxonomy): domain Eukaryota; kingdom Metazoa; phylum Arthropoda; class Arachnida; order Ixodida; family Ixodidae; genus Dermacentor; species Dermacentor silvarum. The sequence goes on along the minus strand of NC_051161.1, from coordinate 54,686,958 downwards.
GGCGGCTGTTAAAAGCGTACATTTGTGGTTTTATAAAGCCCCCGCCCCAACTATTACACGGGCAAGAAGTTATCTCCATGAAAACCTGTAATCCCTCCCGAACGAAAAGCGGCGGCATCGAGGCACTCGATTATTGTTTGTTACAATCACATGAAGCTAACAGTCAATGAAACCAAGGAAAGCATAGGGTAAATTGCTTGTCCGTAACTGAAATGTAGAAGTGATAATGTAAAGGGAAATGAAACCCCACGAAAAAAAAGAGCGATCTCAGAGGCCATGATTACAACCACGGAATAGAAAATATTTTTTAAAATATGACCGGTAGCCAAGTCAAAGACGGGAACCGAAGCGTCGCTTCGATATTCGTATGCGCCTTGCCTTTCGCTGTTTTATCGCGGCCACTGCTTTGCAGTGTCGTTTCGAAGTATTTTCAACAGGCCGTTAGCCCGTCTACTGCAGGCCCCACGATGTAATCACACCTGGAATGCCATTCCAATCGGTTCCCACTTTAAGCTACAGCCGCGAGAACAAACCTGGACAAAATCACGTTGCGTTCAACGGAAACGACGCCGTCGACACGAAATGAAGTGCGTTCGGTGGGGTTATTGGTTTAACGCTCTGTGTGAAAACAAGTCAATTTCTTGCGAAGCCCTTAAAAATGCAATTCTGACACGGCGGTGACAAACAGTAAAAGCCGCAGTGCCTGGTGTGGGTCGGATTCAATCGAGGAATCATTGCATGTTTTGTCGTCGTATGGCAAACTGCGTCGGCGGTACTCTGTCATTTTTCCCTTACCGAGAAATTGGAACGCATTGCGACACCATTGAAGGCGCAACGCTTGGAAAACCGATAAGACTGAATTATGATTGTCGCTCGAGCCAGGCTTATATACATTCGCATCAGTCTCTCTTATGGCCGAAAGTTATTTCGACGTCTCGACTCACTCGCAGGTTACCGGTTCTATAAACTACACAGAGTGGTGAGACCCCCTATCCGACTCGGAGCACAACAGTGGTTCGTTTAGACAGGGTTGAACGTGATCAATGTAACAGCCCTCGTATCGTCATAACCGAACTGCAGTTACGAACATCGAGTGCAGATGATGTTACACGCAGCATGTGGCGCCTAGAAGCTTAATTTAGGTCACGTGCCTTACACCCTTCAATGAAACGGCGCCTTTTGGACTTCCCGTTTCTTTGCACGGCTGCAGCACTGTACATTATACCTTTTCTTTGCACGGCTGCAAACTGTATACGGAGACGTTCACTCGGAATTTAAGCCCCTCACAAAGTACAATGAACGCAGCTATAATTACCATATATAAACGCAAGATAATTCACAGAAATAAATCTCGTGTCCGCTGCCAAGCCGTACTCGAAGAAAGCGTGCGATACAGTTCGGAAACATTTTCAGCGTCAAGCTTAGAGGAGTACTGTAATTGTATGCGTTAAATGGGAGTTCGAATAATAATAATAATAACCTTTTAAACCCTGAAAAAAATATACTGGCAGGTGTCATAGCGCCCTAAATAATGGAATATAATATTTGATTCTACGAACAAGTTTAGGTTGCGGTACCCAAGTGGAGCCGCATGCGCGATAACGTCATGATACGCTGGCTCGCTTCGTTCGCGCGCGGCTGCTGCAAGGCAGCGCAGCGTCGTGTGCGCGGGACGTCATCGTGACGTTGATGACGTCACAAGCACATGGCGCCACGTTAACGTAGGAGCCGCCATGGATCCGAAATTTGGAGACGAACTTCAATATCAAGTTGAAGTTTGCGCAGCGCTCACAGCGCTCAGTTTTCCATCCTAATTTATAGTATCAAATTAAAATACCATATAAGTGTTTCAATGGGAGAGAGAGAAAGAAAGTAGAGGAAAGTCAGGATTGTCAACCAGACTAGCGTCCGGTTTGCTACCCTACACTGGGTGTAAGGGAAAGAGGGGAATATAAAGTGCTTAAAAACTCCCATACTTGCCAAGTCTCCTCCATTTGCATGCACTAATCGTGTGGTAGAGTTTCTACTTCTTCAAGAATATCAGTCAGTACTCTTTCCGGCCTCTTATTCATATACCTTGCTTTGAGTTCATCATTTACAGAAAGTTCCTTGGGGCCGCTACGCCGACAGTGGTATTCAAGACCGCCACTCCAAACCACGCGGAATTCTCGCGTTCGTACGCCGCAGTCGCTGCAGAGTGACTCAACCAACGTTGACAAAAATGGGTCGGAACTCCTGCACAAGAAATGTTGACACGTCGCTTCCAGTGTCGTGCACGTAGCAAACACGACGCTTCCGCGTAGACTCGGCGTCCAAGAAGAAGTAGAAGAAGAAAGTGACCGTGGGCGCCGAAAACGGCGCGTTGCCGTCGCGTCCTTGTGACCGAATAAGCGCACGCGCGCACACACATTCCAGGGAGCAGCAGCCTCAAGTGGGGTGTGTGCGTGATGTGTGTGCGTATCCCAAAACTCACGGTCTGACGGGCGCCGTTTCGTAAGATCACGTCGCGTGCTAACGCCAGAAGCGTGGGATTGGACGTGCTTGCGGAAGACTGATCGTGCCAGCTGGAGATGGGAATTTAATAGAACGAGAGAAGCGGGAACTGATGAAGCGAAAAAGAAAGAAAAGAAGGGGAGAGAGATTGCGAAAGAAAAATTATGCACAACGATGGTGCCAACGTTCCTCGGTGGCGGTGTGGGGAATGGCTATACGCCTCGGCGTGAAGAAGACAAATTGCACAGTAGAGAGAGTGGCGTGTCACGATTAACTTCAAATGAGTTACCTAAAGTAAAAAAAAAACGCTTCACTTGTTAACGACAGCTTTAGAAGTACAGCCTCCCGTGTTTTTAGCTATATCGCGTGAGAACACAATAGGTTCGTACGTCGTCCTGAAGGGAATATCGCATTAGACGACTCTTGCACAGGAGAGTGCTTAGTGCACTTGAGAGTACTTCTGCCGGTCTCGCTGATTATCGCCGCTTAAAGGCGCTAAAATGGCGCGTGATGGACGCTCGCGCGATATAGTTAATTATGTGGGAGGCTGTACAGGAGATCCCAGTTAGGACGAATTCGAAGGGACTGTAAAAATCTGGTCGCCTTATCGAAGTTCGTGTCTGCTCTCAGATTTCCAGACCCCTCGTAAAAAAATGTCATCGCTAGCCTGCAAACCAAATGCCACGGGCTCCCGTGTTCACGCTGGAAAAGATCAAGATAATAACAGTTCCTCGCTGGCGCTGGGAAAACCTGCGGCTGTGACGAATGCTGACATTTAACGTAGCTTGCTCAATGTTCTTCAATGCCATCATGCTACTGAAGAAATACACCAAAGTATGCAAAGTACAATCAACTGCATCATATATGAATACCGCTACGCAATGCTCTCGCAACAATTGTTAGCCTGCAGGCTTCACAAGCACTTTGAGGATCTCCTGAATTGCGGCTTCTGTGGTGCCAGCGCTGCGGGTTCGCAAGGTCATCGTCGACGACGTTGGTACAGTTGTCTATGTCCACAGAAATACCATTTGGTTCTCGCGTCACTTACACCACAGTCGTATCCTCCAACTCTGACGATCCCGCCCTCTCACCCAATCAGTGGCCGCTGTGTAAGTTTGATTTGACAGAATCAGAGGTGCGTGTTAAGCGGAATTTATTTTCCAAAGAGTCTACGGAAAACCAACGAAATGCTCACACACTGGATCCTCGTGTCCAAAAATTCGGCTTAGCCTGGTTCGTCTTGGCGGAAGTCTACCACATTTGAATCCTTAATCAAGGTACGTGAAGGTATGCAGATGTAATCCGAGAGCATTAAGCGGGGGAAAAAAAGGAAGCAAAAAAATTTGTGCTCGAGATGGCATGCATTGCTACAAATTCTGACTCGAAGTTGCTTGAGGCACCATGCCGTCAAAAAGGCGCTTCTATGCTAAAGCGACTTAACGACGCGACCAGCAGTGTAAATTTCATTAGCAACAACTTGCAGCTGAGGACGGCAGAGCCCAGCCTTTTCACTCTCTATAGCTTAACAAGCGCCGATGTTCCCTTCGTGTTTGCGTTTTTCTTTCTTTCATCTTTCTCTTTAGTTCTCTCTCTCTCTCTCTCTCTCTCTCTCTCTCTCAATTTGGCTTTCTTTTCATATTCTAGAAGTCTGTCTAGCTCAGAAAGTGCTTTTGAGCGAAGTACGGAGGCAGTAGAAGCGGCACCGCCGCTTTCCGTGCACTCCGCCATGAATGGAAACTGCGACGGCGCGGTTCAAACCGGAAGCACCGGGACCGCGGCGCGGTTCCTCGTACAATCGGGTGTGGGGCCACAAAAGCGAGTTCCTCGACTTTTCCCTTCCCCAGTCTCAAGGTGGACCGATCGCTAGCCCGGGAACCGGAATAATGCATCCTTCAACTACTGCTCAGCTCGAACGCGTCCTATACCTTCTCTCCCAGAACGACGCTCATAAATTGTCCCACACAGAAGCCAAGGTGCACGAACAAACTCATGGAGGTATAAAACGCACGTACACACACGCACTCCCACGCACACACACACACACACTCACCACCTCTTTCTCCCTCTCTCTATTTCACACACACACACCACACGCACACGCACACGCACACCACACCACACCACACACACACCACACACCACACCACACCACACACCACACCACACACACGCACACACACCGCGCGCGCGCGCGCGCGCGCGCGCTACTGTACTATGTGCGCTACAGTACAGGTTCTCCTGCCACACACGAAACGCGCATGCACGTGCAGACATGCCCACACGTACAAACGCACACACGCAGATACCTGCGCAACGCAGTCGCGAACCATACATACACAAACGCGCACGCATTCACACACACGGGCACATGCGCGCACACACGGAAGCACACCTCCCGTTTCCTCGTTCGACAGCTGCGAAGCGCGAGAGCAATACCCCCGCGATCGCGGTATCACGCAGGGGAGCGAGCCCCCCGGTCTTCCGTCTCTCCCGCACTCTTCCTCTACACGTCTCGCTTTCCCGGTGAATGCGTTCCCCGCCCAACGTCGGCCTCCCTGAATGGAAGGGACCGTAGTCCCGCTGCAGCAGATGTTAACCCCGCCGTCTCGGGGAACGTACGGCGTCGCAGGCTACGGCACACACACCTTCATCTTGAGAAAGGATGGCTCTCCCGACACCCCCCCGCCCGCGGGTATTCACTACCGCGCGCGATGAAGAAGAGAGAGAGAAAGCTGGAAAAACGGGGAAGGGGAATCGCGAGCGAGTCGCTGCAGCGAAGCTGGTCCCAACTCCCCTCACCGTCGCATTCGGCAACGCAGCCTCCCTTGACCGCGCTGGGAGATCACTTTCTTGGGGAGGAAGATATTACGTCACGACGGTTCTCGAGAGAGTGAAATGCTGCGAATAGTACGAGCGGGGGCTTGGGATGAAGCAGAATTGGAAAGTCTCGATTCTTGCTCGCTTCCTTACTTGCCGGTGGTGGTTCAACGGCTATGGAGCATTGCTGCCGCTGCTGGGCACATGGTCGAGGGAATCCAGTAATTATACGGCGCGTGCACAGTGCTTTCTTTCTTTCTATTTTCTTTTTTTTTCTATTTTCTTTTTTTTTTCTGTTTTAATTTCTAGGGGAGCCCCTGGGAGGTGTAAATTAAACCGCGGACACCTCCAGTGCGCCGTTTCTCATAACAATTGAAATTGAATATTCACGCTTTGCCAAGTAATAGGAGCATGCAAATATAATGCGGGTCATTAAAGAAAAAAAAAGGGGGGGGGGATTAAGGCTGGAGAGGGAAGCAGAAGCGACTGATGCTTCCTTAGGAGGATACCATGATACCTTCAGGATCATCTCAAAGATAAGCGGACCAACAAAGCATTTAGTAAATTGCGGTGGCATTGTGGATAGAACCACGAAAAAAACAAAATAATAGAGCACAGCAACGTCGCATAGCGTGCAAACTAGGCGTTCACAGTAGCACTGCTGAGTGTTGTACTGTATGGCATTTCAGACATCAACTCGAACCATTTTATACGACGCAAGAGTGTCGTGTTGTGTCGTTAAGGAATTAATATGAATTACAATAATGACTACAACGCTATGCATGTCTTAACACGACTATCATACAGTTAGTACATTGTGAGGAGCAGTAATGACAGTTACCTATCTTGTATACACTGACACAGCTGCTACAGGGAGTTTCCAGTTGTATGCGCGGAGCACCGCTTGAAGTTCTCCAGATAATAATAATCATGATGTCGCCATGCTAACAATCCGTAGTGCACCCCAGAAAAAGATGGACACTGAACCGGTGTCGTACCTGGCACGTTCAATCCAGATATCTTAGGCTGTTAAAAGCTAGGAGGATCCTATCTAAATACATATGGAACGGAGAAATCACTTTTATCGGTAACCACAGTCCCGAATTCGATGACGTTCGTTGCATCTAAAAGAAATAAAAGTGAAGCCTCGTGACTGCAGGAAGCAGATTTGTTATTCATGCCCTCAATGTTTTGACAAATGCTGTTGGGAATCGCAACATTAAAAAAAAAAAGAATCCTCGGCTATCAAGTTTACAATTCTAACGCAGTAAGAAATAATGATATCACATTTCTGTAAACCGCATTTTATAAAACACCTAAAAGCGCTCGAAATTGCTGTAATGTGCAGTACTTTGAAACATTACCCTAATTTTGCGAGTGGTGCTTTTGCAAAACTCTCGCAAACGTGCGTTGTAAACATTTTATGTAAGCTGTAAGCTCATACGTCAAAGTTGTACCCTTTAGGGTCGCGTTATTGCACGAATTTTCTTACTTCAATTTTTTTTTCTATCACCTTTTATTCCCTTTACCCCTTTCCCCAGTACAGGGTAGCAAGCCGGTATTTACACTGGCTAACCTCCTTGTCTTTCTTTCCCTTTCTTTCTCTCTCTCTTTAGATTCTGTGACAGATCGAGTTTACAGAACTGCCATATATATATATATATATATATATATATATATATATATATATATATATATATATTGTCACAGACAAAACAACAAAAGACTTCCGTCGACGCTATAGATGTTTTATAGAACAACTCTGGCACCTTCGTCGTTGTCTTCTTCGATGATCAACCCGACGTGCCTAGCATGGAATTGCACCGAGTGGCTTTCAGTCGTGTCAAGGTCGTGGCATTACCCCCCTCCCTAGAAGCATCGTCTCGATGCAGAACATTGATGCACTTGGGGGGTGCCACAGTGATACTGGTAAGGTATACGTAGATGATGAGAGAGGTGTAGAGCTTTGAGGTCAGCGGGAGTAGTAAAGCTTCAACCGAGAGACGTGAACGACATCGGACAGGCGTGGGCGTCGGGGACGGCGAGTGGTGCCTTCTACTTCAGGAATCACTTCGTATGTCACGTCGCCGAGTCGTTGAACGATCCTATAGGGTCCAAAGTAGCGGCGCAAAAGTTTCTCCGACCGACCACGCTGGCGGATCGGTGTCCACACCCATACTTTGTCACCAGGTTGATAAGTGACGTCTCGGTGACGAAGATTGTATCGGTTGGCGTCATTGTGTTGTTGGTAGCGGATACGCATTCGTGCGAGCTGGCGCGCCTCTTCGGCGCATCGAGCGAATTCGGCAGCATCAGTGACAACATTAGAACAGTGGGTGGGTAAAAGCATCGCGTCCAACGTTGTTACAGCTTCCCGGCCATGCACCAAGCGAAAAGGGGTGAAGCCGGTAGTTTCTTGAACGGCAGTATTATACGCAAACGTAACATATGGGAGAACGTCGTCCCAGTTCTTGTGGTCGACGTCAACATACATGGAAATCATATCAGCGATCGTTTTGTTTAGCCTTTCTGTAAGCCCATTCGTCTGGGGATGGTAAGCAGTGGCTTTGCGGTGAACTGAACCACTGAGATGCATGATATCTTCTGTGAGCTGCGCAGTAAATGCTGTGCCCCGGTCGGTTATAACCACTGTCGGAGCACCGTGGCGGAGTACGATGCCATGTACAAAGAAGGTCGCAATATCATTAGCAGTGCCTCGTGGGAGAGCTCTGGTTTCAATGTAACGTGTAAGGTAGTCTGTGGCTACAGCAATCCAACGGTTACCAGCCCTCGACGTGGGGAATGGTCCAAGCAAATCTATGCCGACTTGCTGAAAAGGGAGCCGTGGAGGATCAACGGGATGGAGAAGTCCAGCGGGACGCAGGGGTGGTGTTTTGCGTCTCTGGCAGTCGCGGCATGTCTTCACATATTGCTTGACATCACGGCGAAGGTTAGGCCAGAAGTACTTTTGGCGTATGCGTGAGAACGTCCGTGCGAATCCCAAGTGGCCCGAAGATGGCTCGTCATGAGAGGCCCGCAGGATGTCGTCACGTAGTGCAGACGGCACTACAAGGAGGCAGGCGGTTGCGGTTGAGTGAAAACCCAATTTGTAGAGGACGCCATCGCGGAGAAAATACGAAGATAACGTTCGGACGAACATACGAGGCGGCTCTGGTAGACGGTTCTCAAGGTAGTCGATGAGAGGCCGGAGTTCTGAATCATCGCGCTGTTGCTTGCTGATGTCTGACACTGTGACAATGGAAAGAAATGCGTCCTCTTCATCAACATCGAATGGCGACGGTTGAAGAGGAGCACGCGAGAGGCAGTCGGCGTCGGTGTGTTTACGCCCGGACTTGAACACGATCGTCATGTCGTATTCTTGCAAGCGAAGACTCCAGCGTGCGAGACGGCCAGAGGGATCCTTCAGATTGGCGAGCCAGCACAATGAATGGTGATCTGTCACAACTCGAAACGATCGGCCGTACAAATATGGGCGGAACTTAGCAATGGCCCACACAACAGCCAAGCATTCCTTCTCCGTAGTCGAATAGTTCCTTTCAGCTGGAGACAAAGTGCGGCTTGCGTACGCAATGACGCGCTCGGCTCCATCTTGCCACTGTACGAGGACGGCACCAAGGCCAACGTTGCTGGCATCCGTGTGCAACTCGGTGTCACTGTCTTCGTCAAAGTGTCCTAGAACGGGAGGTGTTTGCAGACGTTTCTGTAGTTCACAGAAGGCCTCTTGTTGGTCCTGCTCCCAGACAAACGGAACATTATCCTTTGTTAGCCGCTGCAAAGGTTCGGCTATCCTTGAAAAGTTAGCCACGAAGCGTCTATAATATGCGCAAAGCCCTAGAAAACGGCGGAGTTCGTGTTTGTTCGCAGGTCTGGTCGAATGCCTGCGTAGCTGACAACATGGCCTAAAAATATGAGTTCGTCATACCCGAAATGGCATTTTTCAGGCTTTAAGGACAGGCCAGCAGCACGAATTGCGTCAAGAACTGCTTGTAAGCGCTGTAGGTGCTGCTCAAAAGTGTCAGAAAACACAACGATATCATCTAAATAGACAAGGCATGACTGCCACTTGAGACCTGATAGTACTGTGTCCATCATGCGCTGAAAGGTAGCAGGCGCAGAGCACAATCCGAAAGGAAGGACCTTGAATTCGTAGAGTCCATCAGGCGTAATAAAGGCGGTTTTCTCACGGTCACGGTCATCAACCTCTATTTGCCAGTAGCCGCTGCGTAGGTCCATCGATGAGAAGTATCGGGCATGTCGAAGGCGGTCCAAAGAATCGTCGATGCGGGGAAGGGGATAAACGTCTTTCTTCGTAACGTTGTTAAGCTTGCGATAGTCAACACAAAAACGCATTGTACCGTCTTTCTTTTTCACCAGAACTACAGGTGACGCCCATGGACTGGTGGAGGGCTGTATGATGTCGTCGGTAAGCATTTGTTGGACTTGATTGCGGATGGCGTCTTGCTCTTTACGAGAAACACGGTAGGCACGTTGGCGCACGGGTCTTTCATCGGGATTTGTAATAATTCGGTGTTTCGCAATAGGCGTTTGGTTGACCTTCGATGTTGAAGCGAAACAGTCCGCAAAAGACTGTAAAAGGCTCCGAATGCTAGCCTGTTGTCCACCTGATAATTTTGAATTCACATCAATCTTGCTGTTGGCCGGTACGTCACAGGTAGCATCTGCACCATTCTGT